>NC_043000.1:95531186-95578686 GCF_006345805.1 Octopus sinensis
CCATGCTGGGACACCACCATTGATTACTAAACTTCTAAATCTATACTGATCCACTTCCTTTTGTTGATATTGGGTGAATGAGGAAGTTCAACGTTCAGTTCTGTTTCTTCCCACCAAAAGAGATTATAAGACCAGTTTACATGAGAAAACTTTCTAGTTCATTATGGTTGATTATAAATACTAAAACTGAATATTATATGTTTGTTACCTTAAAACAACTCAACTCATTCACCAGTGGGTCCAAAACAGTCAGTTCTTGATTGAGTTTCATCTATTTACAATTTTAGCTATGGGTAACCTTTTTTCTTTTTCTTTTCTGTTATTTAATTTCTGAGCATTACAAAAAAGATAAATAAAATAATGACATACTTAACTTTTAAAGAATGAACAATATACATGCATACACACAAACACACACACACATATTTTTTCTACCTTCTCGAGTTATGCCAACTCACAAGTTTCATGGTGTATATATATCACACTTGGACAAGATGCCAGTCTGTCACAGGATTACTCGTTTTTGCCAGCTGAGTAGACTGGTGGAAATATTTGATAAGATGAGATTCGTCTGGGAGTCGCCAGCATGAACAACAGATATCAAATGATGATAATGATGATGATGATGATGATGATGATGATGATGATGATGATATATATATGTGATGATTTCTTGTACTAGATGAGACATGTCAAGCTAAGTAAAATCACTGTTTTCCACATGTACAGACTTGTCCTTTCAGGTGCAAGTGCCACTTAAAAAGCATCAAGACCAGTGCTGCATTAACACACCCAATGCCAGTGCTACATAAATTCACTCATGCTGGTAACACATAAAAAGCACCCAGTGCATTCTGTTAAGTGGTTGGCATTAGGAAGGGCATCCAACCATAGAAACCATGCCACAACAGACAGTTGGACAGAGGACTACTCCCTGCTAGCCAGCTCTATGCCAAACTGTCCAACCCATGCCAGCATGGGAAGTGGGCATTAAACAATGATGATGATATATGTGGAAATATTACCTTACTTGGAAGCAAGTGAGGGTTAGAAACAAGAATAGAATATCCAGCCATAGATTATCTTCTGCCTTAACAGTTTCCATTTGACCCATGTGAGCATGGAAAAGTGGATGCTAAATGATGGTGAAAGATTAGTAGAATCAAAAAAGTGTAAACACTATGCTTTGGAGTTGTTAGCTGTATGATTTGACATTTCTGAAGTCAAGTTTCTTTTCATCATTTTAGGTGTGGATAAAATACCAACCAAGTAATGGGTAGGAAATGGAGGTCAATTCAAATTATTGTTTCGTAATGGGCTTTTGGTTTGTAGCTGAAACTTCTTCACTTTTATTTCAATCACATTTACTCTTGAGTAAGTCTTGAATGTCACAACATCCATATTTTCCCTTTCTGATGGAAAATCTGATGTGTACTTAATCAAAAGAAATAGATATCACGTTTTGAACTTTTGACACTTTTGCATAATAGCAACGAGATATATATATATATATATATATATACACACACACACACACACACACACACACACACACACACACACAGACACACACACACCACACACACACACACACACACACACACACACACACACACACACACACACATATCACAATTATGCAAAAATGTTGTAAGTCCAAAACGTTGCTTTTTCAGAAAACGAAAAAATAGTTTCATCATTCCATAGAAAAACTGCTGTACTACACTGACAATTTTTGATACCTTGGCATCTGAAGCAGCTGGAGATACAACAGTTTGACCAAAAGAACCAGCTACTACAAGCAAAAATAAATATCGAAATAAATGCATTTGGCCAAATTTGAACATACGACTTTTGAACATAATACCAACAATATATTCTTATTCTTTTTCTTAACAACTTTAGACATTTACCCACTCATATATTATTTCTTCACACATATGCTTTCCCTTTTGTTCTCTCATTCTGTGTTTTCTATGCATTTTCAGTCGAACCCCTTGCAAGTTAACATGGGATCCCTTGACAATAATGTAACCTTCATTTGACTAAGGTATCTGATGAGTAGCTAGCGGAGTACCCATCATTGAATAATTACTACTTCCAAGGTTCTGCTAGCTATGAAGCATATGTAGCCTGAATTTTACTTTCTCTATTTCCTAAATTTGGATTTTTATTCACATACACAGCAACCCCAGTTACTAACTGTGAACTTTTTTCAACTTATCAGACTTCAATATGGGAAAAATTTACAACCTTTTATGTCAATAAACTACTATTGTTCCTGAAAGTTGTTTTTTATAGCTTCTACAGACTGTTTGAAACTTACCAATTTCCAATTTTATCTATATATATATATATATATATATATATATATATGTTTATATGAGAGAGAATCGTGATGTGGTAGGAGAGAAATGTGTTCGCATGGATGATGGTTCACTTGCGCTAAATGAGGATGCAAAGAGAGAGGTTTGGAGATGCCACTATGAAAGGTTGCTCAACAAAGAAAATGAATGGGATAAAGAGAGTCTGCCGAATGTCAACCCAACAGAGGGACCAGCTATCCGAGTTGACAGTTCCTTGGTAGTTAAGGCAATTAGAAGCATGAAGACAGGGAAAGCCCCAGGCCCATCAGGAATTACTGCAGAGATGCTCAAAATATCTGGCAGTGTCGGCTATAGCCTAGTCACCCATATAGTTAACCAGGTGATACACAAAGGAGTCATACCCAATGACTGGTGTAGTACCATAATAGTCAACTGCTACAAAGGTAAAGGTGATGCCGTAGATACAAGTAATTACAGAGGTATCAAGCTGTTGGATCAGGTAATGAAGGTTACGGAAAGGGTCATAGCCCAACTGAATAGGGAGAGAGTCAACTTGGACGAGATGCAGTTTGGTTTTGTGCCAGGGAAAAGCACCACTGATGCCATATTTCTGGTGAGACAGCTGCAGGAGAAATACCTAGCCAAAAATAAACCTCTGTACCTAGCTTTCGTTGACTTGGAGAAAGCCTTTGACAGGGTCCCCCGATCCCTTATCTGGTGGTCAATGAGGAAACTAGGGATACATCAATGGTTAGTGAGAGCTGTGCAAGCCATGTACAGGGACGCTGTTAGTAAGGTGAGGGTTGGCAACGAGTACAGTGAAGAATTCCTGGTAGAGGTTGGGGTCCACCAAGGCTCAGTCCTCAGCCCCCTCCTATTTATCATAGTCCTCCATGCAATAACGGAGGAATTCAAGACAGGATGCCCGTGGGAGCTTCTCTATGCTGATGACCTTGCTCTAATTGCTGAGTCACTATCAGAACTGGAGGAGCAGTTTCAGACGTGGAAGCAAGGATTAGAATCGAAGGGCCTTAGAATCAACCTAGCTAAAACCAAAGTCCTAATAAGTAGGAAGGTAGACAAATCACAAACGCCTTCAGGTAGATGGCCCCGCTCAATCTGTAGCAAAGGCGTAGGTAGGAACTCTATAAGATGCACGAAGTGTAAGCTATGGACACATAAGAGGTGCAGCAATGTCAAAGGAAGGCTAACTAGGAAGATAGTTTTTGTATGTGGCAGATGCTCTGGTGCAATAAACACTGAAAATGCGCAGAGACCATCTTCTGCCACATTCCAGCGAGAAAAACTAGAAATAGTTGATAGTTTCCGTTACCTAGGTGATCAAGTCAGCAGCGGGGGCGGGTGTGCTGAAAGTGTAACTGCTAGAGTAAGAATAGCCTGGGCAAAGTTCAGAGAGCTCTTACCTCTGCTGGTGACAAAAGGCCTCTCGCTCAGAGTAAAAGGCAGACTGTATGACGCATGTGTACGAACAGCCATGCTACATGGCAGTGAAACATGGGCCGTGACTGCTAAGGATATGCGTAAGCTTGCAAGAAATGAAGCCAGTATGCTCCGATGGATGTGTAATGTCAGTGTTCATACCCGACAGAGTGTAAGTGCCTTGAGAGAAAAGTTAGACCTAAGAAGCATCAGATGTGGTGTGCAAGAGAGACGTCTACACTGGTATGGACACGTGGTAAGAATGGATGAAGATAGTTGTGTGAAAATGTGCCACACCCTAGCGGTTGAGGGAACCTGTGGAAGAGGTAGACCCAGGAAAACCTGGGACGAGGTGGTGAAGCACAACCTTCACTCTTTAGGTCTCACCGAGGAAATGACCAGAGACCGAGACCTTTGGAAGTATGCTGTGCAGGACAAGTGAGGCCATAACCCATAGCCTCTACTTGGGACGTAGTCAGTCCACCTGTACATACCTTCCCTCTTGGGACACATAACTCTACTTGTGAAGACCTGTTGAGGCAAGTGAAAATCAAAATCGAAATCGATCAACATCAATGGAATTTGTAGTTGTGATACCAGTGCCGGTGGCATGTAAGAGAACCATCCGAACGTGGTCGTAGCCAGCGCTGCATTGACTGGCCTCCGTGTCGGTGGCACGTAACAAACACCATCCGATCGTGGCCGTTGCCAGCCTCGCCTGGCCTCCGTGCCGATGGCACGTAAAAAGCACCATCCAAGCGTGGCCGTTCACCAGCCTCGTCTGGCACCTGTGTCGGTGGCACATAAAAAGCACCCACTACACTCACGGACTGGTTGGCGTTAGGAAGGGCATCCAGCTGTAGAAACACTGCCAGATCTGACTGACCTGGTGCAGCCTTCGGGCTTCCCAGACCCCAGTTGAACCGTCCAACCCATGCTAGCATAGAAAGCGGACGTTAAACGATGATGATGATGATAAATCAAATCAAAATCAAATTCGATGACTGGCGTCTGTACTAGCAGGGTGCAAAGAGCACCAAACGAGTGTGATCATTGACAGAGCGGCTAACCAACTTCAGTGCCAGTAGCACTTAAAAGGCTCCATTTGAGCGTGATTGTTACCACCGTCACCTTACTGGCACTCGAGCCCCATGCTAGTAGGGTATTAAGAGCACCATCCAAGCGTGATCGTTGCCAGAGTGGCTCTCTGGCCTCTGTGCCAGTGGCACATAAAAGACACCATTCAAGCATGATCGTTACCAGCATCGCCTTACTGGCACCTGTGCCAGTGCCATGTGTAAAAGATTCGAGCGAGGTCGTTGCCAGTACTGCCGGTGGCATGTAAAAGCACCCACTACACTCTCAGAGTTGTTGGCATTAGGAAGGGCATCCAGCTGTAGAAACTCTGCCAGATCAAGATTGAAGCCTGGTGCACCATCTGGTTCGCCAGCCCTCAGTCATTCGTCCATGGAAAGCGGACGTTAAATGATGATGATGATGATAATATACATATATATATGTGTGTAGAAGAACAAACAAGATAAACAAACATAGAAGAACAAACAAGATAACACAACAATGCAAGGATATGGTACAAGTACTGTTTTATCAGACGCTCAGGAAAGGAAAGAAAGAGGATTTTACGTTTTAAGCAATAGAAGAAAGTCCAAAAGAAGGGAAGATGGAGGAAGAAAATTGCCAACAATACACACGTGGTTACATTTAGAAATGACCGGAAGGGAATGGATGAAGAAAAAATCCTTTCTAAGACAGGAGAGTGCAAGACAAGGAGGTATGTGTGGGTATGTGTGTGTGTGCAAGTCTCTGTGTGTGTATGTGTAATAATAGCACATGTATGTGCATATGTGTGTGTGTGGTTTTGATATATATATATATATATATCCCTCATTTTCTCTCTAGCTCATTCTTCCTTGCTCTCAGACAAGGTCAAGAAACTGTAATGTTACATTCTTCACTCCTCATAGCACCAGAACTTTAAAATATCTGTTTCTCTTAATTCTCCCTGTCTATGAAGCATCTTTAATATCAAATGGAACAATTCCATTTCATTTATTCGTTGAACCTGTAATTTCTAGCAGTAAACAATAACCAAGAAAAGGATGGTTTCTATCTGGCTTGTTTTATAAAGCTTTGGGTATTAATCCAATTTATTGTAGCAAACTTACATAAATTTTCAGTTCCTGATGAAAACATAAATAACAAAAGAAAAGGACTGTAAATCCATGGAGAAGAAAGAAGAAACATATTTAACCTCTTTTTTTACCATTTCATCATCATCGTTTAAACGTCCGTTCTCCATGCTAGCATGTGTTGGACAAAAGTTAGAGTGCATGAAATTCTCTTTTATATTATGAAGTGGTGTCTTCATCTTGGTTGTTTCAACTGTGTATGCTCCAGCCTTCTTCGGGTGTCTTGTGATTCACCTTAGTGCCTTACATGAGATTGAAATCAGAACCTCTAAGTAACCGCACTACATTAACTAGCAGCTTTAGCCACTATGCTATGCCCTTAGGCAATGTTACAGTGAATTTTTGAGGCTTATAAACCTCTGTTGACATCTTATGTCAGCTCCAGAAAAGCAGCTACCAAGATGAGGACACTACTCCATCTAATACATAATATAAAAATTTCTCAGAAATACAGGATTGTATTCTCTGCTTCTGTTTCAATTAATTGTGAAAATAACGAAGAATTTACAAAAATAATTTTATCATTATTAGGCCGGTATTTGGATTCCTTTACTATGTCAGTTGGTGGAGCCCAACCACAACTTGTCAATCTTGGACAAGAGAAAATTGAGTACGTTAATAAGTTTACATATTTTGGAAGTTGTATTTCAAAGGATGATGCAGAGGTTGAAGTCAAGGCCAGGATAGGTAAAGCAACTTCAGTTTTCCAATGTCTTCATTCAATATGGATATCGAAGACAATTAGTAAGAAGATAAAGCTGCATCTATACTCATCTATTGCTGTAAAAGGTAAAGACACCTTTGATCATGAATGACCATGGGATTGCACCTAGAAAGTTCCCCTCCAAGGCACAAGTCCAAGCAAAGTTGTTTATGGAAAGCCAGCAGTTGCCCATGCATACCAGCTGCCCCTCTCTATGCCATCAATGTTATCCAAGGGAAAGGCAAAGGCTGACGCAGCTTGGCACCAGTGATGCCGCAACACATTTCTATAGGTGAGTGAACTAGAGTAATGTGAAATAAAGTGTCTTGCTCAAGAACACAACACACAGCCCAGTCCAGGAATCGAACTCACTACCTCATGATTGTGATCCCAGTGCTCAAAACCTAGAAGAAGATTGAAAATCTCTCATTTGCTGGATGTGTCCCATCAAAGCTGCCTATGTTCACTCCTAGGCATCTCTTACCAGGACAGAGACAAAAATGTAGGGGCGATGAGAAGAGCTGGCAGGCAAGTTTGCAAGACATGGTGACTAAGTAGCAGATATGATTTACTGGCCATGTGTTTTGATTACCACAGAAGAGACATGTATCCATCATGATGGAGTAGACACCAGAAGGATGAAAAAAAAAAACAAATGGAAGACCAAGTAAGTAGTGGTGCAGTACATTCCAGGACAACAAAATAGTGATGGGAATCAGCCTGAGTGGAGCAAAAAGGGAAACGAACAATTGGGATGTTTGATGAAAGCCTGTTTACATTGTGCTAACAGTACTGGAGGATTTAAACACTAAGAGCTAAGAATTGTCTTCATGGTCTGTTAACATTCTGGAAATGTGTATGTAATTTCAGATATTTTCATATTTTATATTTCGTTTTTGGATTTAGTTTGCAAGATTCTTTATATGAGTTTGTGTGTTGAAACATATTCTGTTGTGTCTAGGGAGTCATTTTCTATTTGTGCCTTATAATGTAACACACTCACCGGTGAAATTTCCACTTATTTCTTATTTTTAATTTCCTAAAATTTTCATTGCATCTTGCAACTTTTTCAATAGTCTTGACTCTTGAAAAGGTTGCAAGACTATTGAAAAGGTTGCAAGATGCAACAAAAATTTTAGGAAAATAAAAATAAGAAATAAGTGGAAATTTCACCGGTGAGTGTGTTACATTATAAGGCACAAAAAGAAAATGACTCTCCCCAGACACAACACTCATATTTTATATCTTGCATTTGCATGTAGCCAATTGTTATCTGTATCTTCTGTTCTGTGATGTTACTGGAGAGAAAGGATAGTGGATTTCTATGGTAGACCTGCTTCAGTAAAAAGCCCCAGGGTTGTCAAATGACTGCAACAAACACTATGTGTTATGGTACACACGAATGAACAAATAAGTAAACCAACTGATTAATTCATTTTTTCTTCTTTAATTCAATATATAGTTTTTTATTATTTACAATGGTTAGGATGTGGTTTAAGTGAGATTCTGATATTTCAAGAAAATCAAGCAACCACATAGAAGCTCTCTCATAAGCCTGTACAGTGTCTTTATCGGTAAATGTGGTGTTAATGAACTCTTGAACAGAAATTCTACCATGTTTTTTGGGGTCTTTTTTTTTTGGTATTTGTGAAATTGTTTTTATAGTTGTTGTTGTTATATAGCCCCATATCAGATCAAGTAGACATACTGATAATAAAACAGCCTGGTCATGACAGTTTGTATATCAGAGACTACATTATCTAATGTGTCTTTCCTTCTTTTAAGACAGTAAGGTGTGATTTGAGGGATTTAGCTGTTACTTCTAGCAGGTAAAACAAACTCATATACAAACTCTTTTTGTTGATTTGAAAGTGTTTTTATTTTGTTGTTTGATTTATAATGATGATGGTGGTGGTGGTGGTGGTGGTGGTGGTGTGCTATTATGATAATGATGATAATGATGACTTTAAATGACTAGAAAAGCATTGAAAGATTGTTATGGGTTAGTGCTTATTCAGTGTGTGATTTCAGAAGTTATTGTATTAAGATTTATGACATACAAGTCTATGTGTGTGTATGTCTGTCTGTATGTGTGCCTGTCTGTATGTCTGTGTGTATGTACGTGTGTGTGTGTGTGTGTGCGTGCGAGTACGTGTGTGTTGGTTATGGAATTTAGTTGTGATACAATTGTGACACCTCCCATATTATTTGTATTGTTTTTGTTCCAGGATGTGCTGTATGCAGTGAATATCTCCAAATGTTCTTGCACACCTTAGTTTTACTACTGTTTACAGACATGAGTTCTACCACCCTTTTTTTTTTGTTTGTTTTTTAGCCCCAGGTCAGTCCCAATCAAATACACCAATAATCAAAGAGGTAGCCAGAAATGGTCATCCCATCTTTTTCCAGACACAGTGTCTGCAAGAGTACATTATTTTATGCATTCTCCTATTCCTTTTTTAAAAGACAGTAAGGTATGACTGAAGGAAATTTGGACACATTTTATTGCAAGTAGAGAAACCAGATTTTTGTTACTTGTTTCTTTTGTTTTTTGTTTGAACATTTGCCCTTTTTTTAAGTTATAAAAAGAAGGCATTGAAGACAACACTTGATAAAAAAAAAATTTCAACAGCTTTCTCTTTATGATTCCAAGATGAAAAGACAAAAAGAAAAAGAGAAGAATAATGATACCAAACCATGTCATTACCACCCCAAAAATCAAAGTTTGAATCCACATAAAATGTATGTAGGGCAAGTTTTTTATTTTATCACACCGGAGTAAAGAAATAAAAATAGATCCTTCTTTATCAACCAAATCAAAACACACACACACACAAATGTGTGTGTTTGTAAATATATGTTTATATATATATATATATATATATATATATATATATATATATATATATATATGATGGACTCCCCCGTCAAAGACAACATACAAGTGTTCAGCTTTGCCAACCAACCTACATGAATGATTTGTTTATAATGATCAAATGTTCATGCCACACATTAGCTCACTCTCTCCATCAAATTGACATTCTCTGAACAGGTGCATCTCATCTTTTGCCAGACATAGTGTCTGCAAGGGTATATTATTTTATGCATTCTCCTATTCATTCTTTAAACAACAGTAAGGTATGACTAAAGGAAATTTGAACACTTTTTATTGCAAGTACCACATGTTCTGGTGTCAAAGTGATCACAATGCAACATGAGATGAAGTGTTCTGCTCAAGAACACAACACACCACCTACTCTAAGAATTGAAACCACAATCTTACGATCATGTGTGCAACATCCTATATATATACATATATATACATATATATATAATATATATATATATATATATATATATATACATATATATATAATTTTTGTATTTGGTTTGCATGACTCTTGATGTGAAGTCATATGCAGAAATAAATTTTTCTTGGGAGGGTCACTATGCCAATGAGAAAGACACGTCAGATTCTTTTTAACTAGCTATTCATTTAACCAATTAACTAATGAATTGACTGACATTGAGGAGGTCATAAGTGGTGATAAAAGGATTCTGATAAAGCTAGCTGACTGATTGATTGACCAAACAAGTAATCAAACAGTCGATGACTAACTGGTTAAATGGTTAACTAGCTGACTAATTATATTAAAGAAGTGAAACAGAATCTGTGCATGTGTTTCTTATTGGCATAATGACCCTCTCAAGAATCAACGACACATATATATATATACATAAATACAAAGTATTTCAAGTGCCATGAGTTTCATGCATGCCACTGAATTGGATAGGTGCTATACACATAAATCTCAGCCCTTGAATTACTTTGTAATTTCTGCTGATTAAAAATAATATATACAATATATTATATTTGTTTGACAAAAATTGTTCAAGACGGTGCCCCTGCATGTCTGCAATCTAATGACTGAAACAAGTAAAATACAAAAGATAAAAGGTGTGTGTGTGTGTGTGTGCACTAGTGTGACTGTGTTGTTGAGAAGTTTGCTTCCTAACCACATGGTTCAGGGTTCAGTCCCACTTCATGGCACCTTAGACAAGTGACTTTCACTGTATCCCTAACTCAAGCAAAGCCTTGTGAGTGAATTTGATGGATAGAAACTGAAAAAAGTCTATTGTATATAAGTATTTATATATATACTAGTAGTATCGCCCAGTGTTGCTTGGGTTTGTTTTGACCCTTTAGAATTGGAATTTTTGAAAAGTAAAAATGTTGCATTATGTAGCTTGTTATTCTCTTTAAGTGAACATTTTTCTGGTTGAAATACGCTGAAAAATGGCGACACAGCAGTAAAAAAAAATCGTAAAAAATAGAGATTTTCATTAAAAAAAAGCACCTTTTTGATGTAAATAATTTTTGGTCTTAACACGGTCCAATTTGAATTTTATCTTCAACGGAATGAAGAGCAAGCCTTCTTCTATCATACTCTCAATTTTAGTCAACTTGCAACGCAGGGTCTTGGAGGAGATGGTGTTAGTTGAAGGCTACCAAACCTGCCATTCACAGACAACTTCAGCTTTATATATATAAAGTTACAGGTTGTGAGTCCAATGAACTATCTATCCAATATGCTGCTAGTAGAATACCCAATTATTAATACACAAGTGTTTTTTATTGCATTGTAATTATATTACCAAGTGTACTAAATGGGTGAAGGTAAAGAGATATTTTACCATTAATTTATAGAGCAATAAGAAAATGGGGGTGTCAATATGTGGTTCATCAACTTTTAGACATTATATTATGTTGACTTATTTATTTAAATAAATAAATAAATAAGTTGACATAATATAATGTCTAAAAGTTGATGAACCACCTATTGACCCCCTCCATTTTCTTATTGCTCTGTGTGTGTGTGAATATGTATATGTTTGTATCTTTTCTTGACATCATGTGATGGCTGTACACAAAGTGTCATTCATTTCCAATATTCTGCAAAAACATGTCTGGCCATGGAGAAATATTAACTTGCATGGAGACAGGTGAGGGTTAGCAACAGAAAGGACAGCCAACTAAACTCCGTCCAACCCACACAAACATGGAAAACTGGATGGTATAATGATAGATAGCCAGACAGACAGATAGATAGATATGCATATATACATGCACACACACATTTGTACACATCACCCCCTTAAGGAAAGTTTTACAGGGGAAATAATCATTTCTTCATAATATCTAGTGTGATTAGAATTTTTAATTTGAAATTAATGAATTATATGAAAACAGATGCATTGAATTCATATAATTGTTTTTTTTTTTTGTTAATTTATTATGAAATTCTTAAATTTTTAGTCAGTGGTAATCATGTATATCACTATTTCATTCTTTTTAGAAATGATCAGCATGATATAACCTTGAGTATATATATATATATATATATATATAATTTAATACAATGTTTTTATGTACTATTAGTTTCATGCGCTGAGAGTATGCCAGACACTATTTCTTAACATGTTTGGTTTCCTAGTACAATCTTCAGGCACAGACATGTTAAAAAATACTGTCTTTAATGTATAGTAGCACATAAAAATATAGATTGTGTGTATTAAATAATAATTTATCTCTCACCAGATGGAGTGCTTTTTTGTTGATCTTGCCACCATTGAACAGTACACTATATATAAAGGAATATGAACACATATCAGTGTGAAAGAAAGCAATCCACAATGTTTTATCTGAGCTATCATTTCAATGCTCAGTAATAACCAAACATTATTGGAATACTACAGTGGCAACAATATGCTCTACTAAAAAAGTATGTATGAAACAGGCAGGGAGGGATTGTCCACATTACTATATATGTAAAAGAAATGCCTATTTATTTCTTAGTCTCAGTCAATGAACAAAGTATATGCTGGGGCACAGCCTTCAAGTGTTCTAGATAATTATACCAATCCCAATACTTTGGTGCTTATTTTACCATCTTTATCAAATAAAAAAAAATCTAACTAATTGTTAAAGGGACCAACTGTGATGGAACCAAATACTGCTTAGAGAGAGTTCTTCACAGTTTTCATCAGCCATATTTCACACATAAGGATTCAGTTGATACAAGACCATGATAGAAGATAAATGCTCAAAGACTGCACAGTGAAATCAGTCAAGAAACCAATAAGATAACAAAGCAAACTTCTTAACTTTTAATCTTTTACATGTTTCAGTCATTTGACTGCAGCCATGCAGAAGCACTGCTTTAAAGGGTTTTTTGGTCAAAGAAATAGACCTCATGACTTATTCTTTGTAAGCCTTGTACTTATTCCATTGGTCTCTTTTGCCAAACCGCTAAATTACAGGGACGTAAACACACCAACATCAATTGTCAAGCGATGGTGAGAGGACAAACACAGACACAAAGACACACACATAAATACATGGATGTGCTTCTTTCAGTTTCCATCCACCAAATCCAGTCACAAGGCTTTGGCTGACCAAAGGCTATAGTAGAAGACATTTGCCCAAGGTGCCACGCAGTGAGACTAAAGCTAGAACCATGTGGTTGAGAAGAAAGCTTCTTACCACACTACACCTACGCCAACTTAATTTGGAAAAAGTATTGTGATGCAGTAACCAAAATAAAAAAATATATGTAAATAAATCAACAGGTATATTTTAAGTTATATATCTTGTTCAACAACAAAAAATGGTAAAAGAAAATTTGTAGCAAAAAAGGAAAAGAGCAACACTTTTAAGTCTTTCACTCTTTTGATACCAACCCACCTGAGACCACCAGTGGTTTCTATGATATAAACTTCTTGTTTTGAAGAGATCTAAATAAAAGCCTTCCATCAAAATTTCATGTTCCAAACACTAACTTCATAATGACAAAGTTATTTTGCTGAATTTCTTCATCATTTTCAAAATGAATTGAAATAACAACAATGTACTTCAATAAAAATAAGATAACAAAAATATTAGCCCATCTCATACCAAATTTACCAAAAAATCACCCTAGTTCTGTAATATAAACTTCCTTTTTTTTAAGGTGATCTACATTAACCCTTAGGAGACGATAGGACTAATCTATCAGCTGAAAAGTCAAATGATGAAGAAGATAACTGGGCCGATCCATCAGCCTGATAGCACAAGCCTCAAGATTAGCTGGCTGGTCTTCATACCAGCCAATCAGATTGCTTCTCACATTTCTTTCACATTTGGTCCATTCAATGGTGGCTTCCATGACAGTCTGCTGTGTTCTGTGATCTTACATTTTTTTTTTTTTTGTGTTCCAAGTGAGCATTGTGAAATTTCACTATGTCCAACAGTGACACTGATGAAAATATCCTTAGCAAATCTGATTTCTCCCAGCCTAGCAGTGAGTCTGACATTGAAACTGGCGAAAACAACCAGGAATGTAATGGAGAAGATCAAAATGATGGTGACGACAATGTTGTGAGCTATTGCTTAAGGATTAGGGATACTGAGCTAGATAGAGATGACCCCTATGAATTCTTAGAAAATATAAGGCCAGAAATATCCACAAGGCATAAGCATTCCAGTGAAATATACTTTATGCTGTTTTTCACATGGAATCTCATTCAGAGAGACCAATGAGTATGCTGCCAACTTTCTCGGAAACACTCAGCTTAAGAGGAGGTCTCTAGGTCATAAATGGCTCCATATTCTTGATACTGAAACACCAAATGCAGTTCCGTCTCCAAAGGGTTAAAAACTTCCACCAAAATTTCATAGTAATTAATGATCCAAACACCAACTTAATAATGACAAAATTAATTTAGTAAATTTTTCATTATTTTCCAATTTAATTGAAACAAATGGCAGGGCTCTTCAACAGAAATATGGTAACAAAACAATTAAAAACAAAAGATTATTTTTTGTGGGGTTTAGTCAATTATTTTCACTCCCCTTAAAAAATTCTGGCTTTGTGCTCTTATCAAAGGAAAATTATTAGTGTGTGTTTATACATGTGCACACACACACATATATTTACATATATATGCAAATATATAGATATATAGATGTGTGTGTGTTTGTGTGTGTGTGTATATATATATATTATATATATATTATACTACTTTATTATACTGAGTTAGTCAAGTTAATAAAACAGATGGTACAGCACCAGACGCAAGATACTGTAAAGCATTTAATATCATTCTTTAATAAGTTTGCTTTAGGTCAACAATTGAAAAGATAGGAGAAAAACAGAAAAAACAAAGAGGTACAGTAATTTATTTTGGAGAGAAGATCAATGAACTATTGTTGCCTTCTCTCCTTCAAATTTAAATTTGAGCCATATCAACTAGAAAATAAAATAAAAAGAAAGAAAAACATCAATATTTACTGCAACAACAATAAAAATGAATAAAATACTACAAGAAGTTGTGAATTAAATCAGCAGTTGATAATTAATTCTGTATTACAGAAAAATTCAGAAATAATTTTACAGGCATATTTTGTTTTGTTTTTTGTTTCTCCATTTGTTTTGGGTTTTTTTTTATATATATTTTCATTATTTTTTTTTCTGCTTGTATGAAAGTAAAAAAATCATAGTAATGGATTTCTTAAGATATATTGATTTTATAATTTGTTTTCATCTTGCTGTTGTTATTATTTTTATTTGCCCTTCTTTGTTTCGCTTTCTGATTTTAATTTTTTTTTTTTTCTAAGAATATCAAGATTAGGGGACAAATATTATCACTCAACAGAGAGAGAGTTTAAAGGGGATTTTTCCTGTTTTTCTTTTAACTTTTTTTTGATTGGTTTTCTTTTAACTGTTGTACATCATTTTAGATTTTTACCTATGTAATATAAATTTTTTTTCAAGATATGGTCGATGCAGTTTTACACAAAGCTATTTACATATGGGATTAACATTGCAATCTAACAAACACCTAAATAAATCCAGTATATAGGCACACATACACACAGTCATAAATATATGAATATATACATACATAAATTTTTACATATAACATCTGTGTCTATGTGTGTTCCAAAGTTTTCTTAAGCACAAGTTTTTAAAATAAAATAAAAATTGATGACATTAAGCAATGCAAGTTAAAATTTGAATTATATTATTGCAGTAACTTGAAACTTGATTATACAACTCTGTAAGGTACTTAGCGATGAAATCCCTCACAAAAGTACAATTTATCATTGGACAATGTTAGAACAGTGACAACACAAACATTCATAACTGTCTTTCAGAAAAGCAAGCTATTACTGCTACAAAAACAACTAATGAAGGTACTGTTACAAGACCAGTATTAGACTTACACGAAATAAGAACCAAATCTACTGCAAATAACATCCGTCAGTCTTAAAAATGGAACGACATGTCTTTAGGTTTCATAATGTTTTTCTGCGGGAAAGAAATGTAGGACAGTCACAGCTGGAATGCCTTTGATCATATGTATGCTCAATTAGAATTGTCCTGGGTCTAAATATCAATATATGTTTACTACTTTTTATGAACTGCTGAAGTTTGAACCCTGTATTTACATTAAAGAATGTGGAAGAAGCCTTGCTCGTCTCTCAAGGCACAATATTTACCAAATCCCATGACAATATAACCAATGTTTCCTCTAAACTGTGCATGTTTGTTCACACATATTATACAATCAGTGTTCAAAGGATATTAGCAAAAAATATATTAAATACTTTTGTTAGAATCAGATGGCTGGTTTACTGATTCATGGGAATGAATGGCAAAACTTAGTGCTATATTGAAGTAGTTAAAATGATAATCAAAGTAGCTCATATGTGGAATGTTTAGAAACAAGTCAGAACTAATAAAGTTGATCTATGACTGAAGACATTCCAGTCATGCCCATCTCATTTTTTTTTTTCCGTGTACTTGTAAGCCATTATCTAATGTAACCATAACCCACCTTTTTTTAAAAAAAAAAAGATGCAAGGATGCAGTCTGAAGATGACTGTAGTTTATAGCAAGTCAAGCAACCATTTAGAGGCTTCCCTCGTGGGCTCAAGAACAGATGGTAGAGTTAATAGCCAACAGCTTATTCATAAAAATGGATAAGCTATTAGCTATTTCTATGATGTAATTAACATTATGATATAACAATCAGACACTAATTTTCAGTTAGACCACTGCCTATTCACTGAAAATAGATATTATGGTGCAGTACTTCTCACTACAAGCAACAGTGACATTGTAAAATTAATGTGTCTAGGATATTCAGTACCAAGTCAAATTTTTTCAGTTGGAGAGGCAGGGGAATCTAGCAAGATAGCCTCCTTCAGATATACTAACAACAATTTTCAGAGATACCTATTATAGTCTTCAATAACCTTATAGGGTACCCTAAGAAATGAGTCACAGAGGATATCTTTAACACAGTATAGCAATGTAGTTTTTAGTAGCCATGATATACATGTTAACATCATTAATTAGTACATCATGTTTTTTTTCATGTTTAGGCCATTAAACGTTTATCAGAACATGGATAGCCATCTTCATTATTCTAAAATTTGTTTATCAATAACCTGCTCCAAAATTTATTGTAAGTTCTGAAGATAGAATGTGAAGGTACCTTAACCCACCTTCAGACAAGATGATCATAGTTCGTCTCATTAATCACAGAGGATTAGACTTCTTAATCCTTCTACAACCCAGAAAGCAAACAGAGGCAGTGAGATATCAGAAAAGTGAACCATTTGGAGGTGGGGAAGGAGAAGGAAAAAAGATCATCTACATCACTTTGCAAATTCCTAATGTTTAAGGATATTCAGGTTAAAAGATGGTGTCCTCGGAAAGAAAAGAAAGTAATAGTATGATAATAATGTTCCAATCTTGTTCATATGGTCTATGTTCTGAGAAAAGGAATACTAATGAGCAAAAAGTAAACTTTTGATGATAACATTTCATACTTTGTAAGTAGAACTGCAAACATTTCACTGGACCTTCTTAATGATTATAAAGTTTAGAACATACATTCCCAGAGCTCCAATCATATACAGTCAGACGTTGTCTTTCAATTTTTGAAAGAACACTCATAAAAACAACAATTTATGAAAATGAGCTCAAAATTTGTTAAGCCAGCTTATGGTATTCTTGACAAATGTTTTACATGGGACTCTATGGTTATGTTAATAAACAAAATGTTTTTCTTTTTTGTAAAAGTTGAGAAATGAAGTAAATAAAGACAATAGTCTGCCATAAGAACTATATGGCAGGATTCAGAAATTCCCTCAATATCAATTAATAATTAAAATGGTTGCTCAGGAAACCAATGTCATTCAATAAGATTAGTCATGGTACTACAACTTCTAAGACAACACATAATTTGTAAAATTTCATTTATAGTTTTGATAATTTTTAATATATTAACATAGGCTTCTTGTGTTTTGTCATGACCTTGTCATCTAATAAGTTTAGATTTTGATAATGTTACATCTCTTGGGAGTTGAATTGTATTTGATTACCCAAATATGGAGAGAGAAGGCAGGAGAGAACAATCAGTTGACCAACTTTGAAGACATCAATTTGTGCTTCTTTATATATACACTCAGGTACAAATGCTTTCAATATCAAAATCTCTGCATATAACTCCAGATATTTAGTAAAGAACTGGTCTTAGCTACAAGTTCTCATTAATTTCTTCGGTGATCTTGTGATTTGTGGCACCAGTCATTCTCTTTATAGCATGTAGGGACTACTATATATGAATAATATAAAGCAACCTGTGTACCTGAACCTTCAGAATTATGGCCTCAATACTACTGAAGCAAATTCCATTCAGGACCTGTAAGTTCATTAATTTAGCCCTTCAACAATCATATAGAACTATTCAAGCACTTGGATGAATTTCTTGTGCAATGGTCAAATCTCACATCTATGGAAGCCTTGTTTGAGTTCAGCTTCAATGGTTCAGAGTGGTTCAGAATGCATGAAAACCAATATGAGCTCGCAGTATTGTTACAAATTATGATTTCTTTGCCATAAGTATCATGAAAAATTTAAGCCTCAAAAGAGTTGGAAACTGTAACAATGAGTAGTTGAATGCCATTAACTGACTCCATGTGTTGAACTCAAAACTGAATTCAGAGTAGATTCAAGGCCAGTCTTGTTAAGACAGTGATACAAAAGAATAAGAGACAGAAAATTTGGACAGCCTCTCTATAAAGATCTTCAAGTTGGATTATCTGCACAAAAAAAAAAGAGTAAATACAGTCACTGACAAGAACAATTGCTTTTTGAGCAGCTCTATATATACATTAGGTCTTAGTCCTCATTGTATAAGAATACTACTTAGTCAATATCCTATAGGACACAAGAGTGAAACTGTTGAAACAAAAATTAATTAGATTATTCAAGGTATCAACAAGCACAGAAAAACCATTTTAGTCAATTATATCATCTAAGATAAAGCAGCTGCTATGATTGAATTCCAGAGGCATCTGAGGACTGCCAGCATGATCCAAAGAATTCTATGAACAATGTCAAAAAAATATATTCTGCTGCTGAAGAAAACAACTCAACATTTCTTAATACATTTTTTTACACCTGCCTCACTAAGATAGTTTCATTAGCAGTGTTTAAACTTGGCTTAAAGGTAACGAAATTATATAACCACACTAAATCATTTTGATGCTTACCCACCTGATACAAACTTCTAATTTAATTCTTTTGGTATCAACCTGCCTGAGGCCACTCCTGGTTCTATGGTACAAACTTTTGTTTTAAAATGTTCCAAATTAAAACCTTCTCTTAAAATTTTATGTGAATTTCTATTCTAGATACCAGTTTAATAGTGAAGTTATTTTTCAAAGTTCATCATTTTCATAACTAATAGAAACAAAGGCAGTTTATTTCAACAGACATATGACAAAGGGATAAAGTGATCTAAATTAAAATCATCCATTAAAATTCCATATTAAGTGCTAAACACCAGCTCAATCATCACAAAGTTATTTTACTAAATTCTTTATTTTTAAAACTAATTGACTTAAAAGCAGTGTATTTTAACAGGAATATAGTAAAGGAAGGGTTAATTCAGCAAATTATAAGTATCACAAAGCTATCACTAAGTACTCCTTGAACAGTTTCTCATTCATAACACAATTGGTTAACAACACAGCATCATGTCAGAACTGGATGAAGAAACAAACAAAGCTACCTAGTGCATTTGTTGCTATAGTGGTGTGTTCAAGAAGCTACCATAGAACTGTATACTGTGAACAGTTTTCTTACCATTCAAGTTGAATAAGAGTCCTTTGTTATGGAACATCAGAGGGAACATAAAAGAGAAATAACTAATGCAATGAAAGGATATATTTAAAAAAGAATTAAAGAAGAGAGTGAAGTGTCACTGATTAATGCCACAGCAGCACTTCATCACAAAATATCATACAAACTCCTTGAGATAATAATGAAACATTCACAGACAGTGAACAAATGACAGTACATAATTTGACATCTTTTCAGAACCATGTATATAAGATATGCTTGAAATGATGGCTGATTTAAGAAGTGACACAAAACACCACTGTAGAAAACACTGAAAAGTTCTATGGATTCACAAGAAACAGCAGAAATAAATTCTAATTTTTCACCAACACAGAATGTAGCTCCCACAAGTCAATAAGATCTATCATAATAATTTAATAATTTTCTTATCAATTAAGGGAACAGATGTCCAAGGGTTTCCTAACATGACTTACAGTAGTATATTCAATACTTAAGAACAAATCAGTCAGACAGTGAGTCAGAATTGCTTTCAGATTTACAGACTAATGAATCTTGTTCAGATGTTACTTTTCACAACAAAAGGAAACTTAACATTTTCAGTATAAACTAAAGATGGGGAATACGGCAAGCCACAACAGTATTGGATAAAATATCTGGTGTATTTTGGCACTCTGTACTCTTAAGTTGAAATCCCATTGTGACCAACTTTGCTCTTCATTCCTTTGGGGTCTATTTCTTTGCTTTCTCTCTCTCTCTCTCTCTTTGAATCAACTGTATGAAGTATCATAGAAAGGAGAATTCACATTATAGCCCCTCTAATCCTTTCACTACCACCTTGTTTACACAAAAAATATGTACTTGTCTGACAATATATACACCCTTATCCTTAAGCCTTTATCTAGTGCCAAGACTATTTCTTAAAAGGTTCCTCTCAAAGATGAGTCTTATCACTAAACATCAACTTATACATAACTGACAGCAGATAAATATTCCTAGCAGAAGAGGTTGGATACTCTTTGGACTTTTTCACATGTCTGTCAAAACAATACTGCCACTTCAAACTTCTGTCTTTTACCGAGAAATGATCTATCCAAGAGTACTATACTTAAGATTGTAGTTTCCAAAACAATGAGCATAATTCATAGATCAATCCCTTAAAATCAGAAAACTAAATCCATCAATTTGCTAGTTTTGATTTACTTATGCATTTAAAGTTTCCTCTCTTCATCAGTCCTGATGTATTCAAAGCTGGTTCACAACCTCAAATGAAATTTGAGACCAATTCAACGACTTGTGATTTTTTGCAGTTTCTGTAAGGACACAAGCATCACTAGCCAAGTGCAAGACATTATTCAGGACAATATTTTCTGATTTCTACAACTGTGATTAAAAGAGGAAAATTGTAGAAGTTTATTTCAAAAGAAAGAAATCTTTTTTATAAGCACACGGTCTAAAATTTTAGGGGAGGGGGATAGTTGATTACATCGGCCCTCTCAGCACTCAACTTTACTAGAAGCACAAGGCCTGGAATTTAAGGGGCGAGGGATAGCTGATCAAATCAACCCTAGTACTTGACTGGTTCTTAATTTACCAAACCTGAAAGGATGAAAGGCAAGGTCGACCATGGTGGAATTTCAACTCAGAACATAGCGACAGGCGAAATACTGCTGAGCATTTTGCCTGGCATGCTAATGATTTAGCTGGCTCAATGCCTTAATAATAATAATTCTTTCTACTATAAGCACAAAGCCAGAAATTTTGCAGGAGGGGGATAGTCAATCACAGTGCTCAACTGGTACTTATTTTATCAACCCTGAAAGAATGAAAGGCAAAGCTGACCTTGGTGGAATTTGAAAAAGATTTTTTTTTAAAAATCAAGAAAATTACTAAAATTCTCTACCCAAGGAAATTTGCTTAGACTCAAGTTCTCTCTTTCAACTTCATCTATAATCCATCTATCTCATCACTCTTTTAATGCAAGATAATCCCATCAACAACTCAGCAGAATGACAAGGTGTACATCAGTAGAAAACTAAAAAGTTTATAGCACAAACCATGATGTCTGGAAGAAAAGAATCCTTGGGTAGAAGTACAAAGATTGAGTTAAGTCAGGCCCACTTTTATGGCATAGCAACTTCTAGGAATGTATTCCCTTATACCAAAAGATTAAAACAACAATAAAAAGAAGACAATGAGCTGTGATTAAAACAAATTGTTAGCATAGCAACAAAACAATTTGTAAGTTAGCCTCAAAGAATTGTCTAATTCATATAAGACTTTGATCCAATTACTAAATTATTTGGCACACACAACATATGTATATACACATATATAAATGCTCACACTCATACACACACACATGTATACAAGTGATTCCTGCGGTTGTTTTTCCTTGCATACACAGCTTATAAAGCATCATTAGTTCAGAAGGTAGTGTTGTTATGATAATTTTTATACAAATATGTTTATCAACATATATTTATATCATATGTGTATATACATATAAATACAAATGTGTATACACATATACCACACACATACATATCAGGTGTTTATAAAATAACTTATATTTTTATTGACTAGTAATCTTAATCACTTAATTTAACCATTTTGAAACAGCTGTTTAATAAGCAAAAGCATGTATGAATATTGAGAGATATTATATATAAAAACAATTTAACATTATATTGAAGGATCACTCAATACTATTTAGTAAAATAAATATTAATTTTTATAAGGAAAGGGTTGACAGTGACTTCAAAGTTTCAGCTTATGAGCTGTCATCAGTCTGATAACAGCTAGTAAGCAAAAGCTCCAAAGTCACTCTTTTCCATAATATATATATAATAATGATGTAAATAAATTATTTTAATATATCCACATTCTAAGATTATGTCCTAATTCAAAGTCCCTAACTGCATTTTATAAATTCAATTAATTTCATGAATATGAAAAAGATATCAAGAAAACATGAGGCTGGTTCCAATGAAAAAAAAATGACACACATGATAATTGCTAACACAACACAATGATTCAAAATTTTGGATAGTGATATAATCAATTATATCTACCCTTTCTTCTTATTTTTCTGTAAATTCATAACCATTTTTCTTTGACCCAGGAAGAATTTGAACTCAGACTCTAAACAGTCATAACTTCTGAAAGGCATTCTGTTTATTGCCCTACCAGTTCTGTCAGTCCACTGCTCTCAATGATAATAATAATAACAGTTTCAAATTTTGACAAATGGCCAGTAATTTTAGGGGACAGGGTAAGTCAATTACACTGACCCCAGTGCTGAACTAGTACTTATTTTAGCAACTCTGAAAGGATGAAAGGCAAAGTCAACCTCAGAAAGTAAAGCCAGAAGAAATACTGCCAAGTATTTTGTCTGGCATGCTAACAATTGTACAAGCTCACTACCTTTAAATAATAATTCTTTTACTAGAGGCATAAAGCCTGAAATTTTAGGAGAGCAGGTAAGTCAATTGCCTTGATCTAAGCACTCAACTGGAAATTATTTTATCACCTCCAAAAGGATGAAAAGCAAAGTTCACCTTGATGGAATTTGAACTCAGAACATAAAGAGCTAGAAAAAATGCCAAGCATTTTATCCAATGCTCTACAAGCTCACTACAACAAACAGCAATAATAATAATAATAATATGCCAAGCATTTTGTCCAATGTTCTACAAGTTCGCCACAACAGCAATAATAATAACTATAACAACAATAATTTCTAATACTAGAACAAGGCCAGAAATTTGAAGAGAGACAGCTGATTATATTGACTTCAATACTTGATTAATCAATATTATAAAACAAAAATTCACAGCTCCATTTTTTTGTTTGGATATGTGTGCATATTTGCTGATTTATCTCTTTCTGCCACACTATAGGAATGTGGAAAAAAAAAGCAAAAGCTATACTGAGAGAAGTACTGAGAATTATAAAGAGAGGTAAATTAATAGATAAATAGATGTGGGAGATTGAGAAAGAAAGAGAAATAGACAACAGTCAAGTGAAACAGGCAGTTAAATATAGGAAAGGATGAAAGAAAGAAGTGAAAGAGATAGAACAAGTAAGAAAGGAAAGGTGGCAAGGAAAGAAAGGAGAAATACAAGAAACACAAAAGAAACAGAAGCTCAAAGTAAAAAGAACTGAAAGAAGACAAACAAACTCAAGAAGAAAATAGAGCAAGGTCTGAAATAAAGATTAACAATTACTGAAAGATACTATGATAGTAACAAAAATCTGCATAATTTTGACGGGTACTATGGTAGTAATAAATAAACTCCATTTTTGACAGGTGCTATGGTAGTAATAAGAAATAAATGTAATCATTATTGACAGGTGCTATGGTAATGATAAAAAATAAACCCAAGTACTATGATAGTAATAAAAAACCCATCATTTTAACAGGTACTATTAGTAGTAATAGGCTATCATTTTTTAACAAATATTATGGTAATAAGAAAACAAGAAGACACATATCGTATATTAAAGCAAAAAGAGAAATAGAAAGAGAAAGTGTAACAGAGACAGAGTGTCTAAAATAGTGAGAAAAGGCAACTGAAAAAACAAATTACTGATGCGGAGTGAAATAACTAATCATAGTAAACAGCAATGCGGAAGGTGGGGGGGGAGAGATTCTGTCCCTGTTTATAAAGATACTTGAAGGCAATTAAAACAGCTTACTGAATGATATTTTAGTTTGAGATATCAATGACTAAATATTCATACAGCAACTTAAAACAGAAATCTCCATCCCGTTTCTGTTGCTATGAGCGTTCCTTTTGCAGCAGCTTTATTTGCCTGAATGAGCATTGTTTTCTAGAGAATTTGAATGGAACGCTTGTTGGTTAATCTTCCAGGATTTTTGCTATTGTGTTTCTACTGCATATACCACACATATTCTTTTTGGATGTGTATTTTAACCAGAATGAATGGCCAGTACCACTAGATTCCTATTCCTATTCATAATATTCCTGCTAATGTATGATGTCACAAATAAAGCTAAATGTTGAACCAATGGAAGACACAGAAGAAAGATTAAAGTTAAAGGAGAGATTGAAAATGCAGATGAGAGACTGAATTACTGAAGACACAGAGGAGAGTTCTTCAGATTTTAAGATCTCTTGAAAAGAATATATTTTCAATGGATTCAAACTAATGTTCCAAATATCAGAATAGACTTGTCCTAAACCCAACATGGCAGACTAACAATAGACACATCAAACAGTCATTATTTTCAATAGCAGAGTTGCATCATTTCATAACACTTACTCTAAAAGAACTTTGAGGTTATGACTCCAAAAGTTTTAGCTCAACACTTTAACTTGATCAAATGCAAAACAATCTTGAAAGTAGCAAAAATTCATAAGATATAATATGCAAACTTGTAGTATTAAATTCCAAGAATATGCAAATTAGGTAAAGCAGCCACCAAATACACAAAGATTGAAATGCACACTTCTTTTATTCTTTTGCCAGTCAATTTTGTAATTTCTTGCCGAAAAAGAAGTTTTATTCTGAGATGTCAATGAACCATGCAATATCTTTAATTCAACAACTTAAAAGAGTATTATTCAGTATTATTGACATAAATTTAAGACTTAAAGACTGATACTAGGAGAAAACAATTTTTGTTTTCTAAATCAATTTAACCCTTTTGATTCCAACCCAACTGAGAGTGTTCTTGGTTCTGTAACACTATCCTTCTGTTTAAAAGTGACCTGAATTAAAACCTGTTAAAATTTCATGCTGATTTGTTCCAAACACTTGCTTAATAATGACAAAGTTATTTTACTGAATTCTTCATTGCTTCTAAAATTAACTGAAACAAGGTCAGTCTATTTCAAGAGAAATATAATAGCAAAAGCGTTAACAATAATATTGCAAATGACCAAAAATGACCAAAATTATTTTACCATGATTCAAATTATAAAAGGATACTATCATTCATATAATTACACAGATAACAATTCAGCAAAAATTATTTTGCAAAACACTTCCAGCAAATTCTTCCTCCTTAAAGATAACACTGAACCACTGAATGACTATATAAAAAAAAAATTCCAGGTTTTGTTATTCTGCAATTTTTGTTCTGGGCAGTATTTAATCCTTTAGCATTTAAACCAGATATATCTGGCTCAAATATTCTACCTGTTTTATGTTAAAACTGAACCCAACTGACCTCTTTCACCTACCTGACAATGCTGTTCTAAAAATAAGCAAAAGCCTCATCCAAATCTCAAAGCTACAAGATAGTGCACGATTAATTCAAAACCAATATCAATAAATAATCATTAGATTTGACAGAGCAACGTAAAAGCTAAAGGCAATGTCTAGAAATAACCCACCTAATGAGATCTAAAGTAGATCATTATCAAAATACTTTCTATCTGCCTGAGGGTGTCCATTTTACAGAGGATTTTCTTGTAATGTAATAGGCTGCAAATAAGAGAATGAGCATTATAAGTTCCAAACAGTTATGAATGTATGTAAATCCCATTTATTGCTCTATTTTCCCAGTGGGGCTCCCTTTTAGGATTTATTTTCTGTTGGAGTAAATCACTTTTGGGGAGCAGAAGTTATTTTATAAACACCTATCAATCTTACACACACAAACATTTATATATCATCATCATCATCATTATATATATATATATATATATAATATATATATATATATATATATACACACACACACATACAAAAAAGATACACATACATTACTTACACAAATTTATGTATAACAAATATACACCCATATTATATAGATATCTATATATATATACATACATACAATCATATACCTATATATATATACACGCACACTTATATACACACACATACCTCCATATATATATACAAATACACCTATACATACACACAATGTGTGTATACACATACATATATACATACATGCACAATGTACATATACAGTATGTATATTGTGAGCATATGTATACACACATATACAGTATTTGTATGCATACAATTTATATATTTTTTTATATAAACATGCATACACACACACACACACAAAATCTGTAAACATATATGTGTGCTTTATATACATACATACACACAACACACGCACATATAGTATCTGCATGCATACAATATTATATATATATATATAAATAATGTATAACAGAGTTTGTTTGTCCTATCATGTTATCATGTCCTAATCAGATCAAAGTTTCATCATTGAAGAAACATTTGAAAGAGAAACAGCAGATCAGCACCAAATATAAATAGTTTTTGTTATTTGAAAATGAAAAACATTTTGTTAATGTGTCATTTTTTGTTTCGTTTTGCTTTTTTTTTTAAATATTTTTTTTTTACTTTTTGCTTCTCCATTCATTCTCTTTTCTTCTGCTCCATATAATCACTCTCACACATTCACTCACTTACTCTTTCTCTCACTCCCTCTCTCTCTCTCTCTTTCTCTCACTTTCTCATCTGCTCTCTGTAAGTTATATCAGAAGTGTTACAACTGTATATTAAATGAAAAAAAAAAGGAGAAAAAAAATTTTTTAGAACAAGGTCTTTTGAAAGATTATTTGCCGAGAATCCATACAGAGGAGGTCAAAATCCAAATTCTTTACAAATGAAAAACTGATGGTAACTTTCAGAATTGAAATCATGAAAGAATATAGTATAAAGAGACACATGATTTTTTCTTTTTTTTTTTTGCTTGTTTTTATATATTTAGTGAGTTGTCTCATTTAAGCCCAAGACATTCAAATTTTTTTCCCATTTTTTAGGGGAAGGGGTGATCTGTTTGATTTTTTTTTCTTATTTTATTTTTGTAATAATTTTCAGCTAAAATAAATATAGAGAGAATAACAAGTTGTATTTTTTTTTCATGACAAAAGAAATACTTTTGGTTTTGTATTAAGAGTTTGTGACAGTTTTATTATTTTTTTTATATGCTTTTGTCTTATTTTCTGGTTTGGTTTGTTTACAATCTTTTAAATTTTGTTTTTTTTTTAAATTTTTATACAGTTTCCATATTGGTCTGTTATTTTATCTAACAAGTGACCACTGTCCCAAGAGGGTTTTGTGTGTATGTATGTGTGTGGTCAGCTGTCAAATTAATGCCCATATGTCAATCCCATTAGTCACTGAGTTTAGTTTTTAGTGTTAGCGTATTATCAAGGGTTAGTATTTGTTTTCTTTTTCATAGGGGTGGAAGGGCAGAGATGAAATGAAAGTGCAATGAAAAAAAAAAAATAAATAAAGAAGAGTTTAAAGGACATTACATAAGACAGTGATTTAGTAGGGGTATTTGTTTTTGAAATTTTATCTTTCTGGCTCTGTTATATTTTTGTCTTTTTATTTGTTTTTTACATTTTTTTTTTTAACCTTACAACACATACATTGCAACACACAACCTATAGAAACACCCTTATGTTTTATCAATGTCTTCAGTGGTGGATTCTACTTCTGCTAATAATGATTTGGCAGTTGGTTCCGTTTGAATAGGACTGTTAGAACATGTGTCCATTCGTATATGATGCATTTTGTCATCAGTCAAAGAGATCTCGTTATGCTGTGTGTTTTCCGTGCATTCTCGACTAATGTAAGAAGGTACAGCAGACAACCTGTCTTCTATTGACTCACCATCAACAGCGTAACCGTTCTGTTTATTACTGTCACTAAGTCGGAGAAAGTTTTCTTTGCACACATCTTTCATGTCCTCTTGCTCGTTTTCAAGATGTTCTTTGTTCTGACAGACATCTAATTGTTTGTTGAATGAACTAAGGGAGGAAATCGTAGTTGCAACACCTTCCATATTTTCTAAATGAGGGGGTACATTTAAATCAGCATCAAGTGCACAACTGTCAATATGCTCACTGGGATGATGATTTTCAGTAGACATATCAACATTAGAGGGAACACTATTCAAAGCAGAAGCATCAGAGCTTTCAAAACCATTTTTCATGGGGCCACCATCATTGCCATTGTCTTCGTCAGAGAAATTATCCCAACTGCAACTGCTTACAGACTGATGACTGTCAGATTCAAAGATCATTTCTTCATCTTCAGAATAGATTTCTGCACCAGGGTAGACATACTGACTAGGTGCTAGAAATAGCACTTGGTTCTCTGGAAGGAAAATACATCATATATAAAATATATTAACATACATAAATAGATAGATACAAATTTACATGTGTACATGAAGATATACAAATACAATCAGCCATATATATATATATATATACATATATAAATATATATATATCTATTATATAAAATCCGTTCTGTCTGCCTGTGTGTGTGTCTTCTAGGATCTCGGGCATCCTCCTTCCAATTGTGTTCAAATTTGATATGTAGATACCGACGGTATCAGGGTGTGTATAAGTCTTGAAAAAATTTACAAAAATCGATTCCAGGTGAGAATGCGATCTATAAAGCATATTTGTGTAAATAAAATTGTTTTTCTTCTTTTGCTGGTATCTCAAATTTAGGTTAAATAAGTGTTTCTCAAAGGAGAGGCCTATGGGACGGTCGGACAAGTTGTTTTAAGAAAATTTGGTTTAAATGTTTCACAATTCAGCACCGTCCATTGCACGGGGGGGGGGCGTTGTGCTTGTAATTATATATATCATCATCGTTTAACGTCCGTTTTCCGCGCTAGCACGGGTTGGACGGTTCGACCGGGGTCTGGGAAGCCAGGGGCTGCACCAGGCTCCAGTCTGATCTGGCAGTGTTTCTACAGCTGGATGTTCTTCCTAACGCCAGCCACTCCGCGAGTGTAGTGGGTGCTTTTTACGTGCCACCGGCACAGGTTCCAGGGGAGTCTGGCATCGGCCATGATCGGTTGGTGCTTTTAACGTGCCACCGGCACGGAAGCCAGTCAAGGCAGCGCTAGCATCAGCCACGTTCGGATGGTGCTTTTTATGTGCCTCCGGCACAGAAGCCAGTCGAGGCAGCGCTGGCATCGGCCACGTTCGGATGGTGCTTTTTATGTGCCATCCGGCACAGGTATCACAACTACTATCTCCATTGATATTTCTTTCGATGTTCATGTACTTGACTCAATAGGTCTCCTCAAGCACAGCGGGATGTTCTGGAATCCAAGGTACTTTGAATGGGCAGGGGCTATGCGGACTGGTACAGGAAGCAGCCCGGGTCTTTGCAGTCACAGCATATCTCCAGAGATCTTGGTCCTTTGCCATTGCCTCTGTGAGGCTCAACGCTCTGAGGTCATGCTTGACTACCTCATCCCATGTCTTCCTGGGTCTACCTCTCCCCCTGATACCTTCAACTGTTTGGGAGCGGCAGAGAGAGATGTAAACACACACATACACACTGTATATGTATATATCATTTAATGTTTACTTTTCTATGCTTGCATGAGTGAGAGGGAATTTGTTGAAGCAGGTTTTCTATGGCTGGGTGCTTTTCCTGTTGCCAACCTTAACCTGTTTCCATGCAAAATAATGTTTCCCATGGTCAGATATGTTTCTCATGGAAGACAAGAAACAAAGAACATTGCCTGTATAATTGTGATGCTCTCTTACAACCATCACCAGATTACAAGACAAGAGTATATATGTACACACATACATATATAGACATATATACAGATACACACATACATTATCATTAATTTTTTTAATGACCATTTTCCATGCTGACATGGATTAGATGGTTTGACAGGAGCCAGTGAACCAGAGGACAACACCAGCTTCAATATCTGCTTTGACACAGTTTCTATAGCTGGATGCTCTTCCTAACACCAACCACTTCACAGAGTGTACTGGGTGCCTTGTGCACAGAACACCTAACTTTTTCCAGTTTCTGACAATCAAATCCCCCAAGCCAATGCCACATTCAAAGCATCTGTGCCAACTCCACATACAAAGTGCCCAAGCCAGTGTCACATACAAAGCACCCATCCCAGTGCCATGTACAAAGCACACATGTTGATGTCACACATTAAGCACCAAACCAGTGCCATGTACCAAATACACTCAGAGCACTCATACCAGCTCCACGTACAAAGCACCCATGCCAGTGCCACATAAAATGCGCCCAGCACTCTGAAAAGCAGTTAGCCTTAGAAAGGGCATCCAGCCATAGAAAGCATGCCAGAACAGACAAATGGAGACTGGGCAGCTTTCCAGTTAGTCAACTCCTGTCAAACCATCCAACCCATACCAGCATGGAAAACAGACATTAAAAAAAATTATGATGAGCAATCCACTCAGATGGGCTTCACCAGCCCAAAGCTGTAGAAGAAGACATGCCTGCCTGCCTCTCTCTTTCTCCTTCATATCCTAAGCATCAAACTAATACATCTGATAGTTGATCCCGTCTTCGTCATTTTTCTGTAAATTTGAACTATATATCATCATCTTCATCATCATTTAACGTCCATTTTCCATGGGTTGGAAAGTTTGACAGGAGCTGGTCAGTCGAAGGCTGTTCAGGCTCCATGTGTGTTTTGGTATGGTTTCTACAACTTGGAAAGAAGTTGTAACATCACCTGGGATTCAAACATAGTATCTGTTGTAAACCATATAATTATACCAACCACCACACCAAAGCAATGTCACAACCCCTGACCACTTAAATGAGCACTTAATTTAGGTAACTACATTGATATACTAGTGACCTGTCAACAGGGATCAACACCCACACAGAAGTCAAGGTATAATATTATATATTTAATAATATAGACTAAGAAAACAGAGAAAAATCATACCATTACTTGCAAGATTCAAAATCCAAACAAGCTAAAAACCATATAGCAGTGCAAATATACACACACAAACATATACAATGAGATTTCTTACAGTTTCTGTCAACCAATTTCACTCAGAAGGCAATGGCTAGTCTGGAGTTAGAGTATAAGATACTTGCACAAGGATACCAAACAGTGGGACTGGACCTTGAAACCATGAGGTTTCTTAACTACACAGCACCTATAATATTCTGTCTTAACACTCAAGCTACAAACCTTTTAACTGCTTTCCTAAGCTCTGCTTCAGTATTTTCTCAGGCTTCTTGTTAAAAAAGCTTCTGATGTCAGCATTTTCACCGTTCTCTTCATTCTTGCTTTGTTCATCATTATTTTCTTCACAACTGTTCTTTGCTGGAGCTGGAACAAGACAGAGGAATTAAATTAAAATATAGGTAAAACAACATTTAAGCATTTACATATTTATTTTGCTTTACTCAAGATATCCATGTGTATTTTTGTAATTTCCTAGATTGCTTTGGTTTCATTATCAATCCCACAAAAACATATATCTAAAACCAAAGCAAAGTGAAATCATAGTTGTGGCCAATGCTGGTATCACATAACTAGCACCCGTGCCAGTGGTATATAAAAGCACCAGTGCCGGTGGCACATAAAAAGCATTTGTTACATTATTGCAGTGGTTGGTGTTAGGAAGGGCATCCAGCCATAGAAACTATGCCAAATCAGACTGGAATTTGATACAGCTCTCCAGTTTACCAGTTCCAGTCAAACTATTTAACCCATGCCAGCATGGAAAGCAGATGCTAAATAATGATAATGAAGATGATGATGGCTGAGCTACTTCTTTTAAAATAAGAAATTTTTTATTTTCAGCAGTGGTACCTCAGTGAGTTAACTAAATGTTTTTAACAATGGTACTGAGAAATAAAAATACTGTTGTCATAGTCACATATGTATATTTGTGGTTAAAAATCAAACCATAAACCTCTAACATCTTTCTAAAATTTTTCTAGAATGAATGAATAACTCAGATTCAGCATGAAAAAGTACACCAGTATACCAAATTTGAAAATTTTTACTTAATTTTAAAATTTGTCTACCTCTTTCATTTTTTCTTGGTAAACTTTTTCGCTCTCTATAAATGTATATTGCTCATGCTGAGTATGTGTTTGTCAGTGTGTATGTAAGCATGTGTGTAAGGAATTTCATTAGGGCAACAGAGTGATTAAAAAAAAGGTACGTAAAAGAATTTATTTTATTAGCATACTTTTCTGTTAGTAAATGTTTTTTCTCACACACACACAAATTCACTTGATGCAGGTGGGGGTTAAATATTTAAATATTTTTTTGTTGCTGTTTTCACTCTCTATAAAGGTATATTGCTCATGCTGAGTGTATGTGTATGCATGTGATTAAAGAGATTTGTAAAAGATCATTTATTCTAATAGCATACTTTTCTGCTAGCAAATATGTTTTTTTTTTTAAATCACACATGTGTATGTGTGCATGGACTTACTTGATGTGGGGTGAGGTTAAAGATTTAAATAAAAAAATTTGTTGTTGTTGCTTTTTCTAACTCTAACAACTTGGTTCAAGTAACTATGTCTGCACATTCACAACCTGTTTCATCCAGTAGACTAATGAAAACCGATACGGAAATATCAAAAAATTTCTGTGTTATATATACTGGATCATTTATTGCAATAAATCATCATCATTATTATCATTTTTAATATCCACTTTTCCATACTTATATGTGTTGGACAGTATTTGTTGAAACAGATTTTCTATGGCTGGATGTCCTTCCTGTCACCAACCCTCATTTATTTCCTGGTAAGGTAATAATTCTTCATGACCAGACATGTTTTCATGGCAGATTGATAATGGATACAGCTTGCATGATGGTAACTTTCATTTACATTTATCAAGTGATGTCAAGACAAGGATACAGTAACACACATATACATATACATGACAGGCTTGTTTCAGTTTCTATCAACAACATCCACTCAGAAGGCTTTGGTCAACCAAGAACTATAGCAGAAGACACCCAAAGCGTCACGCAGTGGGGCTGAACCCAAAGCCACATGGCAAGGGAGCAAACTTTTTACCACAGTTAAGCTTGCACTTATATAGTTGAAAAATACATATTTTACTTATCTACCAGAAAGATATCTCTGGGGAGAAAATAAAAAGGTTAGTGTTTCTTATACCAGTGTGTTATTGTTTAGACCAAGGTCAATACTGATCAAGGAAACCTATGATAAAGGTATTCCTGCTGTAACCTTCTTGTCTTTGTTTAAAACAGTGAATCTTGGATTACATTAACCAATGTGTAGTTCCTTTATCAAAGGTATACTAGATGTTTTTTTGATTTTTGTCTTTTTGGTATGTTAAGGACTATATTGTCCAATCTATCTGTAAGCTATGACATTAGGGAGTATCTGAGTCAGATTTGGTTTCTATTTCTAACAGGCATATGGAGGCTGTTTTGTGGGTCTGTTATCATCATCATCATTGTTTAACGTACGCTTTCCATGCTAGCATGGGTTGGACAATTTGACTGAGATCTGGCAAACCAGATGGCTGCACCAAGCTCCAATCTGATCTGGCAGGGTTTCTACAGCTGGATGCCCTTCCTAAAGCCAACCACTCTGAGAGTGTAGTGGGTGCTTTTACGTGCCACCAGCACGAGGACCAGTCAGGCAGTAATGGCAATGGCCACGCTCAAATGGTGTTTTTTACGTGCCACCTGCACAGGAGCCAGCACAGCGGGACTGGCAACGACCTAAGGAAATACATACACAGTATTTTTTGTCACTGAGAAGACCAGATGAAGTTGAAACACTGTGTCACAATCTGTCAATGACATTCCAAGTGAGTACAGTGCATTTTAACATGCAATTTTCTTTGAGAAGTTTCTCTGAGATAAAATATAACAGCAAGTGCTCTTTCACAATTATATCATCATCATTTAAAGTCCATTTTCCATGCTAGCATGGGTTGGATGGTTCAACTGGGGTCTGGGAAGCCAGAAGGCTGCACCAGGTCCAGTCTGATCTGGCAGTGTGTCTACAGCTGGATGCCCTTCCTAACGCCAACCACTCCATGAGTGTAGTGGGTGCTTTTTACGTGCCACCTGCACAGGTGCCAGACGAGGCTAGCAAACGGCCATGATTGGATGGTGCTTTTAACGTTGTACATGCCAGTATTTTAATCTAATGCTGTTTCAAAAGTAGAAGTTCATTTAATTCTAGCCTAGCCAGCTTTTGCACAAATCAGTGAATATTTTGCTTAGTGATTTCATTAGCAAAACCTTTTCCAGCTTAGCTCAGAATATCCAGAGATGTTCATCACTGGAGACCAAATGAGGTTAAAACACTGGGTCAAATGATATGCCAATATCACTCTGAGTAAGTTCTGTTTTTTTTTAACATACAAGTTTCTTTGAGATGCTTCTCCAAGACAAAATATTACAACCAGTCCCATAACAAATTTGTATACACAACATAGATGTTATCCACACATTGTTATTTTAATCTAATATTGTTTCAAGTCCATATCATCATCATTTTAACATCTTAGCCATGCACACATGGGTCAGACAAAATTTGTTGAGGCAGATTTCCTGTGGCCAGATTCCCTTCTTGTCACCAACCCTCACCCATTTCCAAGTAAGATAATAATTTCTCCATGGCCAGACATATTTTCATGGAAGATTGTAAAAGAAAAACACTGCTTGCATGATGCTGACACTTGTTTTACAACTATCATACGAATTCAATGAGACAGTTACACACACACGACAGGCTTCTTTCAGTTTCTGTCAATCAAATCCACTCACAAGGCTTTGGTCAACCTGGAACCATAGCAGAAGACACTTGTCCAAGGTGTCACACAGAGAGACTAAACCTGAAACCATGTGGCTGGAAGGTAAGCTTCTTACCATACAGCCACACCTGTGCCTATGCATATAATTTTGTTAATTTATGTTTATAAGCTTTCTTGAGCAATTCAAAAATAAACTTGAGAATTAAGATTATGGATATAAAAATTAATAGCAAATTTTTAAATCGAAGAAAGTTGCCTCTGACACTACTTACACAATGAATGTGAAATGAGGTGTGTGTTATTACTTGCAGACAAACTGTCCTGTCCGTTTGTGTTTTCAGGAGGAACAATTGAATGTGTGTCATGTAAACAGTCTTTTGTAATATCTGATGAGGGGGCATGAACATCATTTGGTTTTAAAGGAGATGAGAATAGCGAGTTCTGTAAACCTTTCCCCGTTTCTTTCAGTTCTGGTTTTAGAGAAGGAGTTTCAAGTTGGTCCTTCCTTATTTGTGTAAAAGAAGGCCCGGAATCACAGAAGGCTTCTTTCCAGCCCTCGCCAAGGCGTTTACAAAGATCGTTCACAATTATGTCTCCATCCCCTAACAATTCCACATCAAAGGTCATGTGCTTCAAAGGTTCTCTATTGATGAGGATCTGGGGTACATGTGCAGGAATGTAATCTGGAAAAACAAATTGCAGTGAATCAGCAATAAAAAAAAAACAGAAACTGATTGATAACAGAAATAGATACACAATCATTGTCTTTTGTTTTATTTTGTTTTGTTTTTTTTAACAAACAATAAACAATTTGCAGTAAAGATAACAGTGAAAAAAATATTAATTAAAATTTTTTAAATTAACAATTACAAAAAAACATATCTAAAACACATATCTTGGTGCAGGCTGTGTGGGTAATAAGTTTGCTTCTCAATCACATGGTTTTGAACTCAGTTCCACTAAATGGCACCTTGAGCACATTTTACAGCCCTGAGCCAACTAAAGTGATGTGAATAGATCTGGCAGATGTAAACTGAAAGAAGCCCATCATGTGTGTGTGTGTGTGTGTGTGTGTGTGTGTGTGCATGCGCACAGTTGCATGCACGATAGTTGTAAATGAGTATCACCACCATACAAACAGTGTCCTTTGTTTCTTGAAAACAGGTGAGAGATGGTGACAAGAAAAGCATCCAGCTGTAGAAAATCTGCTTCAACAAATCCTATCTGAGCAATGCCAGCATGGGTCAGATATGAGTGGGTGTTAAAATAATGATGGTGATGAATTTAATTGGTTATTTCACAAACATATTAATTACATCATGAATTTAGAAAAACAAGATCTGTATGTTTAATGTCTGTATTTCCATGCTACTATGATTTGGATGGGGACTTATTTGAGGTAGTATTTTACAGCTGTATACTTTTTCTTGATGCCAGCCCTTACTTGTACTTTAAGTCAGAGATTTTTTTTTATATTCTACTAGACTTTGAAACCACAGAAAAAATGGGGCATACTGCCATTATTTTGTATTGGCTAAATCAATGGTTAAAGTTAGAACTAGGCTTACCAGCACGGACTACAGAATTCAGAAAACTGTCCGACATAGGAGGACAATCTCTAGAACTGGTAGGTTGGTGATGAACTGCAACATTATAAACATAAGTCATCATCATCATTTAACATCCACTGTCCATGCTGGCATGGGTCGGATGGTTTAATTAGTGCTGGTAAGCTGAAGGGCTGCACTAGATTCCAGTCTGATTTGGTATGATTTCTATGGCTGGTTACCCTTCCTAATGCCAACCACTCCAAGAGTGTAATGGGTGCTAGGTTTTGGTCATTTGTCATTGCCTCAGTGGAAATATAAAAGATCATATGTATATTGGTGTCCCATGTAATCAAGTAGACACTAGGACTAACATTTCAAGTGGGTCCTTTACTTGCAAAAGTAATGTGAAAACACAAGTATCTGGAATTACTGAGTTATAGGTTTAATGTAAATACTCACTTGGAATTAGAGCAACTGGTCGAACTTTCATCGAAGAACCAATTACAATTAATAAATCACATTGCTCTTTGTCCTCTGCCATCTGATGGTGAAAATGTTCAGGGAGGTTTTCTCCAAAGAAAACAATATCAGGTTTCATTATAGCAGATGTACATTCTGGGCGACATACCTGACATCGAGGAATTACCTGTTGGTAGCAAAGCAAAAAAAAAACATTCAGAACTCCTTCAGAGATAGACACAAAACTATGACAAAATCTTTTACACTGTAGAGAAGTGAAAAACAGAAAATTGGAAATCTATGAAGTAAAATAAGTGGTGAGCTTGAGAAAAAAAACAAAAATATTTTGAATCAAAACGATGTGAAACATCATCATTTTAATATCCAACTTTTCCATTCATGAATGGAGTTCAAGGTAGATTTTTCTATGGTCGGATACCTTTCCTATTGCCAGCCCTTACTTCTTTCAAGCAAAGTAATATTTCCCCATGGTCAGACATGTTTTCTCAGAATGTTGAAAATGAATGACATTCATTTACAACAATAACACAATGTCAAGACAAGGTGACACACACACACACACGCACACACACACACACATACACGTGCGCGCAACAGGCTTCTTTCAGTTTCTGTCAACCAAACTTGTTCTACAAAATCCATTCATCATCATCATCATTTAACGTCCGCTTTCCATGCTAGCATGGATTGGATGATTTGACTGAGATCTGGCAAACCAGATGGCTGCACCAGACTCCAATCTGATCTGGTAGAGTTTCTACAGCTGGATGCCCTTCCTCACGCCAACCATTCTGAGAGTGTAGTGGGTGCTTTTACGTGCCGCCGGCACAAGGGCCAGTCAGGTGGTACTGGCAGCAGCCACGCTCAAATGGTGCTTTTTATGTGCCACCTGCACAGGAGCCAGTCCAGCGGCACTGGCAACGACCTTGCTTGAATATTTTTTCATGTGCCACCAGCACAAGTGCCGGAAGGCGACGCAGGTATCGATCACGCTCAAATGGTGCTTTTTATGTGCCATCCTTCTACCAAATCCATTCACAGAGTTTTGGTTGACTTGGAGATATAAGCTGAAGATACTTGCCCACAGTGGGACTGAACCCATTACAATGTGGTTGGGAAGCAAACTTCTTGAACAGAGCCTTGCCTAAGATAAATCTTTAATTAGTTATAAATTCAACAAGGAACACCAATTCCATATTAACAGCCTCATCAACATCTTTTCTTTGTCTTTTTTTTTTCAATGTCATTTAGTTTTTATCTTGATAAAAAATAAACTGGTGAAGTGAGCATGAGTAGAATGGATTAGAAACTCAAATGGTATCTAGAACTGAACTAATTTCTTGACTCAGTATATCATGTGACACCAGTAAAGGCACAAAATGACTGACCTGGTTGAATATATCTTCTCTGATTGATGCTGCACTAACTTTACTGGAGCAGTTCATGCAAGTGGCAGTTGCAAAAGAACCTGTGTCAAAAAATGAATATATAAATAAAAATGAACATGAAATTTCAGGCTGAAAGAATACTCTTAAGAAACCCAAGCTTTCTTAAACAATAGGTAACACCTTAGCTATATTTCTTTGCATCTGACATCTTTGCAAATTTTCAAAGTCCAGGTTATTTTTTTTTTCTTCCAAATATACACAAGGCATAATTAGCAATGAAATAGTTAGTCAATTAGATTGACCCCAGTACGCAACTGGTACTTAATTTATCGACCCTAAAAGGATGAAAGGCAATTCCACGAAGGTCAAAATTGCTGTTCAACCTTTCGGCATCAATAAATCAAATACCAGTTGCATACAGGAGTCGATCTAATTGACTGGCCCCTCCCCAAAAATTTCAGGCCTTGTGCCTAGAGTAGAAAAGAATAGTTGAGTAGATAAAATAGTGAGCTATTAAACATACAGGTCATGAGTTCTAATCTACTGGACAGGAGAACACTAAATTCTACATGAAGAATATGTATTAGCTCCTCTAGGAATGACATATGTGATGCACTGACAGCCTATCTGGATGAAAATTTAATTCTCATTCCCTAACAGACCATAAAACTAGCTAAGTATTGATCATGAAGAGGCTCTCAGTCTCAGGGGGGGGGGTGTATGTTTAGCATCAGCACTGTCCAAAATATAGAAGCAGTACTTATGGCCTTAACTACTGGTGGCGATGGTGGTGGTAGAGGAGTGGGGGCAGTCACCTTCCAATCAAACTAAAGAAACTGTGTTTCCATTGGTTCTTCAAATTACTAATACCACATGTGGAATTATGAAGAAAATTTAATCCCCAAAAACACACAATATACAAGAGAAAGAAAGGAGAAATTCAACAAAAGACTCACCATGACACTGGATAACCTTTTTGATGCCAGCCTGCTGTTCCAAGGTATCAATATTCTGAGTATAATTGTGAAGTAAGCGATTATGGTCTTCAATCAACTTGATAAACTTGTGGCACTTTGAGGGTTCAAATTGACCGGGATAAATTTCCTGAGAGGATACAATGAAATACTTTTTACTCAGATGAAAAGAAAAAATTTTTTTTTATTTATTCTTTTAGTCTTTTACTTCATTTCACTTATAGAACTAAGGCTAAAACCCTTCAAGGCTGGCACACTGCCTTGAAGGGTTTAGTCAAACCTTGACATTAGATGTGGTAGATAGAAAAGGTGTGGTGGTGGTGGTGGTGGTGGTGGTGGGGAGAGGTCCCCAAAATCACTTAAAAGCAGGCATTGGTGTGTTTACGTCCCTGTAACTTAGCAGTTTGGCAAAAGACGCCGATAGAATAAGTACCAAGCTTAAAAAAAAGTAAGTACTGGGGTTGATTCATTCAACTGAAATTCCTCAAAGCAATGCCCTAGAATGGTCAAAGTTTATATATCTATCTATCTATATATATATATACTAGCAGTATCGCCCGGCGTTGCTCAGGTTTGTAAGGGAAATAACTATAAAGCATTTTTAGAGAGTTATAGCCAAAAAATATCAAAAAAATGGAAGAAAATGATGGTAAATTTTTTTTTTAGTTAAAAAAGGTGGAGTTGCGGTTTGTGTTTCTGATTGTCGACCCCATGTCGAATTTATCGATTTTTTTCAGAACTGGGGGAACTTTTCGAAATTTTCACTGCGTTAGTTTTGAATTATGACATTGGGCTATGTGTGTGTCAAGTTTCATCAGAATCGGTTGAAAGCCGTGGTCAGGGTGAGGGTACAAGCAAACAGACACACAGAAACACGCACAGACAAACTGCCGTTTATATAGAGAGAGATATATATATATACACACACAGGCACATGCACACTCACACACCCACACACACGCGTGTATATATATATATATATATATATATATATATATATATATACACGCGTGTGTGTGGGTGTGTGAGTGTGCATGTGCCTGTGTGTGTATATATATGTCCATGTATGTGTCTATGTTTACATTTGTGCCCTACAACAATCGCTACAGGTAATGTTGTTGCTATCACTTCTCCTGTCAACAATTTCTCTGTTCAATTCACATCTTCACAGACATGTGAAATAACAGATCCCTTACTTACAAAACAGGTAAGGGTTAGCCATAGCAAGGGCATCTGACTGTAAAACAATCCCTGAATAAACCAACAAATTGGCACAGACCAGAAATTTTGAGGACAAAGTATAAGTCAATTAAATTGGGACCAGTATGTAACTGGTTACTTTATTTTATCAACCCAAGAAGAATAACAGGCAAAGCTACCTTGGTAACATTTAACTCAGAACATAAAAAGCTGGAACAAATACCCCATGGCTTTTTATCTGATGTTCTAGCAAATCTGCCAGCTTGCACTAATAGCAGCAGCAGTAGCAGTAGTAGTAGTAGTAGTAGTAGTAATAATAATAACACCAACAAATAATAATGGTTTCAAATTTTGGCACAAAGCCGGCAATTTTGGGGGACAGGGTAATATATCAACCACAGTACACAACTGGTACTAATTTTATCAACTCTGAATGGATAATAATAATAATAATAATAATGGAAGCATCACTAACTTTGGCAAACTTAAAAAATGGCCGAGGATCATTCCGGAAATAATGGATGTCAAACATTGCTTGAGGATCAGGTAGATCAGGAAAGTCAACAGCTAATCTGGCATAAATGCCATTACGCGACCGGAAATCTGGAATACCACAAGATACAGATACCTGCAAGAAAATTCAATGCCATTTCAAAACACTTGAAAAAGAAAACAAAACAGTAAGACATATTAAATAATTTGGTAATCTTAAATATTGTAGACATAACGATGGCATCTCCAGAACATTATATATCTAATACTTACAGAAGATACTATCTTGCAGATCCCATTTATGATCATCATCATTTAAGATTCACATCTTTATTTTTTTACCCTATGCCAGCATAGGAAAAAAATAGATGCACACACAAAATTTATGGATTTTATTAAACTATTGCTCCACACAGTGGTCCAAAACCAATTTTTAGTTATGGACCCCTTTGATTCCTATTTTCCTCCATAGGACCCTAACAGTCATTCAATGTTTTAAAAATCTTGTTATATATTTATAATTTAATATTATTAGAAATTGGAGGAAAAAAATTAAAACGTTTTTTTTTTTGTGTGTTGCAGAAATATAACCAATTTACAGCACATAAATTTTAGCAATAAACTCTTATATGGACACCCAAGGGTCATACAAACCCTTATGGAGAACCACTGCCCTACACCACTGCTTTCTTTTCTATTGTCACTTATCCTCCTCCTCCTCCTTCCTGATCCACTCCTATTTCCTTCACCTCCCCCATTAAACTGATATTCACCACTGACCATGCCTCCACCTCTGTTCACTTATCACCTCAATCCCCATCTCTAACCAACTGTCAGCAACCTTTCACATTCTGATGAATTTACATTTCCAATCATCTGTCCATACACTCTCACTCTCTCTTTCTCTCCCTCTCTCTCTAATGTTTACTTTCTGAAGATATCTGCTGACACTTCACCACCACCACCACACCATTTCTTTTCTCCCTTTCTAGCTGGAATAGCCATGTACCTCTTCTACAGCAAAATATCTGATCTCAATACCTGACATAAAGCCGCCTCTCTTAATACCACACCCAACTGAACTAAGGTGTCATGTCTTGCAAGTTACTTGGTAACCTCACAGGAGTTGAAGCCATGGAAAAAACACCCAAAACACTCTGCAAAGTGGAAGGGCATCCATCCATAAAAACCATGCCCAACAGAGAGTGGACCTTGGTGCAGTCCTCTGGCTTGCCCACTCCAGTCAAACCAGCCAAACCATGCCAGCATGGAAGACAGACTTTAAATGATAATAATATTGATATATAAATATATAACTGACATGTTTTGTTTTAAATATATATATATATTTCTAGGTAAGAAAGGCAGTGATGGTATAGTTCAATTATGCAACAGGTATTTCTCAAAGTGACTACATTTTCTAAACACCTCAAACTTTCTACAATACCATAGACATATATTTGTTGTAGTAAGGAATGTACCGTAACAGATTGATTTTGACCTATACAGAGATCATGAGTGAGTACTAGCCAACAATGCTAATAAACACATATAAGACAGCTTGAGAAAACTCATTATCCACACATTCACTACTTTATGTTAATAAATAACAAAAGCTACACACTTATCTACAGATAACTTCCTTGATGTTACACTAAATCAGTGCTTCTCAGCCTTTGTATCCTTGCATAACACTTAAAATAACCTAACCAATATGTCTCCAGGAACGACTGCACCAAAAAGACTAGATACCATAGCTTTCATGTTTTCCATCGTAGTTTATGTGGTAAACGTCATATATATATATATATAACACACACACACACACACACATATATATATATATATATATATAAACATAGGCATCTATAATCATATATATATATGTATATAAACATATACATATATAATCACATATATACATTTATGTATATAACATATACATATATATCACATATATATACATATATATATATAAACATAAATATATAATCATATATATATAATATAACATACATAAACATAAATTATCATATATATATATACATACGTATACATATATATATATACATATACATATATATATATATATATATACATACGTATACATATATATATATAAACATATACATATATATATATATATATACATACGTATACATATATATATATAAACATATACATATATATATATATATAATACATACGTATACATATATATATATAAACATATACATCTATATATATATATATACATACGTATACATATATATATAACATATACATATATATATATATATATATACATACGTACATATATATATATAAACATATACATATATATATATAAACATATACATATATATATATATATATACATACGTATATATAAACATATACATATATATATATATATATAACATACGTATATATATATAATACATACGTATATTATATATATATATATATATAAAACATACATATATATTCATATATATACATATCTATAAACATACAAATTTGTATATATATATATAACCATATACATATATAATCATATATATATACACATATATATAAACATATACAAATTTAATCATATATATACACATATATAAACATATACATATGTAATCATATATATACACATATATAAACATACATATATAATCATATATATACATATCATCATCATCATCATCATCGTTTAACGTCCGTTTTCCGCGCTAGCACGGGTCGGACGGTTTCGACCGGGGTCTGGGGAGCTAGGGACTGCCCCAGGCTCCAGTCTAGTCTGGCATTGTTTTCTACAGCTGGATGCCCTTCCTAACGCCAACCACTCCGCGAGTGTAGTGCTGTTTTTTTACTTTGCCACCTGCACAGGTGCCAGAGGGGTCTGGCATCGGCCACGTTCGGATGGTGGCTTTTTATGTGGGGGGGCAGAAATATAGGGGAGCACCAGTGGGGAGGGGTGGTTCAGAGAAATGATGACAGGTTCTAGGCAAGTAGAACGTAGGATATCAAGAGAGGGGTAATGCATGTGAAATAGCGTATTGAAGAGGGGGTTCGAAGAGTAGACACCTATAATGGTGCTGGGAGAAGCGACATCCGGTATAGATGGAGCAAAAATATAGAGATATCCGGTATTGGTGGTGGGGGTGGGCAAGGTGGGTGCACCGGGAATATGACGGGCTGGCTTAAAATGCTCTTAGCAAAGGAAGAGGGGGTATGGCAGACAACGTAAAAGGAGGAGAGAGAGAAGGAAATAGTGGAACCCCGCGAAAATGGCCGCCATTGAAAAAAACCCCTGTATGGAGAAATAATATGCAATACGAGGCGAAGCTGAAAATAGTAATAATAATAATAAGCAAACTTTCGACCGAGGATCAAAGGGACAATACTAATACTAATAATAATAGTAATATAATAAATAATAAACAGCTCAACCACAACATTAGATTAGAAGACTCTTATCTTGGGAACATTTCGTTCTTCGGCCTGACACGGGAATATGACGGGCTGGCTTAAAATGCTCTTAGCAAAGGAAGAGGGGGATGCAGACAACGTAAAAGAGGAGAGAGAGAAGGGAAATAGTGGAACCCCGCGAAAATGGGCCACCATTGAAAAAAAACCCTGTATGGAGAAATAATATGCAATACGAGGCGAAGCTGAAAATAGTAATAATAATAATAAGCAAACTTTCGACCGAGGATCAAAGGCAATACTAATACTAATAATAATAATATAATAATAATAAATAATAAACAGCTCAACCACAACATTAGATTAGAAAGACTCTTATCTTGGGAACATTTCGTTCTTCGCCTGACACGGGAATATATATATATATATATATATATATATATATATATATAATCATACACACATATATATATATGTTAAACTTATTTTTCCATGTAAATCAGATCTAGTAAATTAAGTAAGATCATTTTAGATAAATATATTAACAGATTAAATTAACTTAATTATCTAAAACTATGGAGTAGTACTAATGATACTTTAAAATGGTTTAATAATACTAAAGATAAAAATAGATATAAATTCACTCAAATAGATATAGATAATTATTATTATTCTATAAATGAGATTGTACTCAATAAGGCACTAATTTATACAATGAATAAGGTTGGAATGACTTATGATGAAGTTAACGTAGATAAAGCGGCTAGGAAATCGTTGATTAGATATAATAATAAATTGTGGGCTAGGAAGGATACTAGAGACTATTTTGATATACCTATGGGGGCACCTGATTCTGCCCAGATGACTGATTTAGTAGGTATTTATTTATTATCGGAACTTCAATTAGAAAAATTAAAGTTGGAGATAGAACACTAGAATGATATAAGAATAAACTATATAGTTTTTTTAAAAGATATGGATTAGGTATTACTATATATAAAGAGAACTATAATGTTAATTATTTAGATGCTAATTTCAATTTAATAAAAAGTAAAACCCAACCATTCCATAAAATTAATGAAAACCTTAGATATATTAATGCTAATAGTAATCTCCCACCTTCAATTAAGAAATCGTTGATAGATAATATAGGTATAAAGAATATCGATGCTTTCTTCCAATTTTGAGATTTTCCAAAAACACGCAACTTATTATAATGAAGCCTTGCAGGATGCGGGATACAATAATAGTATTAAATTCTGTAATAATTGTAAATATAATTATAAAAATATATAATGTTCCTATGATATTTATAATAATAAACCTAATATTAAGAAATATGATAAGTTTTATTCAGGTAATTATGCTTTTAATAATAGGTATTGTGATAATACAAAAAATAATATAATAACAGACTAAAAGATAAATTTAATTCATTTAATGATAATAATAATATAATAATATAAATAAAAATAATGTTAATAATAAGGACAAATTTGGTTAATTACTCCTTATGGGGCTCAAGTTAAAACAAACATTATTAAAGAGATATTAAAACTAATTGAAGTATTCATTATATATAATAAAAAATATAATAACATTTTTTATAGTAATAATTTTAGAGTTGATTATTCTACTACTAATAATGTAAGTAACATTATTTCTTCTTTTAATAAATTTAAGCTGAATAAGTTTTACATTAACAAATTAAATAATCAATAATATAAATTATTCCAATAATAATAAAGACCAGAATACAATTAATTGTACAAGTAAAGATAAGACAAAATGTAAATTTAACAATAAACATAATTTGGATGATGTAGTATATAAATGTGTAATGACTTTGATTGATGATAATATTAATAGGAATAATTATAATTTAAATGCAATTTATGTAGGGTCGATTTCTAATAAAATTAAATTAAGGGTGGCTCAACACATGCATTCATTTCAAAATAAAACATTGATTAATTCTACTGGCCTTAGAAAATATATATGGGAATTGAAATCTAAAGGAATTAAGTATAATTTAAATTGGGAGATAGTTTGTAAGCTAAATCTTATCGAATAGGTAATAATTTTTGTTTTACTATGTACAAATGAATTTATGGAGATATTACTATCTAATAATAAAAATTGATTAATTCCCAAGATGAATGAAAAATTAAATATAGACATAAGTTAAATACTTATATAAGTTTAGCTAATTTGAGTATATATAAAACCTCATTTATGTTGTAGTTAAAATTTGTAGTAGTATAATGAGTAATTGGCAGTAGATTATGTAGTGAATATCATATAATTAGAATAAGACTAAACCAAGGTGTTTATAAAATAAATAAATAAATTGATGAATATAAATTAAGTCATAGAAATTTAGTTTATCTTATGTATTTTACGTATCTTAGTTTTAAATTATTGAGAATTTAGAATTTTCTAGTACATGGTATATTACATCTAGTTTATTTCTTATTTTCACAGCTAAAATACATTTTGCTATCTAATTATTCTATAGTTATTATTTACATCATGTTTTCACGTGATAAATTTCT
>NC_043000.1:95579878-95604878 GCF_006345805.1 Octopus sinensis
CCGGATGTGCAAAGCGGCAGCCTGCACCTTCCTCTCCATGCCGGCAGGCACCCCTCAGGTAGAACCTACATACCCGTGTGCGCTGCTTGTTTCCATCCTTTTTGGCATATGGACAGTTGGGTTTGCCTCTATCCCTGGCTGCCTTGCCCCTTGGCTTTGTCTGAGTTTTAGCTTCAGTTTTTCCTCTTTTTTTGGCCTCTTCATCTCCATGTCCATGGCTTTTGGTGCCGGTAGGAGCATCCGTACCTGGGTTCACCTCCCGGGCAGGCCTCTCGCTGGAGTTTTCTTCCTGGGCGTCCACCAGGGGGGGTGACCCTCCTCATCTGCGCCCGCGTCTCCATCCTTGCCATCTTTACTTTGTTCGCGTTTTTCGCTGTTAAAAATGGCATCCAGTGTGTTTATGTGCGATCTGACAAGTGCGTATGAGCGTACGAACTCTTGCCTCTTCTGCTCTATTTGTGCTGACGTCCTTTTGAATCCTTTGTTCCTTAGTGCTGCCGCATTATGTTACTTGTTACTGGACTTTCTCCGTCAGCGCATTGCCATCCTCGCAGGAACCACGCCAGTTCATCACGTTTCCAAGCTCTGGACATTCTTGATATATTATCTATCTATCTAATTATGTTAAGTTATATTAATCCAATAGTAGGGGGGTAATAGAGAAAGAGAGCGTCTATGTACTTAAGGAGAGATTGGGAGCCAAGAGAAGAGAGCAAGAGAGAAGAGGAAGAGGAGATCTAATTATATTAAGTTATATTAATCCAATAGTGCAATAGGGGGGTAGGGGGGTAATAGAGAAAGAGAAAGAGAGCGTCCATGCACTTAAGGAGAGATTGGGAGCCAAGAGAAGAGAGCAAGAGAGAAGAGGAAGAGGAGATACTGAGTGCTGAAGGAAGATAGAGAAAGCCTCTATGCCCTCAGAGAGAGATTGAGAGCTTAGAGAGGAGAGCTGAGACAGACAGAGAAGTGCAAGGGAGGGAACCAAAAGACAGACAGAGAAGGGCAAGGGAGAGAACTGAAGAGACAGACAGAATTCTAAACGAAGCTATTGGGACATACACATGTATACACACATACACACATGTACACACGTGTGCACATGCACATATATAGACAAGAGTAACAAGTGAGTATATAAAGAAACAAAAATAATAATGAAATATATAAACATATATTACTACTAGAGTAATAATGGTGAAAATTAAAGACAATAATAATAATAAAATAAAAATAAAATACAAAATAAACAGCTGAAAGAAACAGGCCAGGAGGTTTTACAGAGTTTATATATATATATGTAGTATGTACACACACACATATATATATAACACAGAAGAGACAGACAGAATTCTAAACGAAGCTATTGGGACATACACATGTATACACACATACACACATGTACACACGTGTGCACATGCACATATATAGACAAGAGTAACAAGTGAGTATATAAAGAAACAAAAATAATAATGAAACATATATAAACATATATTACTGAAGTAATAATGGTGAGAAATTATAAGACAATAATAATAATAAAAATAAAACAGCTGAAAGAAACAGGCCAGGAGGTTTTACAGAGTTTATATATATATATGTAGTATGTACACACACACATATATATATATATAACACACACATATTTAACAAGTGATAATAATAATAGATAATAAAATAGAATAATAATAATAATAATAATAATAATAATAAATATTATATTAAATTAGAGACAAAACCACTATTATGCAAATCAAACAAAAAAAGACTTAAGCCAATACATAAAATAATTTATATAAATTAAATTTAATTAAATTAATTAAAATAACCACTACGATCGTTTCGTGTCAGCACTTCTATGAGACATTCTTCAGGTGGTTTCAAAACCTTCTTTGCAAGTTTTAATATTTACTATAAAATTGGATTCAATCCTAAATCTGATTTTTCCCTGTAAATTTGGATTTATTCCTTAATATTTATTATTATATACATATATATATCTATGTATATATATATATATATATATATATACATATATATATATATATATACATATGTATATATATATATATATATATTATATCTATATACATATGTATATTATATATATATATACATATCATCATCATCATCATCATCATCTTTTAACGTCCGCTTTCCATGCTAGCATGGTTGGATGGTTCAACTGGGGTCTGGCAGTTTCTACAGCTGGATGCCCTTCCTAACGCCAACCACTCTGTGAGTGTAGTGGGTGCTTTTTACGTGCCAGACAAGGCTGGCATCAGCCAATATATATATTTAAATCATAACAGCTTTTCACGATACCGGTATCAATTTAAATCTCTAACAATTCAAAATAACTACTTTTATACTTCTTAATTCTACCTTAGTTCATCTATTTCTATACATTTATCATTACCGTTCATAAAAACCTTTTTATATATAATGTACATTTTCTCCTTTTATTTTTCCCTTATGTATATTATGTGTAGTCACTTTTCTCTTTGAAACATACTATATCTACTACATATGCGGAAAATTGGTATGTGTTTGTGATGTTGTTAGCTAACACCTTGTACATCACTTTATTGAATTTGATGAAACTTGACATGTCAGTAGAACTCATGTTTGGAAACCTTGTGAGATACTTAGATTGTTGAAAATATTGATAATACAGTCCCTGGAAGGGACCTTTATATCTACCACATACAACTACTTTTTTTAAACACCCAAGGGAAATAACCTGTAGCACCTGTACAATATTTTTTTTAAACACTCAAGGGAAATAACCCATTTCATTGTTTATATTTGATTACTTTCAATGTTGATTTTTTGCGTGTCCTATTTCTAATTTTTGCAGACAATATCACTTTTATACTTCATTTAACGCATGAGTAGAATTTATGTCAGGAAACCTCGTAGCATACTTAGATTGTTGAAAAAAATCTATAATAATGCCCTTCCAATTGATCCTTCTGTCTATTACATATTACTAATATTTTATTTAAACAACCCAAGAGAAATAACCTATACCACCTGCAGATTTTAGCTAAGCAATCAATAGTTGGTTCTCATGATCGGTCGACCTGATTCTGCATTTCACTACTCACAGTTTCCAACTGCTAAACATTATTATTGCACTTCCTTAATTTGAACCTTAAACATTAAAGACTTCATTCATACATTTCTATACATGCATTTTTTAATGCCCATTACTCCGATAAAACTGCATTTTTACAGCTACACTTTTTCCATGAGAGTAGATTAATTTTTTTATTCCACAGTGTATTTGTAGTGGCTTCATGCAGGCATAGCATGGATTCGATCCTTGATTGCCAAATTTCACTTAACACTTCAACACTGCTTTTCTCACGGTAAAACAATAATGTTTCTGTGAATGACAGAAGTTATACATTTCCCAGATGCCTTCACTAAACAGAATAATGTCGTGCCAACCTCCAATAACCTCTGACAATTTTTCTTTCGCACTAACCTCCAGAAACCTCTCGCGCTAACCTTCAACAATCTCTCCCTACTCCAGCTGACAGTTTTTTGTACTTTTTTGTCAGGGAAAATACACCTTTTGTGGCAGTTATAGCAAAACTAATTTCTTATATCAGAGTAATAAGGCATTTCAATAGAACATCTTTACCCCCAGGAATTACCGGGTACAATAGCTAGTAATCATATATATATATATATATATATATGTATGAATGTGTGTTTTATATATATATATATATATCACCGTGATCACCGTGAATGACTAGGCTATCAGATGTTGCTACACATCACTGGTCACAATGCACTTCACATTGTTTTAGCCTTCAAATGACGCCACCCCGCTGGCTAAGCGAGCAGGCCAACAGAAGAGTGAGAGAAAGTTGTGGCAAGAGTACAGCAGGGATCGCCACCACCTCCTGCTGGAGCCTTGTGGACCTTTAGGTGTTTTCACTCAATAAACACAACACCTGGTGTGGGAATCGAAACCACAAACCTACAACCGCGAGTCTGCTGCCTTAACCACTGGTCCATTGCACCTCCACATATATATATAGATATGATTTTATATATATATATATATATATATATATATATATATATATAGTATATATATAATATATATATATAATCATATCTATATATATGATCATATATATATTTATATAATCATCATCATCATCATCATCATCATCATTTAACGTCCGTTTTCCGCGCTAGCACGGGTTGGACGGTTTCGACCGGGGTCTGGGGAGCTCGGGACTGCCCCAGGCTCCAGTCTAGTTTGGCAGTGTTTCTACAGCTGGATGCCCTTCCTAACGCCAACCACTCCGCGAGTGTAGTGTTGTTTTTTACGTGCCACCTGCACAGGTGCCAGAGGGGTCTGGCATCGGCCACGTTCGGATGGTGCTTTTATGGGGGGGGGCAGAAATATAGGGGAGCACCAGTGGGAGGGATGGTTCAGAGGAGGTACGAGGCAAGTAGAACGTAGGTTACCGAGAGAGGGGTAATGCATGGTGAAATAGCGTATTGAAGAGGGGGCTTCAAATAGTAGACACCTATAATGGTGGTGGGGCGGTGCAGAAATATAGGGGAGCACCAGTGGGAGGGGTGGTTCAGAGGACAGGTTCTAGGCAAGTAGAACGTAGGATTCGAGAGAGGGGTAATGCATGTTAAATAGCGTATTGAAGAGGGGGGTTCAAAGAGTAGAACCCTATAATGGTGGTGGGGGGGTGCAGAAATATAGGGGAGCACCAGTGGGAGGGGTGGTTCAGAGGCAGGTTCTAGCAAGTGAACGTAGGATATCGAGAGAGGGGTAATGCATGTGAAATAGCGTATTGAAGAGGGGGGTTCAAAGAGTAACACCTATAATGGTGGTGGGGGGTGCAGAAAATAGGGGAGCACCAGTGGGAGGGGTGGTTCAGAGACAAGTTCTAGGCAAGTAGAACGTAGGATATCGAGAGAGAGTAATTGCATGGTGAAATAGCGTATTGAAGAGGGGGGTTCAAAGAGTAGACACACTATAATGGTTGTGGGGGGGGTGCAGAAATATAGGGGAACACCAGTGGGAGGGGTGGTTCAGAGGACAGGTTCTAGGCAAGTAGAACGTAGGATATCGAGAGAGGGGTAATGCATGGTGAAATAGCGTATTGAGAGGGGGGTTCAAAGAGTATACGACCTATATGGTGGGGGGGGTGCAATATAGGGGAGCACCAGTGGGAGGGGTGGTTCAGAGGACAGGTTCTAGGCAAGTAGAACGTAGGATATCGAGAGAGGGGTAATGCATGGTGAAATAGCGTATTGAAGAGGGGGGTTCAAAGAGTAGACACCATAATGGTGGTGGGGGGGTGCAGAAATATAGGGGAGCACCAGTGGGAGGGGTGGTTCAGAGGACAGGTTCTAGGCAAGTAGAACGTAGGATATCGAGAGAGGGGTAATGCCATGGTGAAATAGCGTATTGAAGAGGGGGGTTCAAAGAGTAGACCCCATAATGGTGGTGGGGGGTGCAGAATATAGGGGAGCACCAGTGGGAGGGGTGGTTCAGAGGACAAGTTCTAGGCAAGTAGAACGTAGGATATCGAGAGAGAGGTAATGCATGGTGAAATAGCGTTTGAAGAGGGGGGTTCAAAGAGTAGACACCTATAATGGTGGTGGGGGGGTGCAGAAATATAGGGGAACACCAGTGGGAGGGGTGGTTCAGAGGACAGGTTCTAGGCAAGTAGAACGTAGGATATCGAGAGAGGGTAAGCATGGTGAAATAGCGTATTGAAGAGGGGGGTTCAAAGAGAGACACCTATAATGGTGGTGGGGGGGTGCAGAAATAGAGGAGCACCAGTGGGAGGGGTGGTTCAGAGGACAGGTTCTAGGCAAGTAGAAAATATATTATATATATATATCATATCTCTCTATATATATATATATATATATAATCATATCTATATATATGATCATATATATATTTATATAATCATATATATATATATATATAATCATATCTATATATATGATCATATATTTATATAATCATATTATATTTATATAATCATATATATATATAATATATTATATATATATATAATCATAATATAATCATATCCATATATGTATAATCATATATATATGTATAAGTATATACATATATATCATATACATATATTATATAATCATATACATATATTATATAATCATAATCATATATATATATATATATAATCATATATATAATCATATCCATATATGTATAATCATATATATATGTATAAGTATATACATATATAATCATATACATATATTATATAATCATATATATGTGTATAATCATATATATATATATATATATATATATATGTGTGTGTGTGTGAGTGTGTGTATAATCATATACATGTATAATCATATATATATATGTGTGTTTATAATCATATATACATATATAATTGTTTTTTTGATAACATGATAGGTTATATTACAATATAACAATAACCAATAATATGTTGTGCAGGTATAGTAATATTACAATCATGAAATTAGCATATCTCACTCTTTCTCACAGAACCTCTAGGATCTTTTTGCAGAACCCCAGGGTTCCAAGGAACCCCGGTTGAGAAACTCTGCCCTAAATGTAACTGATTAGAAAACTGAAGAAAATATCATAAAATGTATCATGCCACTCATCCATAGTTTTTAAAAGCCTAATTAATAACATCATAAAGGTATTTACAATTTGTCATAAAATAAATCTTTGATAAAGCAGCCCCTTACTAAAACAATGCCTTACAAGCCAGTAGATGCAAAGATGAAATTACCTATACTCCTAACTTCTCCATCCCATTAAGAAGCATCAAAATATCTTAATATTCACGGCTCTTATTTCACTAAATGCTAAGTCTAATATTGCCAAAACATTTATAATTTTTATCAATAAACACTTCCCCACTGACCAGAAGCATAGAATGCTATTTCATAGACAATCTTAAATGAAATTAGGTGCACTGCTAATATGAATAACATATCCCATACACACAACACAAAAGAACTGAGATCAACTGCTCATTTGAAAACACCAACACTTGCCTAATAAATACATCTTATAAAACAAAACAGAAATTTTATCAAATTTAAGTGATAATTATTGTATGTATGCCATATTTCCAAAGTTACCCCATCATATGACAGGTAACACTCTAATATAGAATAAGGCATTCAGCTCAGATATACACTAAAACACCAGCACCAATAGCAAAACTTATTGCCTTGATAATCTATTAGATCATTTTTAACAATGGTTTTATATATATTCATATATTTTTTAATGGTAACCCAGAAAACATGAAATACTATATAACACTTACCCCAGCACCAGTGAGAACCATTATTTTCTGTGAAGTCTTTAAAAGATGTACAACGTCATCAATAGTGTTGACATAATTTAATTTCTGCCTTTTCGGTGGTTCTGATATAAAATTCACCAATAAACCCCATAGCGTCATTTCATCAAGATCAGGTGGGATAAATGTGTCCTGTGAAGTGATTTCTTTGAAGAGCATCCTGGGATCACGACCCATACTCATCTGCCGCTGTACCCAGTTCAATGGCCCTATAAAAAAATTGGTTTTTGTTTATGTTTAATGTTTTGCTTATGTTTAATGGCAGGCACTAAATACTAAGTCTATGACAGATTTTTGTTGTATCAATTCAATTTCTCTTGACCCTACTTACAGGAAGCAAAAAAATACACCCAATACTGGCTGTCACAGATTATTCAGGCACAGCTTGCTATCTTACCTGCTCTTTCTTGGCCCTTTCCCTCTTCTTTTTATTGCTTTCTGGGACACATTCTGGCACTAACCTCACAGACCTATCAGAAGATACAGAATGTGTTCTATTAGTCTCTTTCACCTAACTGATATAGTATTCTACAAACAGGCCATCTCTGCTTTTTTTGATGTGATTTTATTAAGTTATATTGAAGGTTTTTTTGAGTGGGGTTTACATTTTTTTTTACAGACACCACTAGTACAAAACATCTGTCTCAGATACCTTCATTGTCTTCTCCTGTATCACATATGTCTAAGATATTGTCAGATAACATACTCGATGAATACAGACATAACACTGTTCTTCATATATAAGGCCATGTTTCTGGAAAGCTGTCACAAATACATTCCAAACACAATAAATTGAAATTAAAAAATAAACATGCCTGATCAAAGTAAAGGAAACATCAGATATTATATCATCTTTATACCCACTTATGCATATTATGGTTCAACATAAAATTTATTACATTCATTAAAAAGTACCAAAAACTGAGAACAGTCAATTTTTTTTCTATCTAAAGACTGGTGGCTATGGTAGAAGTCACTTGCCCTAAGTACCGTACAGTCAGATTGAAACTGAAACTATGTTGTTACAAAGTGAACTTCAGGACAATCAACTGAAGAGTCAACAGTTCATGCCCAGACACTGACACTGATTTATGTCCACAACCTAGTTACTCAGCACTAAGTAGATGCTGTGAGTAGTTATGGTAAGGGTAAAGACCCCCTTCAATCATGAATCACCATGGGATTATACATAGAAAGTTACCTTCCAAGTCCAGGCAAGATTGTTTATGGAAGACCAGCAGTTGCCAATACATACCAGCCTCTCCTCTCCATGCCACCAATGTTATCCAAGGGAAAGGCAAAGCTTGATACAGCTTGGTACCATGATGTCACAATTCATTTCTACTGCTGAGTGAACTTGAGCAACATGAAATAAAATGTCTTGCAATGCAAAAAATGCTTAGCTTTTTGGAAATGTAAGAACATCACAATCCATTCTGCTCTGTCCTACTTTGCAGGTCACAGTCCCCCATGCATACATGTAGAAGCCAACAGGAAAACCTCTTTAGTGTATCTTTTATTATTTAGACATCCTAACAAAACAGCAAGTGACATAAAGAAATAAATGATTTTATATAGATCTTTACCTGAGACAGGCCTCCATGCATCCTCGTCTAAAACTGACAGGTCACTGATTTCACTAACATTATCAAAGTTATCTGCATTCTGTAATGAAATTTAAAACGATAGAAATTAAGTGAAATGTTACTCCAAAAGTAAAATAAATATGTTACAAATATTAAAAAAAAAACCTTTACACAATGAAAGAGAAGTTAAGCAAAATATGTAAGCTGATGCCAATAAATAAAAACAAATAATATTTCAGGAAAGATTCCCCTTATCAAATATAAGAAAGAAACTAATTCAAGAGTTCAGAGAAAAAAGTATTATTACTGGCAAATGCAAAAATGTAACACAATAACATCTTCTGTTTCAGTCATTAGACTGTGGCCATGCTGGGGCACCACCTTGAAGAATTTTCAGTTGAATGTATCGACCCCAGCATTTACTTTTTATAAGCATGTAACACAATAACATCTTCTGTTTCAGTCATTAGACTGTGGCCATGCTGGGGCACCACCTTGAAGAATTTTCAGTTGAATGTATCGACCCCAGCATTTACTTTTTATAAGCCCAGTACTTATTCTACCAGGCTCTTTTGCCAAACCATTAAGTTATGGGAATGTAAACACACCAACACCAGTTGACAAGCAATGGTGTGGGACAAACACAAACACAGAGGTATATATATATATATGTATGCTCTCAAAAACATGAATGAATGTCAAAATAAGTATTTCTTTTGATTAAGTAGGAAGCAAAGAAAAGAAGGATTTTCGTAAACAAAAAGAAGAGTCATAGTTAAGAGGATCAACTCTTACACTGCCGATAGATTTAAATGATTTATTATTAAATTTTAAAATAAGGGTGGCGGATTAATAGAATCAAGAGATAAGAGATAAAATGCCTCACAATATTTAGTTAAGCCAGTTTATGTTCTAACTTCAAATCTTGTGGGCTTTTACTCTGAACCTCAGAAAAGTAAAAGGCAAAGAAAATGTGTGGTCTTGTTTCATCATCACAATCATCTTAACGACCACTTTTCCATGCTTGCACAGGTCAGAGAGAATTTGTTGAGGCAGATTTTCTATAATCAGTGCCTTTCCTGTCACCAACCATCGTCTGTTTCCAAACAAGGTAATATTTCCACATGGCTGGACATGTTTTTTTTTACATAAGACTGTAACTGAAAGACAGTTTCTGTGATGTGGATACTTGCTTACCACTACAGTGCAATGTCAAGACAAGAAGATACAAATACACATATACCCATGCATACACACATGTACATTCATGCACACATACATACTCACACCTATGTGTGTGTATTTATATGATAGGCTTCTCTCAATTTCTGTTTACCAAACCCACTCACAAGGCTTTGTTTGAACTGGAACTATAGTAGAAGACATTCATTTCTACATTAGTAAACCATATTGAATCTCAAAAGAGAAACATTGTCCCTTGTCTTCCCAGGAGCTATTAGACTGGGGAATTGATATAACTGGGTGAGGTTAATGTGGTTTCGCATACAGTTTATATAGCTGAGACAGAGAAAATGTGACAAGAAAGGACATGCTCAGCCTCATTATGATTTGATCAAACTTCACTGTACTTGTCAAAGTAGTGATCATCATCATCATTGTTCGACCGTGGTCGAGACAATGGAATTTACCATGCTACGCCAGACTTCATGGTCCATCATGGCATTACGGAGGTCCTGTTGCTGGATGCCTGTATCCCTGGAGATTACATCAGGGTAGGAGAGTGTGCGCCCTCTGGTATTGCGAGTAGATGGCTTCCAGAGGACAAGAGTAGAAATTACTTCTTTTTCAGCTCTACAACAATGTCCAGCAAACTGGACTCTCCTACCTTTCACAAGAGATGACACAGGTGGTAGTTTCTCATATATTTGCATTTTGGTTGGATGGCGCTTCCACGAGAGATTTTGAGCTCTCATAAGGAGGCGAGTGTAGGTACCATCCAACCGCCTCTCAAGCTTCTTTGATAACGTCCAGGTTTCTGAGCCATATAGTAGAATTGGTTCGACTGTGGCTTTGAAGATTTCAAGTTTGAAGTCTCTACTTAGATTTGATGACCAGATCTTATGCATGTCATTACAGGCTGACCAGGCCATACCCTTTCTAGTTAGAAAGTCTTTTCCAGATGATGATATGTATGACCAAAGATATTTATAATCAGAAACCATATTTAAGGGCGCATTGTTGAGAGTATGGATGATGCAATCACTGTTGGACAGGCACTTGTTTATGTATTCAGTTTTGGCCTCATTGAGGTAAAGACCTACACAATTTGAGGCTTGTTCAAGAGATTGTAAAAGAGACTGGGCATTGGAGAGAGAATCACTGATAAGAGCGATGTCGTCAGCAAAGTCAGTGTCTGTCAAGTACTCAGCTGGGTGTCTGGAACTTCTTCTTGGTTTTATTTCAAAGCCCTTGCCAGAGATGGTATCAACTGACATACGTAGCACATAATCAACAACAATGATGAAAAGAAATGGGGCGAGTGTGTCTCCCTGCAGTATTCCGGCTTTGATTGAGAAAGATGATGTTTCTCCGTCAGGGGTTAAGATGGTTGAAGACGTATCTGTGTAGAGGACCTTGATGGCAGAAATGATTTTGTCTGGTATCCCATAGAGCTTAAGGATTTCAAACATCTTGTACCTATCTACAGAATCGAACGCTTTAGAAAAGTCTACAAATACCATTGCAAGATCGCGATTAAATGCTTTTGATTCTTCAATAAGTCTGCGTAGGCATAGTATTTGGCTCAGCGTTGAGCGCCCATGTCTGAATCCATTTTGGTTCTTTCGGAGCAAAGGTTCAACAAAAAGGACAAGACGATTTAGGATCAGTTTGTCGTACAGTTTTGCAGCAATTGACATTAGAGATATACCCCTGTAGTTGGTGACGAGGGATAAATCGCCTTTTTTGGGTATTGGGATGATTTGAGATTGGTGCCAAATCTTTGGAGCGACAAAGGTGGAAAGTGTCTGGTTGCAGAGGTTGAGCAAAAGTGTGTGAAATCTATCATCCTTCCAAATTATAGCCGAGATGTTGTCGGGACCAAATGCTTTCGAGGCTTTTAGTTGCTTGGTGGCTGCTGTTAGTTCAAATATGGTAAAGGGGAAGGTGTTGATGTCCAGCATGTCTGATATAGGCACACTTGGAAGAGTGGGGTTATCAGGGATTTTGGCATTCTTCCCAAGGAGGTTTTTAAAATGGATTGACCAATTTTCTAAACGCTTCTTAGCTGATCCCCCTTTAATTCTAATTGATGACCCAGAATTTTTGCCTGATAGGTCTTTGATGGATTTCCAGGCAAGATGGTGTTTTTTACTAATGTGCTCTTTAGATAGTTTACTAATTTTGCCATTGATAAAGTCGACCTCGGCGTTCAAGTAAGCCTCATCAAGATTCTTCTTGGCAGCTAGGAGTTGGATCTTCAGTGACTGGGATGGAGAACGGTGGTAAGCTAGTGATATAGACTTTAGATGGTTTCTGGCTTCGATGACATTTGGGGAATTAAAAGGTTTGCTCTGGCCCCTACTCTTCCTTTTGGGAAGAGTAGCCAGTGCAACTTCCTCTGTTGATTTGATGAGGCTGCTGTATACTTCTTCAATGTTCTCAGCATCTATTTCAGAAGTAGACAAAGATTGAAATGTGTTATAGACCCCAATAGTAAATTGTTTGGACATATCGGGGTTAGATAAGACTTCCTCCCAGTCGATCGTTTTCATCGGGTGAGGCTTAGCTTTTTTGGATGAGCGAAGACTAAGCTTAACGGTAGCTGATACAATTCTGTGGTCAGAGCCGACAGAACTAAAGGAAGAGTAGGATCTCGAGTTTTTAACACTATTGTGCCATTTCTTTCTAAAGATGAGGTAGTCAATTTGTGCCCTATCACCAAGTGGGGACTCAAATGTCCAAAGTTGACCTTTTGGTTTCATAAAAGAATTGTTGGAGGTGTAGAGATTAAATTCTCTCCAAGAAGTCTTTGAGCATTTCTCCGTTCCGATTAGTTTTAGAGTTGAAAGTAAACTTGGTCTCATCGGGTCCTAGTCTAGCATTCAGATCACCAGCTATAACTAGAAAATTATGGAGAGGTACTTGCTCAATGGTTGAACGAAGGGTTGTATAAAAATTCTCAATCTCGTCTGCCACAGACGAATTATGTGGGCTATACACACACCAATGTTGTTTTCGGGTTTCCATCTATCTCAAGCACCATAATTCTAGGTGAGATTGACTCTATACTCAAGAGAGTATCACTGGCTTTTGATGAAAGTAGTGATGGAAGAACCACTGACACTGCATGGCTTAGAAAAACGTAATCACTCTGAAAAACAAAATTTTCTTTTGTATGTCATCTCCCAGATGCCTTTGTAAACAATGTATCCAGTAATTTCTGTTCTTAAGAACTACATTTTTCTATAACTCCCTCATCACCACATTTTCCATACTAACCTGTAACCCACAACTGGAAACTAAGCATTAACAGAACTATCTTTATCCAATTACTTATCTCTAACAATAAAAACCTATAAGCTACAAAGATTTATAAAACTAGTTTTCAACTCCAGACTATATAACACCAATGTCTGAAAGACAAACTGTAAATACCAAATAGCTGAGCAGTTGAATTATCCAATCATAATGTAGACTAGATAGTTAAGTGGAAGGCAGGTTTATAAGCATTTGTTTTCTTTCTAGGATCTTCTGATAAGATGTAAATGCAAGACTCATCAGTCTTCCAGAAGACACAGTAACCACTCTAGTGCTGGTGCCATCATAAAATGTATCTGGTGCACTCAGTGACGTTGTTAGCAAAAGATTGGAGACAATGTAGAGCACTGGTCTGTCACAGGATTACACACTTTTACTACAACACAAAATGAAGCGTTTTGCTCAAGAACACAACGCACTGCCCAGTCTGGGAATCAAAACCACAACCTTACAATCACGAGTTCAAAACCCTAACCACAAAGTAATGCACCTTGACATTTTTTTCAGAAAATTAGTAACTCTGAATAAGGACTAAAACTGTGACAACCATCCAATATATGGAAACTGATGATGATGATGAATTGATTGGTCTCTTTTGCCAAACCACTAAGTTATGAGGATGTAAACAAACCAACACCAGTTGTCAAGAGGTAGTAGGGAACAGACACATACATACATGCATACATACACACACAGGCACATACATATGCAAAGGCCTTCTTTCAGTTTCTATCTATCAAATCCACTCATGGGACTTTGATCTGCTTAAGGCTATAAGTATGAAGACATTTACCTAAGGTGCTATGCAGTGGGACTGAACCTGGAATTGTGGTTGTTGAAGCAAGCTTCTTACAACATAGCCATGTTTGTGCCTAAAAGTTAAAGGTTCTGGCAAGGATCAAGCCCTCAGCCTTCTACATGTAGAGCAGATGTGATAACCAATACACCATGGAACCATTCATAATCTTTATTCTTTTACTGGTTTCAGTCATTTCAGTGTGGCAATGCTGGAGCACTGGTTTAAAAGTTTCTTTTTTTTGTCAAAGAAATCAACCCCAGGACTTATTCTTTGTAAGCCTGGTATTTATTCTATCGGTATTTTTTGCCAAATTGCTATGTTACAGGGATGTAAGCACACCAACATCGGTTGTCAAGTGATGGTGGGAGGACAAACACACGCACAAAGATTTATATATATATCATCATCACCGTTTAACATCCGCTTTCCATGCTAGCATGGGTTGGACGATTTGACAGGACTGGCGAACCAGATGGCTGCACCAGGCTCCAATCTGATCTGGCAGAGTTTCTACAGCTGGATGCCCTTCCTAACGCCAACCACTCTGAGAGTGTAGTGGGTGCTTTTACATGCCACCGGCACGAGGGCCAGTCAGATATATATATATATATATATATACATATATATAAACAATGGCTTCTTTCAGTTTCTATCTTTGAAATCCACTCACAAGGCTTGGTCGGCCTGTGGCTAAAGCAGAAGACACTTGCCCAAGATGCCATGCAGTGGGGCTGAACCTAGAACCAGCTTCTTACTACACAGCTACACTTAACCCTTTAGCATTCAGATTACTCTGTCAAATGTAATGCTTTTTATTCACATTGTTTTTAATTTGCATTATCTCATAGCTTCCAATGATGAGATTATTTAATTTAAGAATGACATTATAGGTTATGTGTGAGAGGCCAGATCTGGCTGGTTTGAACATAAAATAGGTAGAATATTTAGGCCAGATATGTTCAGTTTAAATGCTAGAGGGTTAAACATCCCTCTTCCATGCTGGTTTGGGTTGGGTGGTTTGACATGATTCAAGCCCAAGGACTATGTTGAGCAACAATGTCTGCATTAGCATGGTTTCTACAGCTGGATGACCTACCTGACATATACATATCTTTTATCTTTTACTTGCTTCAGTCATTGGGTTGTGGCCACACTGGAGCACTGCCTTGATAGATTTAGTCAAATCAAACGAACTTCAGTACCTTCTTTTTTTAACTCTGATTCTTATTCCATGAATCTTTTATGCTAAACCACTAAGTTACAAGGACATCAACAAACCAACAATAGTTGTCAAGTTTTAGAGGGAAAATACAAACAAAAAGGTGCATACACACACAGACAATGGGCTTCCACACAGTTTCCATCTACCAAATTCACTCAGAAGACATTAGTTGGCCTGTGACTATAGAAGACACTTGCCCATGGTACCACACAGTGGGACTGAACTCAAAACCAGATGGTTGCAAAGCAACTTTCTTGACCACATGACCATCCTTTCCAGAGGTAGGATTGTCTTTTAGCCACTAAATAATACCAATTAATATCAAACTTCATAACGATTTAGGAATTAACACTATCATATTACCAGTAATCATTTTTATTTCTATATGACCTACAACCTATGGACTTCAAATAAGCAACAATAAATGATAGATGAATCAATAAATTTTTGTCTAATATATTCATGTTATTGAAGAATGGTCACATGACAGCATGGAAGCTATTAATGGGAGTAGTAGTGGAATAATTGCAAAGAACTTTGCTGGTGTCAAAAGGACTCAATTTAAAAACTAACTTCTGTTTATTAAGAAGAGCCATTTTACAAGGAAGTAAAAACTTGGCAAGCTGGCAGAACAGTAAGCACATTGGGCAGATCTCTCAGAAGCATTTTTTCTGACTTTTTACATGCTAAGCTCAACTTTGCCTTTTATCTGTTCAGAGTTGATAAAATAAAGAACCAGTTAAGCACTGGGGTTGATGGAATTGATAAGCTCACTCCCCACAAAATTTCAGGCCTTGTGTCTATATTAAAAAGGATTATTAGAGAAGTTATGACTAATGATATAATCAGGCTGTAAGTTTCGTCATCAGTATTGTTTATTTATCAAAAGTTTTATTCAGTACAAAATGTACTCTACTTCATAAGCCACATTTTAGCATTCATGCACACACACACACACACACGCATCATTGAGCTGTAATTAAACCAATGAGTGAAATGTATTACTGTACAGTATAGAGGGTGATGTTGCATGATAGCGAGACACGAAGCACAGAAATTTGGTTTGTCTGTAGAGATTTTAGGAAAGTACTATGACATGGATTTCTGTTGAAATACACTGCTGTTATTTCAATTAATTTTTGGAATATTTCACTCTAATAATGGAGAATTTAGTAAAATATTTTCAGTCATTAAGTTTATGTTTGGAATATAAATGAATGTGAAATTTCCATCAACAATTTTTAATTTTGGTAACTTTAAACAGGAAGTTTTTATCATAGAATCAAGGACAGTTTCAGGTGGGTTGTTATCAAAGGGATTAAGGCCATCAGCCAATGTAGGTGCAAAAGATTACTGTTTTGGCTGTTATTTCATTACATATCAGGTCTGATTGACCAGTCCTGTGACCAAACACATTCCAGTTGTGACTATCTCATTTGTCAGTATATCAAACACTATATTTTCTAATGTGCCTGGCATTCATTAAAATAGCAGGAGTATGATTTGAGTAAGATTTGGTGTCTACTTCTAGCAAGTCAAGCAACCATGTTAAAACTCTGTTCTTGGTTTGTGGTTGTGTGAGTCAAGATGTGGTAAAGATGCAATGCAGATGGTCATGAACATCAAGTGGAAAATACTGTGCACCATCAGTGGAAGACACAAGTGGAAGACCAAGAATGACATGGAAATAATGGCGAGACAAAATCGCATAATGTTGAGTAAGAGGACAATAGATAGAGATGATGTAGGATGACAAAAAGATAAAATAAATGTGTGGGAAAATCTGTACAGTAAAATGCTGATGATGAAAGAGATGGTGTATAACAAACGAAAATATGGTACCTGAAGATATTAAAAATATACACCAATGGAAATATAGTGATGACCAATTTGGAAAGAAGCACTGAATTGTGTGATTTAAAACATAGACATTGGAATTGTTTGGAGTGAAACATTCCAAAAAGAATGTTAGGATTACTGTAATTTTTCCTAACCTTTTTGATACCAATCTGCCTAAGACTGCCTCTGGTTCTGTGACACAAACTTCCTCTTTGAAATGTTTTGAAGTGATCAAAATTAAAATCATTCTTTAGAATTTTCACACTGATTTATGTTTTAAATACAAGCTTAATAATGATAAAGTTATTTTACAAAATTCTTCATAATTTTCAAAATTAATTGAAACAAAGGCTGTGCATTTCCACAGAAATATTTCTTTTAATTGATTCAGCCATGCAGAAACATCTGGATTAAAAAGACTTTTATGGACATACCTTCCTACTTGCTTTTTGGGTGGTATTAGAGGGCCTGGATTTGGACAGGCCCTCTGATACCAGGAAAGGTATGAATAGGGAGGAAAATCTAGAGGGACAACTATCTCAAGAGGAAGGACTGGGTATATTGGTTGGGGGTGGGGGCAGTGGTGGGGGTGGGCATAACATGAATAATAACAATAGGAGAAACAAAGTAAGTTCAGAGGAACTGAACGATGGTGGAATGAGACCAGCTAGCTCTGAAGAACAGAGGCCACTATAGTAGCAGTACAAAAGGAAGAGAGAAGAGAGCACACCTGGAGGGCAGAGGCTGGAATGTCTGAGTGAATTTGTGCATTGTGACACATATCTCTAGGTAACTTTTGTTTAGCTTAAGGCCAGCCTCAGTCAAGCAGACCAATATTCAAAGGCACTCTAGCTATGACCATCCTAACTTTACAGATATTGTTTATGTCAGTCACACTACATCATTCAACTCATCCTTCTTTTAAGATGGTAATATCACTGGAGAGAGAATTGGTTGCTATTTCTAGCAGGTCAAGCAACTACATAAAATCGTTCTGGTTAGATAATAATCTAACATCATGAACACTAGGGTGATGTCTTCAACTAAGAAACGTGTGAACTGGGAAAATGTCTGAATACACCTTTGTGGCAGCAGTAAATTCTTGGTAAATTGAATTTTTGTAGCCTTTGTATTAATTCCTAGTTAGAGCCATTCATTTACTTCTTTAATACTCTTCAGAAAGCCTGGAATACTCCAAACTTAGAAAGTTTTATACTTAATTAACCCTAATGAGATTAACCCACATGGAGCAACCCCTAGTTCTATGATACAAACTTGTTTTAAAATGATCTAGATGAAAATCTTTCACCAAAATCCCATGTTAATTTATGTTCCAGACACAAGCTCAACAATGACAGAGTTACTTTACTAAATTCTTTGTTATTTTCAAAATTAATTAAAACAAAGAAATGTGGTAACAAAAGGTGTGAATAATAATGATTTCTCACATATGCACAAGGTCAGAAATTTGGGGGTAGTGGAGGAAAGGCAATCAATTTCAGTTGTTCCCAAAGTGGGCGGTGGAAAGTTGAAGAAAAATGGGGTCATAATGGGGTGACCAAAACAGAGCAATGAATGTAAAAAAAAAAAATCAAACAAAATAAAGGGTTAATTTGTTTTATTTGTGAAATACTGTTATTTTGAATTTGCAGTAGAAAATGGTCTATGTCTGTGATGGCGAGTAGTGGGGCAGGGGGCACAAGGAATGTGTTCTTAGAACCATGGGGGCAGCAGCCTGAAAAAGTTTGGGAACCACTGAATTATATGAACCTCAGTGCTTGACTGATACTTTACTTTCACATTATTGACCCCAGAAGAAGGAAAAGCAAAACTGGCCTGAGCAAGATTTGAACTCAAAACATAAGAGCTTGAACAAATAATACGAGGTACTTATTTTATCGACCCCAAAAGGATGAAAGGCAAAATCAACCTTAGTGAAATCTGAACTCAGAACATGAGGACAAACGAAATGCCATGAAGCATTTTGTCCCCTGTGCCAACAATTCTACCAGATCACCAACTTAGTATTAGTAATATACTGGTTTCAAATTTTGGCACAAGGTCAGCAAGTTTGGGGGAAAGGGTTAGTCAATTACATCACCCCCAGAGTTCAACTGATATTTATTTTACTGACCCTGAAAGGATGAAAAGCAAAGTCGAACTTGGTAGAATTTGAACTCAGAATGTGAGGAGATGAAATGACACAAACATTTTGCCTGGCATGCTAACAATTCTGCCAGCTTCCCTCCTTAGTAACATATTGGTATTGATTAAGTTGATATCCTTTTCCTAAAACACGTGGCCATGTGCCAATATTAGAAATCTCATATTAAAAGAGTTTGGTATTTAGTTATATTCCTTTACAGTTCAAATCCTGCTAAAACCTCTTATTCCTCCATGGTTGATGAAATAAAGTACCAAACAAGTACTGGGGGTTGGTTTAATCAACCAATCTGCCAACCAAAATTTACAGCCTTGCAACTATTTCAGAAAATGGTTCAATCATTAGGCATCATTAGGCAAATGCTTTTTTCTAGTTCTTTATGTCAGAGTTCAAAAGTCACGGAGATCAACTTTGCCTTTCATCCTTATGGGATTGATAAAATAAAATACCTATTTCTTTATTACCCACAAGGGGCTAAACACAGAGGGGACAAACAAGGACAGACATAGGTATTAAGTCGATTACATCGACCCCAGTGCGTAACTGGTACTTAATTTATCGACCCCGAAAGGATGAAAGGCAAAGTCGACCTCAGCAGAATTTGAACTCACAACGTAACACAGACGAAATACCGCCTAGCATTTCGCCCGGCGTGCTAACGTTTCTGCCAGCTCGCTGCCTTTGAATAAAATACCGATTAAGTACTTGTCCCTTAGTAGAAAGGGTCATAATCATCATCATCAAATATTTGTATATGAGTGAAAGAATATAATGCCAGGTAAAATTACATTTCAGCACTTAGTTTTGGCCCTCTAAGTTCCAAGATCAAATCTCACTCAGAGTGAAGTTACTTTCACTTGTCAAGAGAAGCTAAAAATAAATGCCACTAATGTGATCATTCATATATCATTATTGATCATTCATTGGAAATTCATGCTTGTGTGTGAATGCAATTCATCTTTCAAATGTAAACATCACTGCCTAAGTTGATAATTATAACGCTACAATTATTAAACTTCTAGATAACATTTTAATTGATAAGGTTATGTGACATTTAAATATCAATATTTTCAAGAACATATACAGACACACACACAAACATACATAAATGAATACACGTTAGTGCAGCCAAGCAAGAGAAAATAAAAGTACTCAGAATACAGTATTATATAATTTACACAACTTGAAAAATTCACAAATCATTACTCTGAGGTCTTCAGTTTTCCAGATAATCTTCAGATGATTATCAACAACAAAAAACTAGGAGGAAACAACAAACAAAATTTCAACTTCCAATAAATTTTATATTGTATTTATTCATGTATAAGACACATTCTCTTCCTCACTAAAAATTACGATCACATGACTTCTGCAGCTGTGAGTACTGTTATGGCCTACTCTGTTGAGGTTCATATATCTCTTTCAAATCTGTTTTTGCTTCATCTAGGATACATAAACTTCGTCAATCTATTTTATATAGCAATAACAATAAATCAGACTAAACATACTTTCCCCATGCATCATAATACTAAAGAAAAGTTTACCATAAATAAGGCAACGTTTCATCAAATTACAGTAATCATCATCATCGTTTAGCGTCCGTTTTCCATGCTAGCATGGGTTGGACGGTTCTACTGGGGTCTGTGAAGCCAGAAGGCTTCATCAGGCCCAGTCAAATCTGGCAGTGTTTCTACGGCTGGATGCCCTTCCTAACGCCAACCACTCCGAGAGTGTAGTGGGTGCTTTTTACGTGCCATCCGCACAGGTGCCAGATAGAGCTGGCAAACGACCACGAACGGATGGTGCTTTTTATGTGCCACCGGCACGAGGGCCAGGCGAGGCTGGCAACGGACACGAAACGGGGCGGTGCTGGCAACAGTCGCGAAACGGAAGGTTCTCTTACATGCCACCGGCACTGGTAACACATCTGCAATTTCCATTGATCGATATCGATTTCCGTTGATCGATTTCGATTCTGATCCTCACTTGCCTCAATGGGTCTTCACAAGTAGAGTTTCGACATGCCACCGGCACTGGTAACACATCTACAATTTCCATTGATCAATTTCGATTCTGATCCTCACTTGCCTAAGTACAAAAATCTTATGCTGAGTAAATTTTTTCATATGACAAAAATATGTGCACACTCAATGTATAAGAATAATTATTTAATCACATTATTTTAGACAACTTTCTGTGCATACATTAATATCTTTTGTAAGCTGATTTCAAAATGCATAAGAATGTGCACAGTTGTGCAGATTAGAGGGAATAGTACACAAGAGATTTCAATGTCTATAATCACAGGTGACCATTATACTCAAGTGTGCATAATATACAAATATATATATATAGATATATATAATCAATATTTTAGCATCAACATTACCATACTTGCAAAAGTCATGGAATTCGCTGAAGTAGATTTTCTATAACAAGATGCTCTTCCTGTTGCCAACCCTCACCTGTTTCCATGAAAGGTAATATTCCATATTATCAGATTTATTTTACCAGAAAACTGGAAATGAGCAATGGTGATGCTTGTTTACAATCAAGTGTTGTCAAAAGAGGACACAGACACAATGGGCTTCTTTCAGTTTGCATCAACCAAATCCACTTACAAGGCTTTGGTTGACCAAGGGCTATAGTAGAAGTCACTTATTCATCATGCTGTACAGTGGGACTGAACCTGAAACCACATAGTTGGGAAGCAAGTTTCTTAACTACACAGTTATACCTCACCCTTTCCTCTTATAATCCTCTCACTGTAGTCCTCAGGAGCAAGACAACCCTTGTGTTTCGGTGCCACAATAAAATTCAAACGGTACAATTTGTAAAGTGGATAGCAATAAATAGGGCATCCAGCCATAGAAACCGTACCAAATGTTGAGCACAACACAAGACATTGTCCTGAAACATATGGGAAGGCAGTAACTAGAAATAAGAGCTGATATGGAGTCCAACCCATTCAGGCTTAGAAAAGCAGGCATAAAATGATGATGATATACTGTACATAGATGTGTGTGTGTGTGTACACACATACACACACAAATGTAGTGAAAAAAGAGGCATTTTAATTAAACACAATATTACATAATATTACACTATCTTGCATATTGTTACATGCTAAATTATATGATGTACTTTGTTTACTATGGAAACATGCAGTAGTGCCCCAAATACTCATTTGTTTCATCTTTATTACTCTCTCTTTCATATATATATATATCACCATGATAACCATGACCAACCAGGCAATCAGATGTTGCTACACATCACTGGTCACAATGCGCTTCGCATTGTTTTAGCCTTCAAATGACACCACCCCGCTGGCTAAGCGAGCAGGCCAACAGAAGAAAGAGTGAGAGAAAGTTGTGGCTAAAGAGTACAGCAGGGATCGCCAACACCCCCTGCTGGAGCCTCGTGGAGCTTTTAGGTGTTTTCACTTAATAAACACTCACAACGCCCAGTCTGGGAATTGAAACCGCGAGTCCGCTGCCCTAACCACTGGGCCATTGTGCCTCCACACACACATCATCATTTAGCGTCCGTTTTCCATGCTAGCATGGGTTGGACGGTTTAACTGGGGTCTGTGAAGCCGGAAGGCTTCATCAGGCCCAGTCAGATTTGGCAGTGTTTCTACGGCTGGATGCCCTTCCTAACGCCAACATGATTATATATATATATATATATATATATATGATAGACATAGACAGATATCTATACTTATACAAATATACAAACTTATATATCATCATCATCATCATCATCATTTAACGTCCGCTTTCCATTCTAGCATGGGTTGGACGGTTCAACTGGGGTCTGGGGAGCCCGAAAGCTGCACCAGTCCAGTCAGATCTGGCAGTGTTTCTACAGCTGGATGCCCTTCCTAATGCCAACCACTCCGAGAGTGTAGTGGGTGATTTTATGTGCCACCGACACAGTGCCAGACGAGGCTGGCAAACGGCCACGCTCGGATGGTGTTTTTATGTGCCACCGACACAGGTGCCAGACGAGGCTGGCAGACGGCCACACTCGGATGGTGTTTTTATGTGCCACCGACACAGGTGCCAGATGAGGCTGGCAAACGGCCACGATCGGATGGTGTTTGTTACGTGCCCACAGCACGGAGGCCAGTCGATGCGGTACTGGCTACGGCCACGTTCGGATGGTTTTCTTGTGTGCCACGTGCCTGGGCCATTGTGCCTCCACACACACATCATCATTTAGCGTCCGTTTTCCATGCTAGCATGGGTTGGACGGTTTAACTGGGGTCTGTGAAGCCGGAAGGCTTCATCAGGCCCAGTCAGATTTGGCAGTGTTTCTACGGCTGGATGCCCTTCCTAACGCCAACATGATTATATATATATATATATATATATATGATAGACATAGACAGATATCTATACTTATACAAATATACAAACTTATATATCATCATCATCATCATCATCATTTAACGTCCGCTTTCCATTCTAGCATGGGTTGGACGGTTCAACTGGGGTCTGGGGAGCCCGAAAGCTGCACCAGTCCAGTCAGATCTGGCAGTGTTTCTACAGCTGGATGCCCTTCCTAACGCCAACCACTCCGAGAGTGTAGTGGGTGATTTTATGTGCCACCGACACAGGTGCCAGACGAGGCTGGCAAACGGCCACGCTCGGATGGTGTTTTTTATGTGCCACCGACACAGGTGCCAGACGAGGCTGGCAGACGGCCACACTCGGATGGTGTTTTTATGTGCCACCGACACAGGTGCCAGATGAGGCTGGCAAACGGCCACGATCGGATGGTGTTTGTTACGTGCCCACAGCACGGAGGCCAGTCGATGCGGTACTGGCTACGGCCACGTTCGGATGGTTTTCTTGTGTGCCATGTGCCACCGGCACTGGTACCACAAAGATACAAATTCCATTGATGTTCATCTATTTTGATAAAATTGTCAGCTTTACTTTTTAACATAGAGGAAATTTACTCACTGGATTATCAAAATCAGCATTTTGAAGAGGGTCCTCCGATAAACTGGTATCCATTTCATTCTCAGCTGAAAAAGACAAAAAAATTCATAAAATATAAACTGTCCAGTAAATTAGGAACTGTTCAGTATACTCCATCACCAATGTTTTAACATCCACATTTCCACGCTCATACAAGTCAGATGGAATTTGCTGAAGCAAGTTTTCTATGGCTGGATGTCCTTCCTGTCGCCAACCCTCATTTGTTTCCAAGTAAGGTAATATTTCCACATGACCAAATATGTTTTGACGAAAAAATTGGAAAAGAATGACACTGCTTGCATGACGCTGTCACTTGCTTACAACTATCACGCAATGTCAAGGCAAGGAGACAGTAACACACCACACACAAACATATTTAAGACAGACTTCTTTCAGTTACCATCTACCAAATTCACTCACAAGGCTTTGGTTGGCTCAAAGCTATAGAAGATACTTGCCCAAGGTGAAAGGCAGCAGGACTAAACCAAGTAGTTGGGAAGTAAGCTTCTTACCA
>NC_043000.1:95614878-95634878 GCF_006345805.1 Octopus sinensis
GAGGTTTTGGAAGATACCTCTTAAGATCTTGAAAGTGGCCCAGGTGTTAGAGGCTAATGCCCTCACATCCTCAACTGGACTCCAGTAGACCCAGCAATTGGGAATGACTATTCTATTTTGCTCTACTTGCCTTCAGTCTTCCCAATACTGGTGTTAATCAAGGCAACCTGTCAACAACAACCCTAGTCAGGGCCAACATTTTGTCCTTTGGTATACTTAGTGTGTCCAAGTATGCTGAACCCTGCTCATTCGCATGCCTGCAGTCCTCCACCCCTGATGCTGGATTAAAGCATTTACACGGCTGGATAAACATCAACCTTATTGAGGGTGATGTCTCAGCTGCTGTCAGAGTAGTCACCTCTGATGACACTGCCTTCTACCTTACTGAGATCCTGACTGCCCTCTAGCTCAAACATCATGAGCCATTTATAAACCTTAGATCAATACTCACACCCGACCTTCAGCCACTGTACATGGCCTCTGAGAAAGTCATCTCTGCTCTGTGGTCTTTCCCTACTAGTAGCAGCACTGGTATCGATGATTTATGACTCAGCCACCTCAGGGAGATGCTGTCCCTGCTTACTGCCAAAGTCAAGTGCACCTGCTGAGTGCAATAACAGCTCTCAACAGATTTATTCACAGTGTCCTGGACTCTTCTTCCTGAAGCCTCTTCTTTTCAGCCAGCCTAATCGGTCTCAAGAAAAAGGATGGTGACATATGCCCCATTGCAGTGAGTAATGTCTTCCAGAGGCTCAAGGCAAAAGGTCATCTGCAGATCCGTTACACCTGAACTAGACAAGGAACTCAACCCAATTTAACTGAGGGTTGGCATGGCCAGTGAATGTGAGGGAGCCATCCATGCCACTTGACAGTTCTTCAATGATTGTCCTCCCGTGCTGATATCAAGTTATTCCAAACACCTCGTTGTCAAGCTTGACATGAAAAATGTATTCAACTGTCAGTGCTACGGCTACTTGCTTGAAACCTACCTCAGCCATGCCCTGTTTGCCGACCTGCTAGCTTACCTGCCTTACAGGTCTCTTAGCATGCTCCTCACTTCTGATAAGATCATACTATCTTTGACTGGAATTCAAAAGGGCAATCTATTGGGCCCCTCCTCTTTGCTCTTATGATGGATAGCATTGCTTAGAGCATCACAGCTCCTTTCAATGTATGGTGCCTGGACGATATGATGATAGACAAGCCCATAGAAAGTGTCTTCTGTTACCTTTGAGCAGTTGTTCTCATGCTACAACGATCAGCCTCATGATTGACTCATCCGAGAGGGTTTTGTGGCCTCTGTCTTGGATGTGTGATCTTTACTGCACCAAATGCAAACAACTTTGATAGAACACGTCCTTATCCTTGTTTCACCAATCCTCCTGCCTGCCATTCACTCCACCCTCAGGTCCAGGCTTTTTGCTACAACTACATATCTCTCCCCACAGATTTCGACACCTGTAACTAACAAGCTGCAGAAGAGATATGCAAGGTTCAGTTTGATGATACTGGCTGGCAACAGAACAGGTCACCTTACCTGTCAGGTATGACAGCCTCAGCCTCCAGTCTTACTGGTCCTGTTAGCATTTTTCTTATCAGTGACCTCTTGCATGTCCTCATCAACAGGGTTCTCCACAACACAACCGAACCTACTCTAATTAGTGAGCACTAGGTGGCCCTACACAGCATGGAGCCAGCTCAGCTTACATCCTGCAGATGTCCATCTCCCTCTCCTCTCTCTGGATGTCCAGTTTTCCCAAAACAAATGAAATGCCATCCAGTGCAGCATGATCTTGGCTGAGTTGATGCATTGACTTCACCACCACTATCTGGCATGTTTCTGCTTGGCTCCTAGCCCCACAAGCAGTGCCTGGATCAACACAGTGTCATCACTCTTGACCGGCACTCAGCTTGATAATAACAGTTTGTGCATTGGTGTTTCCCTGAGGTTTAGCCTCCAGATCTGTAAGCCTCACAAATGCTACTGTGGATCCATTGTCAATTCTTTCAACCTCCAACCATTGTCATACCATTATAGTGCTGGGCGCCTTCTACACCATGCTACTCTCAATAACATCATAAAGCATGGCCTAGGTGTCACTGGCCTCCCTTGTGTCAGTAGGTTAGACCAAGGGGACAATAAAAAGCCTGGTGGTATTACAATTTTCCAATTCCATAGTGGTAGGCCCCTCATCTGGGATGTCACATGCTGTGACACCTTCTCCAGCAGCCACTTGGTGTGTTTAGCTACTCATCAGGCTGAGGATGGGCAAAATGTCAAAGCATTAGCCACTCTCTAACAAATTTGTGATTGATTCTGTGGCAGTGGAGACCTCCAGTGATCTTGGCCCCCAGACAACATCTTTGCTTACCGCTATCAAGGCAGAGATGGTTATCTACAACTGTGAGTCCTGTGAATCATAGTGGCTGTTCCATTGCCTCTCTCTCACCATCCTCTAGGGCAACAGCTTTTCCATTTTGTCAGCTGGGACTATAAAACAGACTGGCAAGCTTTTTCAGATACTACTTTTTTACTTTTGTTGATATATGACATCATTGTTGTGTTATCAGTAAACTAATTAAAAAGATGTCCTTCTCTTGTAGGACTGGCAATTGCCATGAAAGAAAATTGTGAATTTAAAAGCATAAAGTATTCTTTCATTTTATGATTACAAAGGAAGACATCTATTGAGTTTAGTCATTACTATTCTGTCATCATTTTCTATCAGTTTCTAGATTTTAAAAAAAATTACTTATTTGCCATTGCATTAAAACAATTTAGGAATCATTCAAAATTTGGCAAAATGAAACAGGTATTGTTTAATTTTTTTGCTTTCTTTTTTATTTCTCTTTTTTTTTCTTTCACTCCATTCAATAAAAAATTATTATTTTTTTTTTTTTGGACATAAATGCATTGTATTATCAGGTATCCTAGTTTACCATCTGAAATAGAACTTTTTATTTTTGTTTCAAGATGAAAAATAAGTAGTCCAATACAATTAAGGAGATACACAAAATTACTTGTAAGTTTTTCATATTTGAGTATTTTGATTTGAAAACCTATATAAAATTTGGAAACATAGAAAAAAATTAAAAAAGAAAAAAGAGTTTCAGTTTTATTAACTCTTTAGCATTTGAGCTGGCCATATCAGCCAAAGAATTCTAGCTGTTTTATGTTCAAACCAGCCAGATCTGGCATCTTGCATCAAACCCAATGTCATTCTAGAAATAAACAGCCATATCATCAAAATCTCAAAATTACAAGAGAATGCATGACTAATTTATAACAATATGAATTTGACAGAGTAATCTGAATGCTAAAGGGTTAAATAAAGATTCATAATCTGAAATGTTTAAGACACAAATCTGGGAAAAAAATTTTCAAAAATAATCAAACTAGAAATATGGAGGAAGGGAATCACAGGTTGGGGTTAAATCATAATCTATGTATAATAATAATCTATGTTTCAAACATATAAATTTAAAAAATTATAGTTTTTGGCTTACAAGATAATTTCAGACTATTCTATCAGGTTCCATAAGTTCTGTCTGAATTTTGAATAAAGAAAACGAGTACTTTCCCTGATTATCTATGTCTTCCTTCCATCTATTTACAAGCTTTTTAATCCCATCAACGTAAAACTCTTTTGGTTTCAAAGCGAAGAACTCTGAAATGTCAGTTTCAACCTCCTTCTGGCTTGTGAAAGTTATGCCCCCCAAATGATTCTGTAAACTACAAAACAAATGGTAGTCTGAAGGAGCAAAGTCAGGAGAATAAGGTGGATGAGGAATTTTTTCCCAACCAAGCTCTTCGATCATCTGTGATTTGATCTTTGTAGTGTGGGGTTGCGCATTGTCCTTATGAACCATCACTCCTTTTTGATTCACTAAAGCGGGGTTTTTTTCTTCAAAGCTTGGTTCAAACACTCTAATTGCTGACAGCAGACTTGTGCATTAGGTTGTAACAATTCAAAGTGAATTACTCTTTTTGAAATCCCACCAGATAGAGAGAAGACCTTTTTTCCCATGAAGTTCCCTTCTCAGTTGTGGTTGAGCTTTTTCCCTTTTACCAAGCCACTGTTTACAACGTTTAACATTTCAAAAGAAGATCCATTTTTCATCACCAGTCACAAGTCTATCCAAAAATGGTGAAATGAGTTCATGAGAATGGAGAGAAGAGCAGATGTCAACTCGGGATTTGCGGTTGCTTTCGGACAACTCATGAGGCACCCATTTTCCAAGTTTAGGAAACTTTCGAAGTTGTTGAAGATGACGATGAACAGTTGTATGGTTTGAACTAAGCTTTATTGCCAATTCTTCAACTGATAATGCAGGATTTGCTTCAAGTAATACCTCAAGGAGCTTATCATCAAACTCAACTGGACATCCTGTTCGATTTTCATCTTCAAGGCTGAAATCTCCACTTTTGAATTTTGCAAACCATCTTCTGCAAGTTCTTTCATTCAAACATTCTTTCCCATAAACTGAATGTATGTTTCGAGTTGCTTCAGCTGCAGAGTTTCCTTTTCTGTACCTCAAATGCTCTTTGGATACTTCTATGTAAGAAATGGTCTTAATCAAAGAAATTTTAATTCTATTATTCTGTAAAATAATATTTAATTAGTTTAAATGTACACAAATGCACAAAAATAATTTTTAATTCCATTAGACATTCTAAAATACTATTAAATTTTATTCAATTTTAAAAAAGTTAAAATCGGACCGAACTTATGGGTTTAATCTGATATAAGTCTGCCTGCATAAACGATATCATTATTTTAACTTTTAGTACAAATTTATAGAGAAAATATATACAGCTGATTAAATCAGGTCCTATTCAAACCTGGTACTAATTTTATTGATCTGAAAGTGATGATGGCCACAGTCAACCCCAGTAGAATTTTATGAGTCATATTTTAAAATACTTCTTTTGGTTCCTCAAAGCATAATGGCTATATATGAGCTTCCCATTTCTTTTCACAGTTCTATACATTTTTAGTAAACTCTGGAAGGTCTTTTGAGCTGTAAGGGTTTATAGTAAGGGACCAGACAAGGCAGTACTCTATAGTATGGTCTGCTTCTCCTCATTGACAAGTAATTGAGCTGGCCTTGTAGCTGCATCTGACCAAAGCAACTTTTGATCATTCTGTTTTCTTTCTCAGGCAGTTAAATATCCACTGAACCCAGAGTTCTTCTGAGTCAGAAGGGAGATCTTCAGCAGTGAGGGAATCCCATATCAATCAGAAGAGGGATATTCTCAAGCTTTCCTACCTAGAATTGGTGTCTGGTTTCTTCCCTAAATGTTAGAAGCTGGACATGACTGAAGAAGATTCTTCTTGACTTGAGTCATTAGGCTGAAGCTAGATGACTATGGAGGAGGTGATGTTCATCACTATTAGCCTTAGTCACCTTGACTTGACTGACTGCTTCTCAACTGATATTAACAAGGGAACTGTTAGCGAGGAGGTGCAAGTCATGTGTTGGTGGGTTTCGTGCAACTAGTGATCAGGGATCAAGGTAGGACTGTTTCGATCACAATCCCTGCCAAGTGAAATTTTGTATAACCTGCAAATTCTACCAAGCACTTTGAAGCTCATTTGAAATATAACAATGTCCAGAAGATCAACAGATGGTAGATATCTCCCAGTCTGGAGCAAGCAGAGAAGCCAGTTCCAACCTAACTGACTATTATGTCTCTGAACATTGAAGGGCTGTCTTCAACTAAAGAATAATTTGCTGCAAAATTATGCAGTGATTATTATTGTGATATTCTCTGCCCACAAGAAACCCACTGTGGACCAAAAAATCCATTTCTTATTATGGAAAATATGATTACCTTCATAGAAAGATCAAAAGAGAAATTTGGACATATCATTTTTGCAAAAAATGAGTATAAATGGAATCAGATGTAGTATGAAAGAGAGAAGACTGTGTTGTTACAGGCATGGGATGCTTATGGATGAGAACAGCTCAAGCGATGATTGCTTACACTGAAGTGATAGACCTATCACAGGATATTGAGCTTCATACAGGTAACGATAAAGGACTGAGATGATTGGAGACACACAGTGCTCGAGAAGACCTGTCTACTTATTCAAGCATGGTGAAACTGATGTTATATTTCTATTCAACACTCACTTTTCCATCACTCTTGCAACCTTTACCTACCTTACTGGATCCTCTTGTCGCCATGCTTTCTCTCCTACTCATCTACTTGACCCTTTAATATTCTACCAGCCATATCAGGCTCAAATATTCTACCAGCTTTACATTCAAACTGACCAGATCAGGCTTCTTGCACTTACTCTACAATTTCATTCTAAAAATTACAATCGCATCATCAAAATCTCAAAGCCACAAGATAATGTGTGATGAATTCAAAACAATGTGAATAAATAAGCATTACATTTGACAGAAGGCGCGGGGCTTAGTGGTTAGGGCATTTGGCTCATGATTGTAAGGTCATGAGTTTGATTCCTGGTGACGCGTTGTGTCCTTGAGCAAGACATTTTATTTCACATTGCTCCTGTCCACTCAGCCAGCAAAAATGAGTTGTACCTGTATTTCAAAGGGCCAGCCTTGTCACACTCTGTGTCATGCTGAATCTCCCTGAGAACTACGTTAGGGGTACACGTGTCTGTGGAATGCTCAGCCACTTGCACGTTAATTTCACGAGCAAGCTGTTCCGTTAATCGTATCAGCTGGGACCCTCATTGTCATAACCGACGGAGTGCTCCTATACATTTGACAGAGTAATCTGAATACTAAAAGGTTAAACATGCTACACTCTGGCTCCCCAGCACACTCATCTTCATCTCTATTTGTAACACCACTCCATCTACCCCCATGCACTCATATATATTGGAGGGTATCCCTAAATGTCTTCCTATTAAACCCCTACTACCCTTTTCACTCAAAAGCACTCTCACTAACATTTGACACTACTCCTTCTCTTTCCCTTCAGTTGTTTCCTTCCCAAACACTGTCTCTGTTACACTCTCCACTAACGCCCTGTACCAATAATAAACCTGTTTCTCCCATCATATTTTAACTTAGTCGTGGGCAAATTATGTCCTATGGAACTTTCTGAATGGTCCACCTAAATGAAGGATCTTGAATTTTTTTTTAGTAATGTGGCCTGCCTAATGATGACCTATATCTTATGCAGCCTGCTTCTTGAAAAAGGTTGCCCGTGACTGTTTTTTACTTTTTAACACTACCCCAAAAGTCAACATCCACTCTTATGAGATATGAGAGCTCTTAACCCTTGCAAATTACAAGACAGCCTTACTAGTGCTGGTACCACGGGAGAAAAAGTACCCAGGACACTTTGGAAGGTAGTTGGCATTAGGAAGAGCATCCTGCTATAAACACCATACCATGTCGAAATTGAGACAGTGGAGTTGGACAACTTCCACGAATTTGTTGGATCCTATAAAACCATCAAACTAGCAATGAAGCAGGCAAAAAATTATGGTGATGGCAATGAGGATGATGGTAATGAACATAAAGTATGATAGACATAGGGTGGAGAAGCGTGAATATCATAATAAACTTTAATATCATAATAAACTTTAATAGAATGGAAGGTATGGGGAGAATTTGCTAGTTTAAGGCAGTTAAGAAGCTGTGTAAGTAGGTATAAAAAAATAGAAGAATATATCTTTTATCTTTTACTTGTTTCAGTCATTAGAGTACAGCCATGCTGGGGCATAGCCTCAAAGTATTATAGTCAACTTATCAACCTCAGTGCTTATTATCTTTTAGTAAAGCCTAGTACTTATTCCATCAGTATCTTTTGCTGAACTGCTAAGTTACAAGGAGATGAACACACCAACTCCAGTTGTCAAGTGGTGGTGAAGAACAAACACATATACAAAGACACACACATACACAGATACTTATATACAATGAGCTTCTCAACCAATGAAATGACTGAGAAGCTCAGGATTCAAAGCAGAGACTGAAGGATTTTTAATTGCAGCACAAGATCAAAGCCTTCCTACCAGAAATTACCAAAACATGTAATGAAAAGAAATACAAATAACTGCAGGATATGTTGAGATAGAGAAGAAACAATAAATCACATTGTGTCTGGCTGCCCAGTCTTGGCTAAGAAGGAATATATTCATAGACATGACAGAGTTGGGACCCATATACACTGGAAGTAATTTCCATCTACCAAATCCATTCACAAGGCTTTGGTCAGCCTGCGGCAATAGTAAAAGACTCTTACCCAAGGTGTCACCCAGTGGGACTGAACCTGAAACCATGTGCTTGGGAAGCAAACTTCTTACCACACAGCCATGCCTGTGCCTATATATAAGATATTTATATAAAAATGAATATAAAATAGAAAAAAGGTTGTAACTGTAGGTGTGTAAAAAAAATCAAATTAGGGGAAAATTAATAATTCAAAAATCTAAAATATTTTTAAACGATAACTCTCCAAATCTAATGTCTGGATGCAAAGAGATCATATATTAAGAAAACTTTCTGAAGTCATTCGTTTGGAGATATATAATTAGTTACATAGTAAATAATCTGAAACATTTAAGAGCCCAACATCTATGACCTTTATTTAAACCATGCAAATCTTGAAGCAAAATGAGAAAGTTCTCATTTATCCCACTCATTCATCTAAAAGACCATTGGTTCCTTATGTAGATGACAGTCTTTTAGTCTCATACAATATGAACCTGAATGACAGATTCAGAGAAGAGCTTGTAAAAATTATTTAGAGAAATAGGTCAATAAATTACAATTCAAACGAATCTTAGTACACTTAATTTCCTGGATATCACCTTCACTTTAGATATAAATAAATGTTGCCCTTACCAAAAACCTAATGAAAGATTATTTTACATTAGTGCATCTCATTATTATAATGTGACAGTTTTTCATTTAATATAAACAACTCAATCTAATATTGCAAGTGCTGTAAAAATAGACATTTATTATAATTATCGTGACTATTACTATCATTAGCATGCTGGGCAAAATACTTAGTAGCATCTTGTCTGTCTTTATGAGTTCAAATTCCACTGAGGTCTACTTTGCCTTTCATCCTTTCAGGGTTGGTAAATTAAATACCAATGGAACATTGGGGTTGATGTAATCGACTAGTCAACTTGTCCAAAATTTCAGGCCTTGTGACTTTAGTAGAAAGGATCATTATTATTATTATTCAATAGTCTTATTTTTATCACGTGCTTTCACTGCACTACTGAGCACAGGTCTGGAATCAAAGGGTCTTAGAGTTAATTTAGCAAAAACCAAAGTCTTACTAAGTAGGAAAGCAGACAAATCACAAATCCCTTCAAGGAGATGGCCCTGCTCAATATGTAACAAAAGGCTTGAGCAGTAACTCTGTAAGATGTACCCATCGTAAACTATGGACACCTCAGAGGTGCAGCAATATCAGAGGAAGGTTAACAGGAAAAGAAGTTTGTGCGTGGCAGATGTACAGGTACAATAACTGTAAGAAATGTACTGAAAATAGACTCCATCAAATGCCAGTGGGGATAGCTAGAAGTAGTTGATAGCTTCTGTTATCTGGGTGGCCAAGTCAGCAGTGGAGATAGATGATCCAAGAGTATAGCTGATAGAATAAGAATAGGCTAGGCAAAGTTTAAAGAGCTGCTACCTTTGTTGGTAACAAAGGGCCTCTCCCTCAGAATGAAAGGCAGATTGTATGATGCTTGTGTGCAGCTAGCCATGTTACATGGTAGTTAGTTAGTTAGTTAGTTAATTTGGCTCAAAAGCAAATAGCAAGGCCATGTAGGGGGACATGGAGTTAAGTACAGGGTGGTGTTCATGTAAAGAGTTCAGGCCACTTGAGGTCCAGGGAGGCTTTGAACAAAGCGGTTGTTGGCATCTTCACCATCTCGTCTGGCAGCTTGTTCCACGGATCCGCAACCCGGACGGAGAAAGCTCCTCTCCTTCGATTGAGATGAAATCGTCGCAGGTAGAGCTTTTCGGAATGACCCCGCAGCCGACGCTCTGGAGCAGGAGTGAAGAACAGCTCTTTCGAGAGGTTACACTTTCCGCTTATGATGTTGTGGGCGAGAATGAGATCACTACGGCGGCGGCGACAATAGAGGACATGTAAAGGCTTGAAAGAAATGAAGCCAGTATGCCTCACTGGATGTGCAATGTCAGTGTGCATGTATGACAGAGGGTAAGTATCTTGGGCATAAGTGGCATCAGATGTGGTATGCAAGAGAGACAACTGTGCTGGTATGGTCATGTGATGCATATGTAAAGAAGTGTCAATCTCTAACTGTGGAGGGAACCTGTGGAAAAGGTTGACCCAAGAAGACATGGGATAAGGTGGTGAAGCATGATCTTTGGATGTTGGGCCTCGTGGAGACAATAACAAATGATTGAGACTTTCAGCGGTTTGCTGTGCTTGAAAAGACTCATCAGGCTAAGTAAAATCATAGTCATGAACAGTGTCAGTGACAGATAAAAGGTACCCATGTTGGTGGCACATAAAAGGCATCCATGACAGTGACACATAAAAGGCACCAATGACAGTGACACATAAATGGCACCTATGCTAGTGACATGTGGAAGTACCCATGCTGGTAACATGTAAAGGGCACCCATGCCGATGACATGTAAAAGGCACCCACTACACTCTAAGAGAGGTTGACATTAGGAAGGGCATCCAGCCATAGAAACCAAGCCAATATCAGACTGGAGCCTGCTAGAGCTCTCCAGCTTACCACTTCCAGTCAAACCGTCTAACCCCTGCCAGCATGGAAAATGGACGTTAAATGATGATGATGATCTATATACGTGTCAGTGGGAGGATGAAAAACAGTAACGGTCAACACATTTGCTATGAGTTACATGTACTATTTAATAACAGTTTAACTTAGTTCTCTGTAGCAGCAAATGCTATGAACTGCTGTTGCTAAAGAAACCACATTGCAGCCTCCAGACATAGCAGTTACAACAACCTACCAACATCTTATCTGATTATGTGAGCCTAAGAGCAAAGATAAGACCTGATGTAACTTCCAGACCATTAGCATCTGCATCACATGACTTGAGTTGACCAATAGGGGCCTAACATCTAGAAACCATCTTAAATTTGTCTCATCCTGATGCTTGATGAGTTAGATTCATTTTACAAGCCTACAAAACCTACAAAAAGTTGCATGGAGCTTAGCCAGCTATTATTAAATAATCTATATCTATAGCTATCTATCTATCTATCTATCTATCTATCTATCTATCTATCTATCTATCTATCTATCTATCTATCTATCTATCTATCTATCTATCTATCTATCTATCTATCTATCTATCTATCTATCTATCTCACGTGATCACATGACCGACCAGACCATCAGATGTTGCTACACATCGCTGGTCACAATGTGTTCGCACTGTTTTAGCCTTCGAATGACGCCACCCCGCCGGCTAAGCGAGCAGGCCAACAGAAGAAAGAGTGGTGAAAGAGTACAGCAGGGATCACCACCCCCTGCCGGACCCTCGTGGAGCTTTTTAGGTGTTTTTGCTCAATAAACACACACAACGCCCAGTCTGGGAATCGAAACTGTGATCCTACAACCGCGAATCCGCTGCCCTAACCACTGGGCCATTGCACCTCCATATCTATCTATCTATATATATATCAATAAATGTGTGTGTGTGTGTGCATGTGCATGTGTGTAGTCAACAGATGAGATCCAGAGATTCTCAGTAGAAAAGATACTTAGTAGTGCTCAAAAGATTCAAACTTATACTTTGATGTCTTTAGAGATCAATTCTGTGGGATAAAGAATAGCTATAAAAGGGATCAAGTTGAGCAGGTATAGAGGCAATTATGTGGATAAACAGTTTGGGTATGAAATACAAAATATGTGTATATGTATACATGCAAAACAAGAGGAAGCAAAAAATAAAAGACTTTCAGACGATGAACATTTTATCCCACAGAATTGATCTCTAAAGACATCAAAGTATAAGTTTGAATCTTTTGAGCACTATAGATTTTCATATTAATAGATCCACCTTTCTCAGAGTACAAATGACAGAGAAAATTAAAGAGAAGGAAGAAAGGTGTTATAAGTCCAACAGCTGTTTCTGGGGCTCAGAGGCCCATCATAATTTTGGTAGATGTAGTTCATCACAATATGCAGCTATCATCATCATCATCATCATCATCGTTTAACGTCCGTTTTCCGTGCTAGCACGGGTTGGACGGTTCGACCGGGGTCTGGGAAGCCAGGGGCTGCACCAGGCTCCAGTCAGATCTGGCAGTGTTTCTACAGCTGGATGCCCTTCCTAATGCCAACCACTCCGCGAGTGTAGTGGGTGCTTTTTACGTGCCACCTGCACAGGTGCCAGGGGCGGTCTGGCATCGGCCACGATCGGTTGGTGCTTTTAACGTGCCACCGGCACGGAAGCCAGCCAAGGCGGCACTGGCATCGGCCACATTCGGATGATGCTTTTTATGTGCCACCGGCACAGGTATCACAACTACTATTTCCATTGATGGAAGCAATCAACATTGGATAAATGAAGTCTCCATCATCAGGTTAGAGAAGCTCTTACATTTCAGATCATAATGCAGAGAAGTTTAAAGGTGGAACTTCTCTAAATATATAAATTAATTTCAACATTTTTAATGATGACTTTTTACCGTCAACAAGATGGCTATGTCTTCTTATGAAAATCTTGGCACTGTAGTCAATACCACAACTTCATACACATGCATCATTTGTTAGTTTGTTCTTTACAAAAGTGTGTAAAAGGTAGATTGATAGGTAATGTCGCCACCATAGTAACTAATAAGTTTTTATTGCAAGTCTATCAACACAACGTAATGACAAAGACCTGTCCTTCTAGTGAAAGTTTTTTTTCTTTTTGAAGTATGTTACATTGCCTGAATGTTGTTTTGAAATTTGTGATTTTAAAAATGGCAGGGAAATCCCAATTAACACAGAGAAATTCCAACTTATATTGGAAAGCCATTCTGAAAGTCTACTTTTCCTGTTTCCAGTAGGCGGTGGGGCACAATGAGTAATATTTACTGCATTTTTGACTCAAGAAAAAGTGTATTTTTTACAGATGTTCAGTGCCTTACAAAAATTATATCAGCTAAGCAAATGGCCTTCTCTAAATTCATTATAATATATTTAGAATATTATTTCAGAAAATTATCTCCATTCTCTTTGAACATACAAATAAGACAAGTTTTGCCTCTTCAATTTTCCAGAATGACATTTGAAAAAAGACTCATACACATCAATATCCATCCTAAGACATCAGAAAGATCAGAAATAAATTTTATTTTGATATTTAAATCAACTGAAAGAGGATCTGGGAAACAGGATCTGGCACATAATATTAAATTAACAAAACTGAACTAGATTTAAAAACTCGATGCAAAATATTGTCACGATCTGCATGAGTGGCTCTCTTCATGATACATTACACCAAGCAGTTAAAGAAAAGAAATTATTGAAATTAGTCATTGGTCATTTTGCCCCAATTTACATACCACTTTTTTTTTGGAAAACTGAAAATTATCAAATTAGACATTAGTGTGAGAAAAAAATTCATGCGGAATCCAACAAAAAAAAGAATTTTCATTGTTAAACATAAAAAATATTTTATCAGAGCCTCAATTATAATCAAATCAAAATTGAGCAAACATTTCTTGGAAAAAAAAGAACCTGTCACTTCATGTTTCAAAGACTCTCAACTTTAACAACTGTGCTGACCTTTTTTTTTACTCCCAAAAATGATGCAACAATACATACTAGTTAGTTAGTTAGTTAGTTAATTTGGCTCAAAAGCAAATAGCAAGGCCATGTAGGGGGACATGGAGTTAAGTACAGGGTGGTGTTCATGTAAAGAGTTCAGGCCACTTGAGGTCCAGGGAGGCTTTGAACAAAGCGGTCGTCGGCATCTTCACCATCTCGTCTGGCAGCTTGTTCCACGGATCTGCAACTCGGACGGAGAAAGCTCCTCTCCTTCGATTGAGATGAAATCGTCGCAGGTAGAGCTTTTCGGAATGACCCCGCAGCCGACGCTCATATGATCCAATACTTACACTGGTTTCAATGATTTTAAACATGTAATGGCTTCAAACATACAGGGAGAAAATAATGAGAAATCAGACCTTTGGCATTATGTTGTGCTTGAGAAGACCCACCAAGCCAAGTAAAATTGCAGTAACTGCAGATGCCAGTGTCATGCAAATGGCACCCATGCCAGTAGCATGTAAAAGCACACATTACACTCTTGGAGTGGTTGGCATTAGTAAGGGCATCAAGCCATAGAAACCATGCCAAATCAGACTGGAGTCTGGTGCAGCCTTCCAGTTTGCCAGCCCTGGTCAAACCGTCCAACCCATGCCAGCATGGACAACAGACGCTAAATAACGATGATGATGATATATATATATATATATAAATTTCTAGGATTCAAGTGAATCAGGAACTTAAATGGTAAAGCACCAAGGTCAGGTTGATGATATCACTATTGTGACTGTACAAACAATATTTGAGGACAAATATGTAATTCCTAAAGTAAACATGGATTTATACTCTGGTTGTGCACACAATCACAAAAGGTCGACTGAATATACAATGAGTCATCAAGGCTGCACATGGGTACAAACAGTGCACCCATTTCACTGCACTCTGTAGACTCTTGATCCAACTGAATTGCAAGTTCCGAGTTAGGTGAACCACAATCCATCTATTGTTATATGTGTATATATGTATGTATATAAATATATATATATATGTATACATACATACATATATATATATTTAGAAAGAGACTGACAGACAGATACAAACAGACAGACAGACAGGCAGGTAGGCAGACAGACATGCAGGCAGGCAGGCAGGCAGGCAGACAGACAGACAGACAGACAGACAGACAGACAGACAGACAGATAGATAGAGTGAGAGAGAGAGAGAGAGAGAGAGAGAGATACACATATATAGGGTGCAAAATGTGTGGATAATGGTATGCTTACACTTAGTGACTCAGAGAAGAAAGATGCATGGAAGTGCCGTTAAGAAAAGTTATAAAATGTGAAAAATGCATGGGAGAAAGAGAGTCTTTCAAATATTGAACCAACTGAGGAACCAGCATCAGAGTTGACAACAATATAATAAATAAGACAATTAAGGATATGAAGACAGGGAAAGCCTCTGCCCCATCAGGTATCACTGGTAGTGTAAGATACAGCCTAGTCACTCGTTTAGTTAATCAGGTTATTCAGAAAGGTGTCATTATAGTTAGCTGCTGTTACAAAGGTAAATGTGATGCCTTAGATAGAAACAACTACAGAGGTTTCAAACTGCTAGACCAGGTCATGAAATATACAGAAAGAGTTATAGCTCAATTGATTAGGAATAAAATTAAACTAAATGAGATGCAGTTTGGTTTTGTACCTGGAAGAGTACCACAGATGCCATCTTCCTAGTGAGACAGCTGCAGGAAAAGTACTTGGTTAAAAGTAAGCCATTCTCCTTAGCTTTTGTTGACCTGGCAGTCTCTAAGAATGTTAAGAGTAGATGAATGGCTTGTTACAGCTGTACAAGCCATGTATAGTGGGGCTGTCAGTAGAATGAGAATCAGCTGTGAATACAGTGATGAATTTAGCTTACAAGTAGGGGCTCACCAGAGCTCAATTCTCAATCCACTATTATTCATTACAGTCCTCCAGGCCATAACAGAGGAATTCAAAACTGGATGTCCATGGGAACTTCTATATGCAGATGACCTCACTCCTATTACAGAATCTGTAGCGGAAATGGAGAAGAAATTCCTGGTATGGAAGCAAAACCAGGAATCAAAGGACCTTAAAGTTAACCTAACAAAGACCAAAGTTGTTATTAGCAAGGAAGCAGATAAAACTCTCTTTCTGTTGGATAAATGGTGCTGCTCAATATGTAGGAAAGGAGTTGGAAGTATTTCCATTCACTGCACCCAATGTAAAGCTATGGACACATAAAAGGTGCAATGGAATCACAGGTAGATTAACAGATAAAGTTGTCTTCATATGTGACAGATGTCCAAGAAGAATAAACACTAAGGACACATGGGAGTTAGACTCTCTCAGATGCTCAGGATGCTCTCTTGAGGTTGTAAATAGTTTCTGTTACCTAGGTGACCAAATTATCAATGATGGAGGAATTTCTGAAAGTATTGTTTCTAGAATAAGAATAGGAGGGAGGAAGATCAGAGAGCCATTACATCTGTTGGCAACAAAAGGACTCTCTCTCTCTCTCAGAGTGAAAGGTAGATTGTTTGATGCTTGTGCACAAACGGCTATACTCTGTGGCAGTGAGACATGGCCTCTGAATCCAGAGCCTGCCTGCCTGCCTGCCTGTCTGTCTGTCTGTCTGCCTGCCTGCCTGTCTGTTTCTCTTCTTGTCTGTCTGTCTGTCTGTCAATCTATCTATCTATCTATCTATCTATCTATCTGTCTGTCTGTCTATCTATTTATCTATTTTTATATATGTCTGTCTGTCTGTCTGTATCTGTCTGTCTGTCTCTTTCTAGTATGCTTCACTGGATGTGCAACATCAGTATGCATTTACTACTAAGTGCAAATGTGTTGAGTTGGGTATAAGAGGAATCAGATGCAGTATGCAAGAGAGAAAACTATGTAGGTTTGGATATGTGATGCATATGAATGAAGACAGCTGTATAAAGAAGTGTCAATCACTGAAAATGGATGGCACTGTAGAAGAGGGAGATCTAGGAAGACATGGGATGAAGTGATGAGGACTGATGAGGATCCCAACATCCTGATGAAAGAGATGACATTGGATCAAGATGTCTGGCAATACGAGGTTCTTCAGAAGACCCACCCATTTCAGCAAAACCAAGTCTTAGAAACATTGTGTTTCACCCACATGTAACAATAAAACTTTTCACACACCCAACCCCAATAAATCAAAATACATCTCTTCTCTTCTTTACCTTTCCTCTTTTTCATGCACTATGCCATTAATATTCTGATCCCTGTTCCTTGTGAATATGCCTTGGCAATTCACCACCATTTCTCTCCTGCTCCTTCTTGCACTCTCCTTCTCTTTCTCTTGCTCTCTCCCTGTGACTGGTTAACCATGCATCTCCTCTACAGCAACACACCTGTTACTGTCCTCATTCTTGATTATCACCCCTCTCTCTCTCTTTCTCTCTAGGTAACAATGTAACTCCTCTACAGCAAGACACCTGTTTCTGTCTCTCTATCAGACTCTAGCCTTTCATCATCTGGCACAAGATCACCTGCTCCAATTCCCCCTACCCTCTCAGAGGATCTTTGTCTTGCAAATTACTTGGTGACCCTGCCTGTGCTGGCGCTATGTAAAAAGCATCCAGTCCACACTGTAAAGTAGTTGGCATTTGGGAGGGCATCCAGCAGTAAAAACCATGCCAAAACTGACCTCACCTGTGCTGGTGCCACATAAAAAGCACTGAGTTTACTCTGTGGAGTTGTTGGTGTTAAGAGGGGCATCCAACCATAAAAGCTATGTAGAAGCAGACACTGAAGTCTGGTGCCATTTTTTGCTTACCCAGCTCCAGTCAAACCATCCAACCCATTCTAGTTTGGAAAGCAGACATCAAATGATGATGATATATATATATATACTTGACCACACAGCGATGATCATAGCAATGAAGCTAAGAATTCTCATTTCATCTCTTCCTGACTCTTGTACTACACACATACATTTGCTGCTAACCCTTAAATGTTCGAATCTATTCACTAATTCTGCTTGTTCTTAAAATATAACCCTTTAATTTGTTTATCCCCTCGGTACCAAGTTAATTTGTTCGTTACTCTGTTCATTTCTTCAAACCCCGATTGCTTTAAGTCTACTGTCCCCAATCAAAATCTTCGCAGCCCGCCATTCGTTTCTCTTTACCCCAAACCTTCCCCACTGGTGCTCCCCTATATTACATGCACCCCCCACCACTCTCTCTCCCTCTCCCTCTCTCCTCTCTGCCGGAACCCTCCCCCCCTGCCGCAATGCAACGAAAAAAGGCAATAACCGATCGTGGCCGATGCCAGACCCCTCTGGCATCTGTGCAGGTGGCACGTAAAAAGCACCCACTACACTCGCGGAGTGGTTGGCGTTAGGAAGGGCATCCAGCTGTAGAAAAAACTGCCAGATCAGACTGGAGCCAGGGGCAGTCCCTGCTCCCCAGACCCCAGTCAAACCGTCCAACCCGTGCTAGCGCGGAAAACGGACGTTAAACGATGATGATGATGATGATGATGATGATATTTATATACACACGCACACACACACACACACACACACACACACACACACAGGTGTCTCAGAAAAGCTATTATTTTATAACCTAATAATGTGACCAATTCTCATTCAAATGATCTCAAATTTTAGCAACATGTGTAGAAACATCTCAAAATTCCTTGTTAATTGTTTTATATAGTTTTTTATATTTCTGATATAGAAATGTCATTCACTGGAAAGTAGTAGTGTTTTGTATGTTGGAGTATGCTCAAATACAGTCAAAGAAGACTGTGCAGTGTGCATTTGTGATAGAATTCACCAAAAATGCACCAAGTATATTTTCAGATTTGGACATGACACAAAAAATTCAAAGAAGAAGGTTGCCTATGCAGGGCAAAAGGATCTGAATGACCACCACTATCAGAGGGGATAATTGAGTAGGTTTAGGAGTTATTTTTGAGAAACCTTAGGAAGTCCATAAGAGGAGCAAGTCTAGAAACACTTATTCTTCCAATAACACTTTGGTATGTCACAAAGGAATGCTTGTGAATGACACACTACATGCTGCAACTTGTTCATACTTTAAAGACAGATGACAAGCAAAAGCAAAAGCAATTCTGTGTCAATATGCAAAAGAAACTTAAAGACAAGTTTCAAGAACATCTTGTTTTCAGTGATGAGGCCTTCTTTCATACAAAAATCAAATTCAACAAGCATAATGTTAGCATTTACGGCAAACAAAGTAGCCATGTTACAGCTGAGTACATGAAGAACTCACCAAAAGTGAATGTGTTCTGCACCAGCTCCAAGAATCATTTTTATGGTCCATTTTTTTTTTTTGAAGGCAATGTTATTGGCAATGTTTATCTGCAAATGCTTCAGAACTGGCTAGTTGATAAGTTCATTGCAAATAAACATGAACATTTCATTTTGCAACAGGACAAAGCTTTACCGTGCTTGCTTATCTCATTGAGAATGTGCCAAGGAGATGGATCAGATGTGCTGGTGATGAAAACCATGTGCTGTTGAATTGGCTACGATATTCACTTAACCTGACACCTTGTGAATTTTTCTCTAAAGTTATATGAAGGGACTGGTCTATACCTCCAAACCTGTTTCCCTATAAGCTTAGAGGAACTCAAGCAGAGAACTACTGCTGCACTGGAGACTGTTACACAAGACATGCTGCAATGGGTTTGGCAGGAACTGGACTACTGACTTGATGTGTGCTGTATCACAGGTGGTTCACATATTCTTCGTTTCATTTTTGCATCTGTTATTTTATTATTGATCTTCTATATAAATGAAGCCATATCCTTTAATTTGCTGCTTTTCTTTACACAGAGTGAGAAGATGCATTGCGGAACTGTTATTTTAATGAGTTATAACTATTTATCACCAAAAGAGACACATCTGCACCATAAGGTGCTCTTGAATCAGTTGTTAAGTATCCCACTTGTGAGTGATGAATGCTGCATGTGTGTAAACAATTGTAGTGATTAATAAAAATTCTCATATCTTCCATCTTTCATTTACCATATATATATATATATATATATATATATGTAGGTCCCGGGTTGATTCGGGGTTAACCACAGTAAATAAGGTACTCAGTACATAGTAGAGTAAAATTAATTTATTATATAGAAGGAGCTTCTACAGGACTAGAACTGTTTCATTCAAGAGAAATCTTCAGGAAGCTAGTTAACAAGAATTGTATTGGCATTTATACATTGAGGCAGGTTT
>NC_043000.1:95639878-95643569 GCF_006345805.1 Octopus sinensis
CACATACCCATACATATATATACACACATATACATATACACATGCACATACTTATATGGATGCGCGCGTGAGTGTGTGTGTGTATGGGTACGCATGTACATGTGTATGTGCGTGTAGTGTATATATATGTATATGTGTGTGTATGCGTATGTGTGTGTATATATGTGTATGTGTATATATGTGTATATATATGTGAATATATATATATATATATATAATTATGTGTGAAATAGAAAGATGAATAATCTTGTATAGATTAATCAAAAGTTTAACCGATACCTTAGTAGCAAAAATCACAGCAGTGAACAGCACGGTTGGAGGTACAACCATCTGGCGTTGCAACCGTGCGTTGGTGCGGATAATTGAAATTAAATTAAAACATTATGGTGAATTGAAGAAATGGAGCTGAACGCAGATTGAACAGAAATCGTTTTATTTCATTCTACACGTGTTTCGAAAGGCACAAATTACCAAAATCCGATTGAATAATGGGACCATATTGTGTCTTTCTCTTCAGGAAGAAAAAAGGAAATCCGTTGGAAAAACACAAAACAGAACAGAGGCAGAGCAAAAAAACAATCGAACTGTGCTCCTAAGAGCCCATGGCGAAACAGTTTCGCCATGGGCTCTTAGGAGCACAGTTCGATTTGTTTTGCTCTGCCTCTGTTCTGTTTTGTTTTTCCAACGGATTTCCTTTTTTCTTCCTGAAGAGAAAGACACAATATGGTCCCATTATTCAATCGGATTTGGTAATTTGTGCCTTTCGAAACACGTGTAGAATGAAATAAAACGATTTCTGTTCAATCTGCGTTCAGCTCCATTCTATATATATATATATATATATATATATATATATATATATATATATCTTATAGATATAATATATATATATATATATATTATATGTACATGTATGTATTTGTATGTAGGTGTATATGTATGTGTGTGTATTTATATTTATTGGTGTATATATATAGACTAGCCTTCTAAGAGTGTAGACATAAATCTGTAGGTACGCGTACGTATGTGCATATACGTGAATGTATGTAGATGGATGTATGTATGAATATAACGCGTGCGTGCGTGTATGTGTATGAGTGTACGAATGAGTGAGAGTACGTGCTAAAGTGTGGCGTGAGTGAATGAGTGCTTGTTTTCCAGTAGACAGATAAATGGACTGGCTGTCATAGCCAGATGTTTGTGACCAAGCGGCCAAAGATAACAAAAGTAATAAACGAAGATAATAAAATTAAATTAGGGAATGGGTCTGTTTTGTATGTGTATATATGTGTGTATGTGTGGTTTGCATAGGTACACATATGTATATATATACATGTATGTATATGTATGTATGTGTGTGTATATGTGTGTGTATGTGTATATATGTGTATATAGGGACTAGTGTGCTGTGTGTGCATGTGTGTGTGTGGATATGTGTGTATGCGTGTATGTGAGTATGTGTGTGTATGTGTATATATATTTTCTGTGCGTATATGTATGTGAGGTCGTGTGTGTATATATACATGTGTGTATACGTGTATGCATGTGAGTGTGTGTATGTATACATATATGTGTATGTTAGATATGTATATGTATGTGTATGGGTAAGTGTATATATATGTATATATATGTGTGTGTATGTATGTGTGTATGTATATGTATATATGTTTGTATGTGTGTGTATGTATGTATACATGTGTGTGCATAGGTATAAGTGAGAATCTCCTTATTTACCTAAAACTCTATTCCCCCTTTTTTTTATATATAGGTTCTTTTATATATAGGTTTTTTTATTTTTTTTATTTTTTTTTTAATTTTTTTTATTTTTTTATTTATTCTTCTATCTAATTTAACACTGACTCCTTGACCACTCCCCCAAGTATGATATTTTGCGCTATGCCGACCCCCCAAAAAGTCCCCCAACCAACACCCCGTTAAACCTGCCTAAATGTATAAATGCCAATACAATTCTTGTTAACTAGCTTTTCTGAAGATTTCTTGAATGAAAAACAGTTCTAGTCCTGTAGAAGCTCCTTCTATATAATATATATATATATATATATATATATATAATTATATATATACACACATATACATGTGTGCAAACATACATACATACTCATACAGACACACACTTAATATTACATATATACACACACTTACACACATATATACATACACATATAATATATATATACAAACATACATATACCAATGCACATACTTATATCTCTACATACTCGCATATACATATATATATATATATATAATATATATATATATATAATATATGTATACACCACACTACATATACCTATATACATGTATATATACACACACATATATATACACATCTACAATTTGTATCTACACTCACATACATGCACATACACATACCTCTACCTACCTACATCTACATCGACATACTCGCGTACACTCAATATATAACACATATATACATATACCCCACACCACCATACATACATATTACATTATCTTATATATATAAATATATACATAATACACATATACACACCCATACATATATATATATAACACACACACACACACACCACATACATATAATATATATATATATATATACATACATACACATATACATACATGTACATATATATATATACATATATTACACACACATACATATATCAACAATTGAGGGTAAAGTTAATTAGTTATTAATCAATTTCACCAAGTATTCAGTATGTAAAAGGACCATTATTTTTTTGAGTAAACAATGTCTGAGGGAAAAATATTCTCTAAGTAGTGGAAGAGGCTAAAAAACTTTTTTGGCTGCTATTTCTAGAAAGTTCAGTATGTGGCAAAGTAATATTTTACTAAGCCCTCATTATATAATATTTTATACCTACATACCCATACATACACACATACATATACACATACATATGCATACAAACATATATACATATATACATATATACATATATACATATATAACACACACACACACAACACCACAGCACATACATATATATATATATTTTTTTTAATACATACACACACACACACATAATACATGCGTATATTCCTACTATACCCATACATTTCTATACATATATACGATACACATATACAGCGTGCACATACAATATGTGAAAGGTCTTAGGAGAAAAGGTAATCGGGGGTGCTAGGGGAACGGTGGGATTGGGGGGGTTTTGTGGTGGGGTGTCATCAATCTGGTTGCCGGGTAGGTCTATAGTTCTTGTAGTTCGCATACTCTTATGCATGCAATTTGGGGAGTGTTCTGAGATTTGTCAGCAGGGGTGCTAACGACTCTGCTGAAATAAGTGACCTAGTGGCCTTTTCATCCTCCATAGGCTGCAAAACCCTATTCACAGGCCTCTACGGTGGTCTTTACCGCGATGACGGCCTTTTCGCCCTCCACAAAATAAACCCCAGGGACCACGGATGGGTTCCGGAAAAATCTTTACACTTCTTTAAAACTTAGGCCTTAGGATTACCTTAGAATCCCAAACTTAAACAAAAGCTAACTTCTTGATGTCACCCTCGACTTTAAAAACCTCACTTTATTACCCGTACCACCAAACCGAATGAATCCCTTAGATATATAGATATTAATTCCAACCACCCCAAAAATATATTAGATAACCTAGTAAAAAGTGTCTCAATTAGAATTTCTAGCCTGTCC
>NC_043000.1:95643669-95908669 GCF_006345805.1 Octopus sinensis
TCTCGCGTCCGTGCGGTTTTGGTAGGGCCTCCGATGTGCAAAGCGACAGTTTGCACCTTCAACGCCGTACAGCAGTCCCCCCTCAGGAGAATTTGCAGGTGTTTCTTTCCCTGCCCTTACAGTCGTGTGTGTATTATACATGTGTGTATACGTGTATGCATGTGAGTGTGTGTATGTATACATATATGTGTATGTGTAGATATGTATAGTATGTGTAAAATACATATATTAAATAGTAAAATATATATACGCGCAGTTATTCATACATGCATACTCAAAAAATAAATAATAAATATTAAGTATATGTACGTGCAGTTACCTATTATATAGACGGACGGATACATACATATAAACTTACACACACACACACATATATATATATATAATATAATATATATATATATATATATATATATATATATATATATATATATACAATATACACACATATATATACATAACATATATACATATATAATACACACACATATACACATATATATATATATATATATACATACTTACACACATGTACAAATACATACACACATAGATAACTCTACGTACCTACATATACATAAACACACGAGCGTACACGTATATGTACATATACACATATACACTTCTAAGAGTGTAGACATGAATCTGTAGGTACGCGTACGTATGTGTATATACGTGAATGTATGTAGATGTATGTATGTATGAATATAACGCGTGCGTGCGTGTATGTGTATGAGTGTGCGAATGAGTGAGTGTACGTGCTAAAGAGTGTGCGTGAGTAAATGAGTGCTTGTTTTCCAGTAGACAGATAATGGACTGGCTGTCATAGCCAAGATGTTTGTGACCAGCGATCAAAGATAACAAAAGTAATAAATGAAGATAATAAAATTAAAATTAGGGAATGTGTCTGTATTTGTATGTGTATATATAGTGTGTATGTGTAGGTATGCATAGGTACACATATGTATATATATGTATATATATATATATATATATATATATTATATATATATATATATATATATATATGTATGTATATGTATGTGTGTGTATATGTGTGTGTATGTGTATATATGTGTATATAGGGACTAGTGTGCTGTGTGTGCATATGTGTGTGTATGCGTGTATGTGAGTATGTGTGTGTATGTGTATATATATTTTCTGTGTGTATATGTATGTGTGGTCGTGTGTGGTATATATACATGTGTGTATACGTGTATGCATGTGAGTGTGTGTATGTATACATATATGTGTATGTGTAGATATGTATATGTATGTGTAAGTGTATAATATGTAATATGTGTGTGTGTACGTATGTGTGTATGTATATGTATATGTTTGTATGTGTGTGTATATATGTATACATATGTGCATAGGTATAAGTGAGAATCTCCTTATTTACCTAAAACTCTATTCCCTTTTTTTATATATATTTTTATATTTTTTTATATATATTTTTTATATATTTTTTTATTTTTTTTATTTTTTTATTTACTCTTCTATCTGATTTAACACTGACTCCTTGACCACTCCCCCAAGTATGATATTTTGCGCTATGCCTACCCCCAAAAAGTCCCCCACCAACACCCCTTTAAACCTGCCTAAATGTATAAATGCCAATACAATTCTTGTTAACTAGCTTCCTGAAGATTTCTCTTGAATGAAACAGTTCTAGTCCTGTAGAAGCTCCTTCTATATAATAAATTAATTTTACTCTACTATGTACTGAGTACCTTATTTACTGTGGTTAACCCCGAATCAACCCGGGACCTACATATATATAATATATATATATATATATATATATATATATATATATATATATATATATATATATATATATATATATATATATATGTGTATAAAGACAAGAAGTGTATTCTCATGCAGGAAAAATATAGGAGAATTTTTGTGGAGTTTGAAAATGCACTTGAATCTCAAAATGTGTAGCCATTCTAAAATTTTGTAATAGATCTACTCAAATACGAAACTGGTTTTGACAATTTTTTAAACTTTTAATCATTCAAATATGTTTTTACAAATTCTACTTTGTAATTTTAAACTCTCCTAAACCCTTTAATCACTTATTTTTACTACTGAGCAAAAAAATTGTCGAAACCAGTTTGGTATTTGAATAAATCTATTATAAAATTTAAAAACATCTACATGCTTTGACACTCAGAAGTATTTTCAATCCCTGAAACAAATTCTTATATATATATATATACGAGCAAAATCTCCCACCCCGTCCAATGGATGGTGCTGAGTTGTCAAACATATAAACCAAATTTTCTCAAAACAACTTGTCCGACTGTCCCATAGGCCTCCCTTTTGAGAAACACTGATTTAACCTAAATTTGAGACACCAGCAAAAGAAGAAATAAAGATAGACTTTTTTTCTATTCCAAGAAAAACGATTTTACAAAAGCACGTTCCCACGGCTTTATCGATCACATTCTCACCTGGAATCGATTTTTGTAATTTTTTCAAGACTTATACATGCCCTGATACCGTCGGTATCTACATATCAAATTTGAGCGCAATCGGATGGAGGATGCCTGAGATCCTAGAAGACATACCCACACACAGACAGAACGGATTTTATATAATAGATATATATATATATACACATATATATATATACACAAATATATATATGGAAGACCCTTTATATTGTGGCACCTAATTTTGGGATGGAATGCTAGACCATTTCCTGCCCCAAAGATTCCACCTTTTCAATCTAGAGTAAGTACCTAATATTGTAACAGCTTCAGTGGCATTCTGCTTTTCAATACCGGGACCAAAAACTTCAAAGGGTCACAAGCTATGGATGTGAACATATTCAAAGAACATTCAGACAAATTTTTATCTGAGATATCAGATGAACTCATATCACAGAAGGAATTACAAATAAGAGCAGTTTTGTCCAACATGCTGCTTCACCAGAATCAAATTCAGAGAGAGGATCAGGAAGGAGCTTCAAATGAACTAGCAATCAAGTTAATGGTACAGAGACTAGCATGGCTTCAGCCAGTAAAAGTGTGCATGCATGCATGTGTGTGTGTGTGTGACAGAGAGAGTATGTGTGTATGCGACAGAAAGAGAAAGTATGTGTGTGTGTATGTATTTGTGTGAGTGTATCCATCTGTATGTGTGTGTGTGTGTGTATGAGATTTTATTCAAAAGCTGGATTATCCCTCACTTAGAAGTATTAGTTTTACTATGAATCAGTTTTTCAGTATATGACTTTAATCCACTTTAATCAACAATCAAAATATTAAGAAGGATTAAAAAATTTATGGTGGGTGGGTGTGATTTATTGTCAATCTTGTGGTAATATGACCAAACAATAATCCACATTTTGAATATGAGTATTACATTCTTCATTGTTATTTAGAGTCTTCTCTTGCTTAAAATTACAACACAGACAGGCACTAGGAATTTCAACCATATTTCATGGTCTGCTACCACAACAGCTCCTTTATAGGATCCAGTTAGCTCAAGACATCATCAGGAGGAACCACGTCTGGTTTCAGCCCCTACTCCTCTACCATTTTGACGTGGTGTCCACCCCCTTTCAGAGGTGTTTTCAGCTCTGGTGTTGGGTGCATGTCTTCTTTCTTCTTCTTTCTTCTGTTCTCTGGCCTCTTCGATGTAGCGTCAATGAGTGTCAGCCCCAGCAAGTTGTCATGTGACACTGTCTCAACTTTAACTGACCAATGAAGGTGCGTAGTCTTAGCCGTTGGAATTAGATTTTTATCAGGCCACTACTTCTTACATTTTTTGTTGGCTTAGACCAGTGATTTCTAACATGGGGCATATGCTCCACTGCTGGGGCTTGGTGAAAATTGTGGTGTGGCCTGTGATCCAAAATTGTTCTATTTATTTTAGTCCTATTTGGGTGAGTGTGGCTTTAGTGCTGTTAACGATTTGCTTCAAGCCTGAAAAATGTCAAGGAAATCTGCATTGTCACCAGGCACAAGGCTCTCATTAAAGTGATTTAATTTTTGTTTTCTTAGTCAATAATGTATTTTTCTTTTGTTTTTTTTAATTTATGCACCCTTTTCAAGCCTAACCAGGCTCATGGGCCTGGTTTCCTGGTTGCTGTGGCGTATGTGTTCCCCCCAGCTGGGCGAGACGCCAGTCCATCACAGCTTTACTCAAGAAATAGGAAGAGAGAGTGAGAGAAAGGTGGAGCAAAAGAGTACAACAGGGGTCGCCTTGTGGAGCTTTAAGTGTTTTCGCTCAATAAACACACACAATACCCGGTCGGAGCCGCATCATACCATTTTTCTTTGTGGCTAAGCAGTGTAAGCATTGCTGCTCCACTACCAATGTGCACCAAAGAAGAACAAAGAGCAGTGATAGTGATCCAATTTCTCTGGTTGAAAGGTGTGTCAGGTGCTGAAATTCATCAGAGGCTTTTAGCACAATATGGAGATAGCGCACTACTGTATAGAAGTGTGTATGAGTGGATCGAGACATTTAAATGTGGCCAGACAAGTATGATACATGAAGAGGAAGCAGGACACCTGTCAACCTGCACCACTGATGAGAAAATTCAGCAATTTCAAGAGATGGTAATGGTGAACCAGTTCACCATTACCATCTCTTGGATCACTACTCTTTGTTCTTCTTTGGTGCATATTGTTAGTGGAGTGGCCATGTTTACACTGTAAAACCAGAAAGAAAAATGATGCAATCAGGCTTGAACTTCGATCACATGACCACAATAGTACCAACTATAAGCGTGCATGCACAGAAGCCAGTGTGACAATAATTAAGATGTTATGGCAAAAGTGCAGATAATACTTTACTTCCCTTCGTATATATTGTGTGTGTGCATGCATGTGTGTGTGCATGTGTGTGTGTGCATGCATGCATGTGTGAATGCGTGCGTGTATGAATGCATGTATGTATGTGTGCATGTGTGCATGCGTGTGTGTGTGTACATGCGTGCATGTGTGCATGCATGGGTGTGTGCGTGCGTGCGTGTGTGCATGCATGCGTGTGTGCATGCGTGCGTGTGTGCATGTGTGCGTGTGTGCATGCATGCGTGTGTGCATGCGTGCGTGCATATGTGTGTACAACCAAGCCTGTACATATAGGATCCTGAAGATGATTTAGAGGATGGATATAGTAGCTCATCAATGGAGGTGTGCAGAAGGGCTATGGATTTCAAAGGAGGAAGAGTCAATGGCACATGATCACAAAAATAGAAAAATAAATAAATCGATGATTACTTGATGAACCAAGCTTTTGGGGGTTGCTGCCTCCTTGGCATCCAGACCACATTCTTAGCACCCCGCTCCCAATCACCACCACAAACATACACCACTTTCTGCAGCAAATTCAAAACTATGTTTCACAATTAAAACTTAATCTAATTAACCCACTATTTTGGGGTTTTTTTTTCACATCCATTGACCCTTTTTAGCTACTCCATTATTGCCCCACCTTAGATCTTTCCACAGCTCAATTTGGGAACTGTTCTAGAGTACACACTGAAGTTGGACAACTCCTATAGAGTGAAGGCACATGGCTAAATAGTTAGGGTATTCGGCTCACGATCATAAAGTTCTGAGTTCAATTCCTGGTGACATGTTGTGTCCTAGAGCAAGATACTTTATTTCACATTGATCCAGTCCACTCAGCGGACGAAAATGAGTAGTACTTGTATTTCAAAGGGTCAGCCTTGTCACACTCTGTATCATGCCAGTAAACCACATTAAAAGTACACATAACTGTGGAGTGCTCAGCCACATGCACATCAATTTCACAAGCAGGCTGTTCCATTGATCAGATCAACTAGAAAATTTATTTCCTATAGAAAACAGCAGCAAATGTAGTCAAGAAGCTGGACACAACTCACCACCTTCTGCCTACAGAAGATCCTCAAAGACAAGAGAGGATTACAAATGAGAGAATTCGCTGAAACAAATCCCAGTTGTTGTAAAACAGCATGGCACTGCATTGGTTTCATCTGGCTGGTCATATTTTGCTGTTGTGAGTGACACATCAGGCAAAGACTGCAATGACATGGACACCAGAAAAAAGAAAACAAGAATAGGATTGATCCAAGTACATCTGGAGCTGGATGTTCTAGAGAAACCTCCAAGATACACAAAGTGCAGTTGGGCAGATGCCCTGGGAACTGTGTCAGATTAACTGTGCTTGAAGAAGCTTACTGTTTTATGTGTATCACAATGTGGGAGAACTTAAGTCTGAATCTAATAGTCTAATAGTCTGATAATTGTTTTTCTCACAGACAGTGCCCAACTGAGCCTACAACACTGTGTAGTCAACAAAATCAAAAACAAACAATGCACATGCACAAAATTAAAATTATAAAATGGTGACAATTTACTCATTGCACCCTGTATATATATATATATGCATGTGTGTGTGTGTGTGTGTGTGTGTGTGTGTGTGTGTGTGTCTGTGTGTGTGTGTGTGTGTGTGTGTGTGTGTGTGTGTGTGTGTGTGTGTATCATCATCATCAGCCGCAGCAACAGCAGCACTACTATCACCACCACCACCACCACCACCACCACCATCATCATCATTGTTCACTTTCCATACTTGGACGGTGGTATTTATTGAAGCAGATTTTCAACAGTCAGATGCCTTCCCTATTGCCAATCCTGGCCTGTTTCCAAACAATGTAACATTTCCCCACAGCCAGACATGGTTTTGTAAAACATTGAAAATGAATGACTCTGTTTGTATGATGGACACTCATTCACACCTATCACACAATATTAAGACAAGGAGATTCAAACATACCCACCCCCCACAGAGACATATGTCCTCATATCATCAACATTGTCGTCGTCGTCATTGTAATATAACATCCATATTCCATGCTGGCATGGATAGGAGAGTTTGACAGGATCCAATGAGCCTGACGACAGTGCCAAACTTCAATGGCAGCTTTGACATGGTTTCTATGGCTTGATGCCCTTCATAATGCCAGCCACCTCACAAAGTGTACTGGGTGATTTTTTTTATGTGGCACCAGCATTTATGAAGCCACCAAGTAACTTGCAAGACAATACTCAACTGAGGGCTGGGTAGCATTGAAGGAGGTGGCTTTATGCCAGGTGACAAAAGGTTAAAGTATGATAGAGCAGAAACAGATGTCTTGTAGTAGAGGAGGTATATGGTTAGCCCAGAGGGAAAGGAAAGAATATGGTAAGTTAGAAGGTGACAGAACAGAAGTGATCCAGAGGATTGGACAGGGTAAATGGGTAGCTAAGTTTATGTGTGAAAGGAAAGTGGACAGATGGATAGAGATAAAGACAGAGGTAAATGCAATGAATAGTGAACATGAGTAGAGAAATCATTAATAGTGAATACTAGCTTGGAAAAGGAAATAGAACTAGAACAGGGAGATGATTGGTGACAGTAAATATATATATATATGTGTGTGTGTATGTGTGTGTGTGTATGTATATATATTTTTAAATTCTTTTATTTGTTTCAGTAATTTGACTGTACCCATGCTAGAGCACCACCTTTAGCCGAATGAATCGACCCCAGGGCTTATTCTTTGTAAGCTTAGTTCATATCCTATCGATCTCTTTCGCCAAACTGCTAAGATATGGGGATGTAAACACACCAACATTGGTTGTCAAGCAATAGTAGGGGAACAAACACAGACACACAAACAGATACATACATATATATATATATACGATGGGCTTCTTTCAGTTTCTGTTTACCAAATCCACTCGCAAATCTTTGGTCAGCCTGAGGCTACAGTAGAAGACACTTGCCCAAGGTGCCACGCTGTGGGACTGAAGCTGGAACCATGTGGTTGGTAAGCAAGCTACTTACCACTCAGGAATTCGGAAAATGGAGATATAATTGATGAATAACAATTGATTTACATCAATTATCATTTATTAATTAATTACAAAAAGACTTTTCACTCTCATATAGGTATAAACTTATATTTCTTTCAATAGTATCAGGTCATCCCATAAGTTCTGTCCGATTTTACCGTTTTTAAAATTGAATGAAATCTAATAGTATTTTAGAATGTCTCATGGAATTAAAAATTATTTTTATTCATTTGTGTACATTTAAACTAATTAAATAGAATTTTACAGAATAATAGAATTAAAATTTCTTTGATTAAAACTGTTTCTAGCATGGAAGTATCCAAAGAGCATTTAAGGCATATAACGCTTTATGAGTACAAAACAGGAAACTCTGCTGCCGAAGCGACTCGAAACATACACTCAGTTTAAGGTAAAGAATGCTTGAATGAAAGAACTTGCAGAAGATGGTTTGCAAAATTCAGAAGTGGAGATTTCAGCCTTGAAGATGAAGATCAAACAGGGTGTCCAGTTGAGTTTGATGATAAGCTCCTTGAGGCATTACTTGAAGAAAATCTTGCATTATCAGTTGAAGAATTGGCAATAAAGCTTAGTTCAAACCATACAACTGTTCATCGTCATCTTCAACAACTTGGAAAATTTCCTAAACTTGGAAAATGAATTGTCCAAAAGCATCAGCAAATCCTGAGTTGACATCTCTCCATTCTCGCGAACTCATTTCACTCTTATTGGATAGACTTGTGACTGGTGACGAAAATGGGTCTTCTTTCGAAATGTTAAACATTGTAAACGGTAGCTTGCTAAAAGGGAAAAAGCTCAAACACAACCAAGAAGGGAACTTCATGGAAAAAAGGTTCTTCTCTCTATCTGGTGGAATTGCAAGGGAGTAATTCACTTTGAATTGTTACCACCTGATGCAACAATCAATGCTCAAGTCTACTGTCAGCAATTAGAGCATTTGAACCAAGCTTTGTAGAAAAAAATGACCTGCTTTAGTGAATCAAAAAAGAGTGATGTTTCATCAGGATGATACGTGACCCCACACAACACATCACAGAAGATTAAAGAGCTTGGTTGGGAAAAAATTTCCTCATCCACCTTATTCTCCCAACCTTGCTCCTTCAGACTACCATTTGTTTCTTAGTTTGCAGAATCATTTGGGGACATAACTTTCACAAGCCCAGAGGAGTTCAAAACTGACATTTCAGAGTTAATTGCTTTGAAGCCAAAAGAGTTTTACATTGATGGGATTAAGTCATAGATAATCCAGGAAAGTACATTGATGATTAAATTTCAATTAAATATAACATTTGATCACTTGTTTTCTTTATTCAAAATTCGAACAGAACTTATAGGATGACCTGATAATTTACACAGCTATATATTTATGTGTGCACATGAATATATTTCTATATCTATATGGCTATTTGTGGATACACAAGTACATCCATGGATGTATGTATGTAGACTTATGAGTACCCATATGTGTGTGAAGGGGTGCAGCAAGATAAATATATACATGCACTGTTATACACACCACCCTCCTAGATTCTAGCTAGTCCCCTTGACCACCCCTTTTTTGATATCTGATAAACTCTATAATCCACTTTATTTTACTTTTGATATTTACCAAAACAATTTAGTCATTTTCACTCACGATGATGATGATACAAAAAATGTATGGGAATGTGTATGTATGTATATATATATAAATATATATTAGGAAGGGCATCCAGCTGTAGAAACACTGCCAGATCTGACTGGCCTGGTGCAGCCTTCGGGCTCCCCAGACCCCAGTTGAACCGTCCAACCCATGCTAGCATGGAAAGCGGACGTTAAATGATGATGGTGATGATGATGATGATACTTTATTGAAAAGCAGCAAAAATATCACAAAAACTGTTACTCAGAGTTTCTCGTTTTTGTTCATCGGACAGTTTTGTGTGGAATGGAACAGAAACAAGGTTATACGCAAATATATACACTAAGCTTAATGGATAAACAAAATGGTTTTGTTTCATTGGTCCTTTCAACCAACGGTCTTTACAATGACTGGTAGCATGCAATGAACAAATATCAGTATAAAATCATCTTATTATAAAAGATGTTTATAAATATATAGGGTAAATAATTATTAGTAAAATATAAAATATAAATCAATTAATACATTAAAAGTTATATACAATTTAAAAATTTTAAATTTTCACGTTGGATTACATATACATTTAGCAGCATATGTACATACTAAACCATACATATATACACTAAAACGTACAGACGTGTGTGTGTGTGTGTGTGTGTGTATTTGTGTATGTTTGTGTATGTATATAAAAATATATATTATAACATTGTTTATTGGAGTGTGTAATATTATAAATTAGATATAGCCCACTCATCTATGCATGTTGCATAACATAATTTAACAGTGGCTATACTTTCTTAACCTCTAGTGACATACATACATAAGCATCGAAATTACTTGATAAATCAATAATTGCCTCCCCTTAACCACAAATACTCATCACTGTCCCATTCCACTTTATACATTTCTAACACTCACTGATACAAGCAACGCATGGCCCCTTCCAGCATATATCCATTATTTACCTTTTTTACTCCAGCGAGTAACGGTGTCTTTATGGCCAGCCTTTTGTGTTTGAAAATTAACTGACCAATAGTATATTCTAACTGTCCAGACCTATCCTACTCCAGACCCAGGGATGTTTCAGGTATACTGCATACTTATAATAATAAGTAAAATACATACAAAATCAATAAATAATAAATTATAGTCAACTGTTATTACTTAGTTCTATAACTACCAGTGTTTTGAATTATATTTCTTACTTTTTTATTTTATTTTTTGACTTAACCAATTTGCTCATATAGTTATTATATATTTAACCCATGCCTTCCTTCCATATACTGGAATGTATCACTAAATATTATAACTACCCCTATTTTATTTCTAAATTCTAGTCAGTCGAATATTTCACAGTGGGTCAGCATGTAGCATCAACTGATTATCACCATTCTCACTTTCTCCTTTTTCTTCTTTTCCTTTTTGTCTATTTTATTTACTTTTCTGCTTTGATTCAAATTGGTATAACTAATAGCTTACAATGATAACTATTATTATCATTGTTGTGGTTAAACTAGAGAATCACTCTAATGGAAACAGCTGTAAGTTGAGATTCTGTCTTTTTGTAATTAATTAATAAATGATAATTGATGTAAATCAATTGTTATTCATCAACTGTATTTCCATTTTTTGATTTCCTTGAATATTGATAAACTTTAGTTTATTTTTGTCATTACCTATCATTTATGAGCATTAATACCAAAAAAGGTGAGAATGCGATCGATAAAGCCGTTTTTGTCCTGCTTTTCTTGTCAACCTGTACATAACTGCACCTTCTATTTTTTGTTGTTTTTGTACTGCTTAAAGGCACGTTTCTTTCCTGCCAAGCTTACTATTTAAACCATGTTTGTGTTCTCCCAGTCAACAGCCTTATCATTACTGGTACTTTAAACTCTTCGGTTGCATATTTGTGTGAATAAAATCGTTTTTCTTTGGAATAGAAAAAAGTCTATCTTTATTTCTTCCTTTGGTGGTGTCTCGAATTTAAGTTAAATCAGTGTTTCTCAAAGAGGAGGCCTATGGAATGGTCGGACAAGTTGTTTTGAGAAAATTTGGTTTAAATGTTCGACAACTCAGCACCGTCCATTGGACCAAGGTCGTTTTTCTCATATATGATAATAATAATAATAATCATAATAATAATAATAATATTAGGGAATATTTCTTACAAGATTATAGACGTATATTTATTTATTTAATTATTTTATTGTTTTTATCTTGGACCTGAAGAGTGACTATATTTAAATTGAATTGATTTTAATGTTTTCAGTTTGAAAATATAGCCACAAAACACGTGTAGTGCTTTTACAATTATATACTTTTTATTTATATTTTATACTTTACTTAATTATTGGTATATGTTTTTTATCGTATATCTAATTCTTTCGATATGGTATAATTTAATTATATCATTGTTATTTCATTGTTGAATTGATAAAAGGTGGTTCTTCTCTATATATGTATGTATATGTATGTATGTATGTATGTATATATGGATATATATTAGAAGGTTTGGAGATGCTATATGGATATATTTATACATACATTTATACATATATATATATATATATACTTATTTACATATATATATATATATATATATATATATATATATACTTATATATATATGGATTAAATATACCTATATATATGGATACATACATACATACATACATACACACACATATATATATATATATAATATATATATATATATATGTGTGTGTGTGTGTGTGTGTGTGTGTGTGTATATATATTATAGCCTCATGCTGACCAAAGCCTTCTCAGTGGATTTTGTCCCAGGAAACTGAAAGAAGACTGTCGTAAATAGATGTATATTTGTGTGTGTATGTGTGTATGTGTGTGCGTGCGTGTGCGTGTGTGTTTGTGTTTGTACCTCCACCATCGCTCAACAACCAATGTTACTGTGCTTGCGTCTCCGTAACTAACTTAGCCTTTTGGCAAAAGACACTGATAGAATAGGTACGAGGCTTATAAAGAATAAATCCTGTTGTCGATTTGTTCGACTAAAGGTGGTGATCCAGCATGGCCGCAGTCACATTACTGAAAGAAGTAAAACAATTAAAAAAAACTATGCCATTTTAATCCCGAGCAACGCCGGGTATCTCTGCTCGTATGTGTGTGTGTGTGTGTGTATGTGTGTATGTGTGTGTGTGTTTGTGTGTGTGTGTGTGTGTTTGTGCGTGTGCGTGCGTGCCTGTGTGCACGGTCAGAAATATGTGTGTACATAGTTTTGAATCGAATCATGCATATTCATACAAATACTCAGTGAAGAGGGACATGTTTGTAAATACACTTATATAAGAGTTGACTTACACACACACACACATACGTGCGATACACACTCACATACACACAACCACAGACACACACACACATCAAGCATGTACGAAAGTAAGTCTTTATTAATATATAATCGATACAAATTTAATTATATCAATGAATTTGCAGTAACATAATTCCTATCATCAATAAATAGATTTTATTTTTAAATTCGAAACTACTTTTATAAAGAAACAAACAAAAAAATACTGTTATTATTGTTTATGTCGTAACTGTTGTCATTCATGTTCATTTACCAAGAATCGGGTCACCTATTCTTAGTTCTGGCCCAGGAACGTCTTCGCGGTGCGTGTGACTGTCGCTTCTTCGCTCTCTCCCATTCATTCTTTCATAGTCAACCTGTTCGTTTTCTCTCCTTCCCACTGTGTGGAATTTCGTTTAACATGACCGATGTTTTAAATTATGAATTTAATCCGGATGAGGATTATTATAAAATACTTGGATGTCACCAGCTTTCCACGGTAAGGCACTTAGGATTATAACAACAGGCCCATAGTATTGTTGCGTTAGTTTTGTTAAGGGGAGTATTGTGGATGGACTGTTGATGCGGTTCATGTTTTCCCTCTTATCTTTACTTTTATTCAGTGTATATTTTGGTAAATTTTGATTTACCTATATTTTTTGGCACGTATTCGTTTAAGTTATTATTACGCATTTGTTTGGGAAAGAGGGTTGCCTTTTTTTTTTTGCCTTTTTAAAAATGGTCTTTTTATCCATGTAAGGAATATCATATATATATATATAAGTATACATGCATATGTATATACGTATATATTTATGTATATACATAAATTATGTATGTATATTCATATATATTTACGTACATGCATACAATATGTTTGTATATATACACATACATATGTACAAACGTATATGTATGTAAATCAAAACAGTTTTTACGGAATCTCTATCCACTAGTGTTTTATAAATGTGTGTTTATATAAGTATATATACATATATATATATAAATTGTATGGGCAAAGAAACGCGAATATCTAATAATTAACTTGTAATAAATAATTAATTATTTCCAAATAGTGTGGTTTCACTTTCTTGAGAATGAAAATACAAAACGTAATTGCAAATGCAAACAATATGATTTTGTTTTCTTATAACTTCCAGAAAAAAGGATATTTTATAATGAAATTTTGTATAAATACGCTTTGGATGGTGTAGATTCCAATTATATAGAAATTTGTTATGAAAGAAAAAAAATTTTTTTCTGCGTGTGAGAAGAGGAGTTTCGGAAAATTCACACGACTTGCCTTTGTTGCCTCCTAACTTTGAGGAAAATGGATATTTTTTAATGAAATTTTCAACAAATACTTTTCAGGGTGTGTAAATTATAATTATAACAGAATTTGACGTGAGAAGAAAAACACTGAGCACACACACAGATACATACTGACATAATTTGTAAAGCTATGTGACAGGTGTCAGTATATATGTGTATGAGCCCACCAGTTCTGGGGGTTTTTTTGGTTTTCCCAACAAATTCCGATAGTCAGAATTTACACTATTTGAGGCGTATTTGTAGAAAATTTCACTAAAAAATATCCATTTACGAGGAAAAAAGTGGAGCGGGTCACACAAGTGTAATATATGTATATAGGCTGTTATGCAGATAAACAATTAAACATAACAGCTTGGGTTTGATATACAAAATAAGCTTCCATATCTACTCCTTGATTCCTCTTATAGCCATTCTTTACCCCGCGGATTTAGTCCCTCGTAAAGACATTGGTGTCCAAGTTTGAATCAATTGAGCGCTACTAAGTATTTTCTATACCGAGAATCTCTGGATCTCATCCGTTGACTATACACACACAGACACACACACTTTGTATATGTTCGTAAATACACACCTGTTAAGCGCACACCCGTATTTTCTTGTAACCCTAATCAAGTTATACGAGTAATTCTAAAAGTTTGTAGTATATACTTTTTTTGGTTGGTGGAAGTGAAGATTCTTAATGTTTGATGTTCAAAATAAGAAATTTAAAATTTTAAGGCCCTTTTTTTTATCCTTAAAAATTATATTACATCTTTCGTGAAGAAGGGATTTAACAATCCATGCTTTAATGAAAAAATACAAATACTCTCTTTCTCTCTCACACGTCCGCGCGCGCGCAGACACACACACACACATACATGTAGAGGCGTTGCTGTATAGTTGAGAAGCTTGCTTCCCAACCATGTGATCTCGGGTTCAATCCCATTGCACTGCTATTCAGATAATTATCTTCTACTATTGCTCTGGGGCTGACAAAAGCTTTGTGAGTGTCTTGCGTCTCATCTTGACTGCATGTGCTCTTTGTAATATGATTGTGACTGCCATACAAGCAATGTCACTTATTTCCAATATTCTGCGAGAACATGCCAGGCCATGGGAAAATATTACCTTGCTCGGAAAAAGGCAAGGGCTGGCATTAGGATGGGATTCTGGCCATAGAAAATTGGAAAACGTGAGTTTTGGGGGAGAAAAAAAACTTTTTAAAAAAATAACACTTTGCGAGAAAATGGGGTGGAGGATGAAATCTTTCCGGTTGCCTCGATGTCTCTGCGACGGGATAGTCATCCAACTTAATGGTGATCGACAACCAAACCTAGGGGAAGCGTTTGTTAGCTGACATCATCCGTAGATGGTTTGGAAAGACTTTCGCCCCTCCCCCATTTTCTCCCAGATTTGTTTATTTTTGTAATTTTTTTTCCCCAAAAAAATCCCCGATTTCGGATACGAAAGCTCCGAAAAATTGCCAAAATTGGCATTGTGAAATCCCCCCCCCCCCAATTTCTTCAATTTTGACTTTTTTCCCCAACCCTAACACCCTAACCCTAATCCTAAAACCTTAACTCTAACCCTAACCCTAACCCTGTAACCGTATGTACAGAAATGTTTTGAAATTTTTGTCCAAATCATGATGTCCGTATTTTCCTGCATATTTAGAAAAAAAAAAAATTCTTAAAAATAATTTTACAAAGATTTTTGGAAATTTTTTTCAGAATTATAATCTCCGGATTTTTCCGCATATTTTGAAGAAAGAAAATTGCGAAAAAAGTTTAAATTGAAGGAAATGGGGTGGTGGTAATTTAGAAATGTCGATTTTCACTAATTTTTTGGCAGATTCGTATTCCCCATAGCCCAAAAGGGGTGTTGTGTGAGAAAAAAAAAAAATTTTAAGAGTGGTTTTTGGGGTGGGGGTGGGCGGAAGTCTTGCCGATGGGTTAATTTCTAAGAAATTAAGCTTATTGGATTTCAACTGGACTATTTATTATTGCTGCCGGGAGCTGGCTCGCCAATCATCGAAAAGTCTATTGGTCGTAAGTCAACGATGACCTGTGTGTGTGTGTGTGTATATATATATATATATATATCCATCCAACAGCGTTCTTTCTGTTTCCGTTTACCAAATCCTCTCACAAATCTTTGGTCAGCTCGAGGGTAGAGTAGAAGACACCTGCCCTAGGCGCCACGCAGTGCTAATGAACCTGGAAACATGTAACTGGGAAGCAAACTTCTCGCCACACAGCCATTCCTGAGAACAAGAAGTAAGCGTAGTATAGATATTCATAGAGTAATGCTCAGATAGATGAGAACTTAAAATCCAACGCTTCGAGTGCTGGTACCTCTGGTGTTTCTGAAAGTTAGTTATAAGAACGATCCATGTTGAGCTGGTATGGAACTGTCCACCTTTCAGTTGATAAACACAAATAACCTTAATACTTATATTTACATGAAATACAAAATATAGAGTACGGAATAATGTAAGGAAAAGGAGTTATGTGATGGTGTTATCTTATTACATAACTATCACTTTATCCTTTTGTTTACTTTATTTTTTATTCTGTACTCTTCATTTTTGTATTACATGTAAATATTTACATCAAGCGTATTTGTGTTTATCTGCCTTTCTAATTGTGTGTGTGTGCTTGCATGCTGTATACCTTTGTCTTGACATTACGCGATGGTTGCCAACGAGCATCACCGTCAATCAAGCAATATTGCCCATTTCTTGTCTTCCATGGAAAGTATGTCTGGCCATGGGAAAATTAAACCATGCTTGGAAACAGGTGAGAGCTGGTGACAAGGAAGGCTCCGGCTGTAGAAAAATCTGCCTCTATCTTTCTAATTGTGTGTGTGTATCTTTGTCTTGAGATCACACAATGGTTGTAAACATGTATCACTGTCATGCAAGCAATGTTGCCCATTTCCAGTCTTCCATGTACAACATATCTGGCAATGGAAAAATATTGCTTCACTTGGAAATGGGTAAGGATTGGTGGCAGGAAAGCTTCACAAATGCCATCTGACTCATGCAAGCATGGAAAAGTAGACAGTAAAAGGATGATTATGATCTGTACAAATAGACATACATATTGATCCATACAGATATAGCTTTGTTAAGCTATACACAAACTAGTAGAGACAAGAATATATTTACCAAAGGTTTATCACTTCATGTACATTAGGGCTTAAGTCGCCAGTTATTTCTGTTTTGTTAATTCAGATACATTTAACGCTCACTGCTAACAGCAAAATAGTGAAAGTGGCGGACACCTAGATGGACAGCCAGTAGTTCCCTGTCAAAAGCACTGTATTTCTCTTCAGGGGGTCGTAGGTGTCAACTGAAGAAGGCGAGCAGTCGCCACTGACTGTTGATGTGTTATTCCAAAATGCTCCCAATGGCTGTGTCAGATGCGTCAACTGTGAGTACAGTCCAAGCTGACATATGAGAATGGGACAGCATGGTTGCTTGAGCCAGGGTTTGTTTTGTGGATTCGAAGACTGAAGTCATTGTACTGTCCCACTCCACCTGTTTTTTTGAACCCTCTTTTGACAGTGCCTTGTATAGGGGTCTCGTCACTCTTGCTGCAGAAGGGATGAAGTGATGGTAAAAGTTTACCGTGCCCATGAATTGATGTGGAGCCTTGCTTGTGGTGTGGCATGGAAAGGATAGGATAGCTTTCACTTTTTCTGGCTATGGATGTAGCATTTGTGATTCAATGTCCCATGAAGTTGATTTCTGTCATACCAAAAATGCACTTGGTGGGATTGATTACTAGACCATACTGTTCCAATCTATCAAAAAGAGTCACTAGGTGCTTACATAGCTCTGCATTTTGGCTTGCAATAAGGATATCATCTAAGTATGCAAAGACAAAATCGAGACCGTTGCAAACAGTGACCATCAAGCGCTGGAAGGATTGTGCTGCATTTTTCAACCCAAAGGTTGTACTTAGGATTTCATAAAGACTGAAAGGAGTGATCACAGCGATTGCAAGTTTGTCCGGTGATAGACGACGTGCGTGGCTGTAGACTAGTGGGGGGCAATGGTGGAGATGTGGTGTGTCACCCTGTAGTGGGCTGTATGTTTGGAGAATGTTGGAATGGTGAGATTGAGGTGATTTACAAGAAGATTTGAGAATTCCTTCTTGTACTGGTATTTGATAGTATCCTCAGATGAGGTCAACCTTCAAGAAAACTGAGCACCCAGCTAGCTGGGCTGAGAAATCCTGTATGTGTAAAATGGGGTAGTGCTCAGGTGTCATATCTGCGTTGAGACAGCAGTAATCTCCACAGGGTCAATAACATCTATTGGATTGGGGCGGGGGGCACATGCAGGGGTGACAACCAGGGACTGCTTGATTGGTAAACTATGCCCAATGCCTCCATATTGTTAAACTCAGCCTTTGTGACTGCAAGTTTGTCTGGTGATAGACGATGTGCGTGGATGTACACTGGGGGGGGGAAGTGGTGGAGATGTGGTGTGTCACCCCATGGTGGGCTGTAGGTTTGGAGAATGTCGGAATGGTGAGATTGGGGTGACTTACAAGAAGATTTGAGAATTCGTTCTTGGTTTGCGAGACAGTTGCTATGCGGGGAGGGAGGGGGCATGTGCAGATGTTTCAAGAGACATAAAAGTATAAGTGTTGTTGTGTTGTTGAGGAGTCATCTTCCCCTCAGATCAACCAGTAGCAAGTGTGCTCAAAGAAAGTCTGCACTGATTATGGACATTGGCGATGGTGAATGCCCGTGTATATTTTTGTGAGCTGATGTTGAGAGAAAGGGTGCAGCGACTGTACACCTCAATTCATTGGTGGTTGTTAAAGTTTTACTCAATTCATTGGTGGTTGTTAAAGTTTTACTCTACTTTCCATGACAGAGGTCCCTTGCCGACGCTGGGATCACACTGACTTCTGCTCCTGTGTCTGGAGCTCCGAGCGTAGACATAGAGGAGCATTTGATCATGTCTGCTGGCAACCAGCCGGCCCTGGTGAAAGGGTCATAAAGCTACATGGTTGTTTGCACTTTGTAGTCTTTTTCGCAAACTTTGAATGGTAGAAGCACAAGTCATCTTGCTTAACCCTACTCTGTCTTGGGGCCAACCCTATGGTGTTGACCATAACACCACTGGACAAAAAGTGTCTGTCAACTGCCTTCACTAATTGCCACAGATCCTTGATTTCGGTTTGAGTTATCCAGGGCCTGGACCTGGGGTGGCAGCTTGCAGAGGAATATTTCCCTAAACAAAAAGGAAGGTGACTCACCAGAGAGGACTAATGTCAATATCTTGTCCATCAGTTCTTAAGGCTTAGAATCGCCTAATTCCTCCTCCAGTATCTTGGCTGCTGCTTCTCGTTCACTTCATTGGAATGTATCCACTAGCCTGGTTTTCAATATGGCACATTTGTGCTTTATTCGGGGTTGGAGTAAAATGTCCAGCACCCTCGTTGCTGTATCTTCATCTTGTACTGCTACAATGTATGAGTATATCGTTTGGTCAGCCATTACCTTGTCTATATTGAATTGGGCTTCTGCCTGTGCGAACCATAGTTCAGCTCTCTGAAGCCAGAATTGTGGTAGCCTCAGAGTTGTTTTGTTGCTTGCCATGTTTGTTTCGATAGCGAGAGCTGTTGTTCTATCATCGGAGTCACCAGTTATAGCTTTGTTAAGCTATACACAAATAAACTAGTGGAGATGAGAATATGTATATCAAAGGTTTATTACTTTATGTACATCAGTCGCCAGTTATTTCTGTTTAGTTAATTCAGATTCATTTAATGCTCACTGCTAATATTGTTTTGTTTACTTTCTCCAATCGGAAGTCCCTTTTGCTGGTGACCAACTCCCCTAGCTAACCCACAGTTCCTATCTACAGTTCATCTTTCATGAATCCTGCCCTACATAGGCATCCAAATACGTATATATTTTATATATTCATATATGCATACATACATGCACACAAGTGCACAGCTTAGACGGGGAATTGATTGTGACCCTTTCAAGAGCCTCCATAACTAGTAGGGGGAAGGAAGAAAGTTATCCTCAGATCAAGATATGACCTGAATGCTTGCAGCAGAATGGACCCTGTTAAACTAAGCTATAGATTTAGACTAACATCTAAGATGTGTTTACGAGAGAGTATGTTGTTTCTGAGTGAGTGTACAGATGCATATCCAAGATAGTCATCAGTGTTATCATCATCCTAATTATCATAGCATCCACATTTCTGTGCTTGTATGGGTCAGACAGAATTTGTTGAAGCAGATTTTCTATGGTCAGACACCCTTCCTGTCACCAACTTTCACCCGTCTTCAAATAGGGTAACATTTTTCCCCTTGGCTAGACGTGGTTTTACCTGAAGACTAGAAACAAATGACCCCACTTCTAAATCACTTCTTTACAACTATCATGTGATGTCAAGGTAAGGTGACATATACAAATACCTACACACAAACAAGTTAATGGATCTACAAAATACAATTTATGTATAGCAGAAAGATCTCATATTCATCTTAGCTTAGATCCAAGAGTTTCAACACACTACCTAATTCCAGATTTGAAATTTTTGGCAGGTGTAATCACATGAACAGGTTTCTTTCTATTGAGATATAGGATACCACCTGCTCTGGATTGAGTTGCTGTTTTGCAGATTTTGACCTATTTTCTGTTCTTTTGTTTTATACCTGCTGCATTAATTGTGATTTCTGCAATGAGGGAGGATGGAGATCTTGGTTTTCTTGCTTTGATTTCTTTCTTTTCATTCCATTTTTTGCATCAACCTTTGCATTTTTCTTCTTGATTTTTTTTCTTATTTTCTCACTGTCCAGCACCCTTTTTTGCAATATATATATATATATAATGGATAGAACCTGAAAAGTTGCTTGGAGATACATGGTATATTTTATAAGTATGTCTAGTTAAAGTATCATAAAAGCATAAAACTATTAGTAGCTCTTTTGATGTGTGTGTGTGTAAGAGTCCATAAGTCAGGAAAAAATGCACTATATTTGTCAGTAAAGCGGATATATTAATCAAAGTCTACTGTATTATATATCCATTACAGCCAATCTTACCAATTGATTTTGTGCTAGGGATTCAACGGAGTGTTAGGTAACAGTCTTATTATGTAACACCCCGATTATGAGTGCAAGATTACATAATCAGACTGTTACCTAACACTCCATTGAATCCCTAGCACAAAAGCAATTGGTAAGATTGGCTGTAACGGATGTATAATACTGTACACTTCAATTAATATATATATGATATGGTGCACACAACTGAAACAGTATTAAGCTAACCCTAAAGTAAGGTCTCCAAAGCACTGGAGACGCAGGGAAACTGTGCATGCAGCTATTGGCAACACTGTTGTGTTTGTTATGCATGTGCCTGCCCCTGTGCATTCATTGCTGCCACGCTCAGTCTTGGCTTGGCAGTCATATCTGATGGAGCTCCTGATTGATGCTACTGTCAAGTGTGACGTTTGCACAGTTATTCGGTATTTGAATGCAAAAGGCATTAAACTGATTGAAACTCAATCACCAGTTAACGGAAGGATGTCAAAAACGTCTGCAAGTGGTGTAGGGAGTTTGCAGCTGGTCGTACTGAAATTCATGACAAAGAAAGAAGCAGGCGACCATCAATTTCTGACAAGACTGTTGCAAAGGTTGAGAAAATCCTGCATGAAAATTGGCAGATCACTCTGGATGATCTCCGCATTTTGGTTCCTGAGGTTCCTTGAAGCACCATTCATACGGTTTTGAGTGAAAGTTGCAATATCAGAAGGTGTACACAAGATGGGTCCCACAAATGCTGACAGAAGACTATAAACAGCAACCCACCTTATAGTCCAGACTTGGCACCCAATGACTACCACCTGTTCCCTAAGCTGAAAGAACATTTCGCCGGAACAAGCTTCAGCAATGATGATGTGAAAGATGAGCTTCAGTACTTCCTCAATGACATGGCGGTGAGCTTGTATGACATGGGTATACAAAAACTGCCCCAGCGCCTACAAAAATGCTTTGACCGAAATGGCGGTTATGTAGAAAAATAGATAAATGTTCAAACATCAAAAGTAAAGGGGAGTTACACATTTTACTCTTCTTTTTAAGCATGTCTTCTCAAAAATCTTTTTTTTTACATATTTATTTTTCTGCGCTTGACATATGAGCGTAATCTGTAAAAACAAAAAGCAAAAAAAAAAAAAGCAGACAAAAACAAGAAATGCCAAAAATTGACTTATAAACTCGACTGTGGCTGTTTTTGAAATTATGTTTTGGACGAATTTATTCGTCACACTCTGAAAAAGACAAATTGGGTGAAGACGAGTGAACTCGTCTTTGCTGGGTAAGGGGTTAAATACTGCAGCTGAAATGTGTTTAAACGAAACACATACATTAAGTATGAGACAACAATAATATTTATATTATTAGAGCTGCTTCCAATTCAAAATTCAATGTTGTTTTACTTGTGTGGTGCTGTTGCACATCAGTAGATAGATTTTATGCTATCTGTATATACCTCAGGCCAGCAATTTGAATTCATTTCAAGGGTGACTCAAGTATATGGTGCTGATGAGCTGAAATAACAGCAAAATATCAATTCCCTATTCTCTTTCACCAAAGGGTGTTTGTTTTGTCTGGTTTTGAAGTATACAGTGTTTTTTACACTTAACATCTTAAAAGTGGGGTGGCTTTCCCTGGACAAAATACTTCAGCTGAGAAGTATTTAACCAAAACACATACGTTAAGTATGTGACATCAATAATGTTTATATGTATGTATGTATGTATTTATCTGGTGCAGTTTAAACCTTAAATAGAGCTCCAAGTGTATTCTCATTTGTGCTATTGTATTCTTATTCTTTGCTATGTATCTTGGGTTAGATTACTTTATGGAGTACATGTAGAAAATATAACAAAGCATGAGAGATTGCATATAAGATTTAGTAACTTAATATCCTATAAAAAAATTTCTCATTTTTGTTTTATTTTACATACACACACACACTCGCATGTAAATAGAAATAAATAGACACCCTTATAATCGTTAAACTTTATTTAAATCTGGAATTATACATTCAAATTATTTATTAATTATTATAATCTGAATTCTAATATTTAGTAGACATACCCTTTTCATTTTTCAATGCAAGGACCCTATTAGGCATGCTACTGATCTGATGATGCATATTCTCTTGAGGAATTTCTTGCCAAGTTTTATGCAGTAATCTCAAAAGATCTGGCTTTGAAGATGCTTTCTTGTTCTTTTTATGAAGTGCCCTGTCTATCTCCTAGAGATGTTCAGTAGGGTTCATATCTAGTAACTAGCTTGGCCGTGGAAGCTATTTAATGTCATTCTCATCCAACAAATATTGGGTCGTTTTAGCTATGTGACAAGGAGCCCCATCTTCCATAAATAAAGAGTCTTTAATCATTTCACCACTGAAGAAGATTGGAAGGAGTCCTTTCTGCAATATAGACACATATTTATCTGAGTTTATATTTCTCTAACACTCCATCAGCTCTGATCAACCATTGCTCCCCAGAATAGCTGCCATATTTAATTGTTGGCTTCGATCTTTTTATGTCAAATTCTGGATCACAGTCTCCAGACCCACACTCGACCATTGTTAGAAAGTACAGCAAATCCGGATTCATCAGAGAATATGACAGTGTCCCAAAATGCTAGTGACCTTTCCACCATCTCACTGGCCCAATCATTTCCCCTCTTGATATTGGCTGGTCGAAGAAGAGGCTTCTTTGTTGCTGCTCTGCCATAGTAGCCAAGTTTGTGGCAATACCTGACAGCTGTTCTGGGACTGACATCAACTTGTTCTGCTATGTCAGAGACCTTACAACAAAAATTATCCCCCACATTTCTCTTAACAAAGCAAATGGTCCTGTCAGAGGGTCCTGGTCAACCTGGGTGAGGTGATGTGGACTCCTTCCCCTCTCTGGTGAATTGCAAAATCACTCTATTAACTGTAGAAAGCAGGATCCCAAGGTTTTCTGCAGTTTTACACTAAGTCCACCTTCGGATTAACCTACAATATGGCTTCTTTGAAATTCAGACAGTTCCAAGGTTTTTTTTTTGTACATAGCATTATCAAATAGTCACCTATAGAACCTGAAACATAAAGATATCAATTAATAAAAGATATAAACCATTTCAATTTAAAATAAGCATGGAACAATGTTTATGGGATGTCTATTTACTTCTGTCATGTGCGTGTATATATAAAAACATAGGTGTGGTTGTGTGATGAGAAATTTACCTCCCAACCATATAGTGATGGGTTCGATCCCACTACATGGTACCTTGGGCAAGTATCTTCTATAGCCCTTGACCAACAAAAGCCTTGTGAATGGATTTGGTAGACAGAAGCTGAAAGAAGCCCATTGTGAGTGTGTGTGTGTAATACTGTCTCCTTGCTTTGGCTTCATATGATAGTTCTAAACCGAATGTTTCCATCATCCAAGTGGTGTCCATTTCCAGCCTTCAATAAAAACATGTCTAGTCATGGAGAATATTATTTTACTTGGAAATGGGTGAAGGTTGGTGACAAAAGATTTGAAACTCTTCCTCAATAAGTTGTCTGACTCATACAAGCAAGGAAAAATAGATGTTAAATAATAATGATGGTGATATATATATATGGTGGGATTCTTTCAGTTTCCACCTACCAAATTTACTTACAAGTTAATTTGGTTGGTCTGGAGTTATAATCACCCTTCAACCTGTAAAATTTGCTGAGAAATATCAGAGACTCTCTTGAATATCTTCTGGTGAAGAGATATTTAACTGTGCTGTCAAACTTCACAGTAATGTTATAAGCAAAAGACGCTTTGCTTATAGAATTCAATACATTCCTGAATAAAATACTTCTAAAGCTAACTGCTAGAAGAGGGAAAGTTGTATATTTTCATCCACTTTTCAGTTTAAATGTTAGTTCTATTATTACTTAACCAGTAAACAATTCCCTACTAACCATAAGTTCCATGAGATTTTTATAAGAGTAATGTTATGGTAAGTTACCACTGTACAGACAGTTTCACTTCTTCCTTATCTAGGATTTATTTGGAGGAAATTAGCATAGGTAATCATGCATGATTCTTTACCACATAGCAAATGCCTTATAGTAATACGTACCCTTCAAGTAGTAAATGTTTTCAAAAGTGTGTAGCTATAGTACAAAATGCTATACAGGCCTCAAAAACAACATGTTAAATCCAGATACAACCAAAATCTTTTTGTTCAGGCATGAAGAGAGAAGAGGCACAACACCACTATCCAAGTATATCTGGGATCTGAAAAATAAATGTATCTTCTACTTCAGTATTAATGAATATTTTCATTCATCCACATATTACCCATCATATTGTTAAAATTCTATTACGTATGAGTCACTTCAGTGCTTTTTTGTAGCTTTATACTTCAGTATTTAGTTTCATTAACCTTTCTTGGTTTTATGGTACAAGCTTCCTACTTTAAAGTGATCTAAATTAAAATTTCTCTTCAAAATTTCATACTAATTTATGTTGCAAACATCAGCTTAATAACAGCAAAGTTATTTCGCCCTATTCTTCATTATTTCAGAAGTTTATTGAAATAAGAGGGTATATTTCCACAGAAATATGGTAACAAAAGGATTAAGTGACTTTTACTGTAAATAACCCAAGAATATTTTCATATCAAGCTGAACAATATCTGTATTTACAACAATAGCAATTAAAACAATCTTTTGTTTGTGTTCATGTGTATGTTTTGCCTAATTACGCGTAATTACAAAATATTTTAAAATTATGTTTACATTATATGTGCTTTTTTCTATAATGTTTTATCAAACATTTTTTGTTTCTATTTCTGCAGATAGAGCAAATCAATGCAGAATATAAAGCACGTGTTTTGTCCTGTCATCCAGACAAACATCCCGATGACCCTCAAGCTGGTGAGATTATAATGCATATTCACTACTTATACTCATATACATATAATGTTATTCCTTAGCTTTCTCAATGGTTTCAGTCAGTTCACTGTGGCAATGTTGGGGTACCATTTTCAAGGGTTTAAGTTGATTACAAGAAAACTGGTACTTTATCCTGTACCTTATCAACATCGGAAGAAGAAAAATTATATCCAAGAACGAAGGGAGGCAACTAAGATTGATTGAAATTATTTTCTTTCACGGCTTTTTTTTTTTTTTTTTTTTGCATAAGTTCTCTTCTATAATATCCTTCACTGACGAATTTAGTTTTTAGACAAGGGCTGATTAGAGTCAGCTATCAGCTGAATGTAAGAGTTATTGAATAGAGACAGTGTAGAATGGGATAGAAAGGACTTTAGTTTTGTCCAAGGACATGACACCATTTCTAGGTTTGGTGTCATGAGAAAGTGCACCTAGTTCACTCTGTAAATAAATCGGTATAACTGGAAGTGCATCCAGCTGTAGAAATCATACAAAAAAAAAAAAAAAAGTTTGGAGAGGAATGTGCCATCTCTGATACATCAATAGGGAAATAACTCCAAATAAGATCTGACTTGAACTTTGATGAATCATACAACCCATGCCACCATAGAAATGATGGATGATGGTGGTGTTGGTGATGACAACTGTCTACTCATTGTCATCATCATCATTTAGCATCTGTTTTCCATACTGGCATAGGTTAAAAGGTTTGAATGGAATTGGTAAGCCAGGGAGCTGTACCAGGTTCTAATCTGATTTTGGCTTGGTTTCTACAGCTAGATGCCCTTCCTAGTGCTAACCATTCCAAGAGTGTAGTGGGTGCTTTTACATGTCACTGGCACAAGTGCCTTTTACGTGTCACCAACATTGGTTCCTTTACATGTCACCAGCACAGATGCCTTTTATGTGTCAGAGTTAAATCATACTGACTAAAGTTAGCAACACCCACAGAATTTTACATTTTCACAACACTTCATAAACCTCCTCCATTCTATCAGCATGATCAAGAGACAAGCCAAGGCAAAATATTGGGTGTTAAATAGTATCACAGGTCACAAGGCCTGGGATCATTGTGATGTTCAGCAGGCCTATCATCATCGTTTTATGTCAGCTGTCCATGTCCTTGCTGCAATTTGTCAAGAGCTTTCTTTTGATTTTACTATATGATGCAAAAGTCCAACAATTGTTGAGTGACCAATGTTTAATTCTTCAGCAATGTCAAGTCGTTTTGCATGGAACTGCTTCAGCTATGAGCCTCGGTTGTTATCAGTCTCAGAATGTCATTCATAACCTTCTTTATATTCAGATCTTTCGTCTTCACCATCCACAAATGTGGTGATTTTTATGCACGCACGCACACACACACGCACTCACTCACACACACATATCATTGTTGTCATCATTCTTATGGCAGTTTGTTTCAGTGATGGCATGAGTGAATTTTATGAAGGCATTGTTCTTCAACAAATGCAACTTTGTGATGCCAACTCTTACTTGAAGTAATAATAAGCTTATAGTATACCATGCACTACAACTCATCAGGAAAAGAGGAAGTAGAAAGCAGTAATAAGTCAAGTAAGGACAGACTGCAATGATAATCAAAAGTAGATGCATAGTATGCAGAATAAGACACAAAAAGATAGGCAACTGAACAATAAAAGAACCACAAAGAAGAAAGAGTGCATAAGCATGTTAAATGTAGTATTTTCGAAAGATGCAGTGGCCTAACAATTAACAATGAATGTGGGTAGTTTATTCCAAGTTTCAACAATTCTGAGCTTGGAAAAATGTTTTTGAAAGTCATAGGTGCTGTGTTGTGTTTTTGTTCTGTTTTTTTTTTTTTTTTCATTTTACAAGGAAGTTCATGGGTGGTAGATGTATTGAATTCAAAAAGCTGACCAAACTTGTTTTTAGGAAAATGGTGGATAGTCTTGTTGGCTTCTGCCAAGTCAATTGTTAGGCATCAAAGCTTTAGTTCAGAGAAACAAGACATTCACGATATATCTAAGTGAAATGAAGGAATATATTTGTCTGGTTACATGTCTCTGGACAGTTTATTTTCAAGTAAGACCCTTTATTTTCATGTTTTATTTTGTTTGTTTGTTTTTTTACAACATTGAATCATTGGGCTGCCACATTTTTTTTGTTTATGTGGGACTTCAATTTATCACCACTCCCCTGGTGATGTCAAAGTTAAAAGACACAGACATGTGTGCATCATGCACATCCATCCATACACACATACACACACACATCTTACTAAGGTAAATTAAAACTAATATACATAACCATATCTGTATTACAGACATCTATTCTTTCACATGTTTCAGTCATTTATTGTGGCCATGCTGGGGCAATGCCTTGAAGTTTGAGTCGAATGAATTGACCCCAGCACTTCTTTTTTAAGCCTGGCACTTATTCTAGTGGGCCCTTTTGTTGAACTGCTAAGTTATGGGAACATAAACACACCAACACTTGTTGTGAAGCAGTGATAGGGGTACACACAGACACAAAGACACTAAAAGATATATATATATGTACCACATGAGTGAGATCGTTGCCAGAGCAACAAGCTGGCCTCCGTGCCGATGGCACGTTAAAAACACCATTCGAGTGTGATCGTTACCTGCATCGCCTTACTAGCACTTGTGCTGGTGGCACGTGAAAAAACATTCGAGCGAGGTCATTGCCAGTGCCACTGGACTGGCTCCTGTGCAGGTGGCACATAAAAAGCACCATTTGAGCGTGGCCGTTGCCAGTACCGCTTGACTGGCCCTTGTGCCGGTGGCACGTACAAAGCACCCACCACACTCTCGGAGTAGTTGGCGTTAGGAAGGGCATCCAGCTGTAGAAACTCTGCCAGATCAGATTGGAGTCTGGTGCAGCCATCTGGTTTGCCAGACCTCAGTCAAATCGTCCAACCCAAGCGAGCATGGAAAGCGGACATTAAACGATGATGATGATGATATATATACATACATATATATATATATATATATATATATATATACATACATACATACAACAGGCTTCTTTCAGTTTCTGTCTACCAAATCCACTCACTAGGCTTTAGTTGGGCTGAAGCCATAGTAGAAGACACTTGCCCAAGGTGTCACACAGTGGAACTGAACTTGTAACTATGTGTTTGGGAAGCAAGCTTCTTACCACACAGCCATGAAGAGAGTGGATAACAGAGACATCTATGTAAACTTTTTTTAACAGTTTCCTAATTAACTAATTGAAAAAGAAAATCAGTCTTTTTTGAACTGATATAAACACAGGCAGAGTGTTTTGAGTGGCAAATGAAAATAAATAATAAATTTATGAAGTGTTATAAAGATGAGTTTTTGCATGGGATATCTACATGTGCTTGGAAACAAATGAGAAGTGACATCAAGATGTGTATCTTGCTATAGAAAACTTCTGCCTCGATATAACATCTTTTGACCCATATGAGCACGAAAAATATAGATGCTATAATGATGATAGTGGTAGTGGTTGTGTGATGGTGGTGGTTGAATGGGAGTTATGTATTCATCACTGAATGTGTGTTGTGTGTTTAGCAAGACATTAAAACATCACTGCTCTACTTAAGTTGACATTAAGTGCTGACAAGAAATGAATAAAGAATGTGAATAGTAGAAATGGCTGATATGGAATACTAAACTAGCTAAAACTGATTTTTCAAAAGGCATTTTGCCTTCTGCTTTTTTTTTTTTTTTCAAACTCAGATACTCTTTTGTAATTTCTAGCTTCCATTTCTAGTGCCACTCATTAGGATGAAATGTGGGAAGTCTATTTATTATGCAAAAAAAAAAAAAAAGCTCTGAAGGGATTTTCTTTCAAAGACTATCTTAAATTTAAAATCATTTCTCATCCTTGAAAGAAACTAGGTCATCATCATCATTATCAACATTTAACGTCCATTTTTCATGCTGGTATGGATTGAACAACTTTACAGGAACTGGTAAGACCAAGGTCTGCACCAGGTCCTATAGTTTGTTCCATAGAGGTCATTTATAGTAATTCATTCATTCATTTAATGTCTATTTTTCCATGCTAGCATGAGTTGGATGAATTCATATTATTGGTGCTTTTTATTACACATTGATGTCCTTCTTGTTCCTAATACTCAACAGTTTTTAAAATAAGTGAGCTTTTATTTCACATATCTCTGCAAACAAAGTGCTACTAGATGACTTATTGACAGATGCCTGCAAACATCATTGTTTTTAGCTCAATACTTTTCAAGTGAAGTGAGGGATCTAAACATTCACACATATACATATATCACACACATACACATATTATGATCAGAGAAACTAAAGAGAGGAGGGTTGCATGGAAAGGAAAAGTTCTACTGGGCCCTGCCTCTGCTCTTACATGCTCCCCACCATCACCAACTGTAACTGTGGGTTTTATGCCAATATGGGCTTAAAATCCAGTTACAGTTATAGTGACAGCCACTCCATAAAAGGCATTTGGTGCTAGTCCCACATAAAAAGCACTGGTATTGGTGCCATGTAAAAAGCACCCTGTACACTCTGTAAAGTAGTTGGTATTGTGTGAGAATAACTTAGACATTATGAAATAAATAGATTTAATAATAATAATGAAACTATTGTATACAGTGCTCAGGTGCACCGCAACTTGTCAAAAGTGCATATAAAGCATATGCAGTAATGTACAAATGTCTGGAAAGTGAACAGTGTGTGAGTCAGATACATGCTTGTGTGTGTATGGAGGGGAGAAAATCAGGTGTAGTGTTGGTGAATCTCAGGAAGCATGGAAGTTTTGAAGGATGCAGTGCTCCAACAACTAACAACTGATGCTGGCAGTTTATTCCATACTTCAGCAACTCTTAGCGTAAAAAAATGTTTCTGAAAGTCATGGGAGCTGTGCTGTTTTCTGACTTTGTAAACATGTCCAAGGGTGTTAGACAGGTGGAGTTTGAAAAGGTGCTCAGAGTTATTGTTTGTAAGATGGTTAATAATTTTATGGGTGTCTGCCAAGTCAGCTGCCAGATGTCGGAGTTTCAATGTATCTATGCCCAGGGAAGTAAGGTGTTCAGAATATGGCAAATGCCTGATGGAGGGTATTCTCTTGGTTGCACAACGCTGAACGGTTTCCAGACGATTAATATCCTGGGCAAGATAGGGGTTCCAGACTGATGATGCAAATTCCAGATGAGATTGCACCATAGCTATATAAAGCCTCAGATGGATAGCTGGAGAGTGGCTCACAAAGGACTTGGTGAGTGATGCCAAGACACCCTCAGCCTTCTTGGCAATTTTAGCAATGTGTTTTGTCCAACGCAAATTGCTTTGTCTAAGATCACTTAAAATATTTACAATGAAACATTATTTAGTTTCTTTTTCTCTAGAAAAAAAGGATTATGATATTCATCCTTCCTGTCTGAAGATGATCAAATTAACAACTTTACTCTTTGTGGGTTCTTCAACAGTTTATTAGGCCCGTCATCATCATCGAACATCTGTTTCCTATGCTGGCTTTAATTGGAGGGTTCAACAGGAAGTGATAAGGTCAGGAGCCATACCAGGCTCTCTTGTTTGTTTTGGCATGGTTTCTGCAGCTAGATGCTCTTTCCAATACCAACTACTTTACAGAGTGTACAGGGTACTTTTTACATGGCACCAGCACCAGTGCTTTTTATGCAGTGGTCGTCACTATAAATATAACTGGATTCTATGCCGGTATTAGCATAAAACCTACAGTTACAGTTGGTGGTTGGGAGCATGTAAGAGCAGAGGCAGTAGAATTCTTCTTTTCTATGCAACACTACATCACAGTTAGCGATCTTGAGCAAGATGTTCCCAAGTAGACTGCTCTAGATAATACACCAAGCATGTCTGGTTCCCTAAGTAGATTCCAGCTGCAACTCCTTACTCCCTTAACAGATATTCTTTGGTGAACTAGCAGTTGGCTCTTAGTCATGTGATGGACCAAAGAGGAGATACAATGACACTCTCAAGATAGGAAAAAGTATTAGACATTTGGACTTCCAATAATGATTCCAGTTTTCAAAGAGTTTTATAAAAGTATCTTTATTTGTAAATTTCCTCTGAAATGTTCATATTTGTATTTGCAGCAAAGAGATTTATCTTACTACAAATTGCTAAAGATGTACTTTCATGTCCAGGAAGCAGGAAGAAATATGACCAGTGGCTTAATTCTGGCTTAGCTATATCTTTTAAGGAATGGTGTTCTATGAATGACAAGACACACTCTGTAAGTATATACAATTTATGAAATATATTGTGGCTAAAGACGCAGGCATAACTGTATGGTCAAGAAGATTGCTTCCTAACTATGGGTCTTGGATTCAGTCATGCTGCACAACACATTTGGCAAGTGTTTTCTACTATAACCCAAGGCTGACCAAAGCCTTGTGAGTAGACTTGGTAGATGGAAACTGAAAGAAGCCTCTCTTATATATGTATGTGTATATACATGTGTGTGTGTATCTTTGTGTTTACTCCCCCTTAATAACCAATGCTGGTTTATTTACATGCCTGTAACTGAGCAGTCCAACAAAAGTGACCAATAGAATAGACCTGACATAGTAATTTGGGATAGAGAAGAGAAAGTGTGTACCAGGCTTTAAAAAAATTAAGTACTTTGGTCAATTTGTTTGACTAAACCCTTCAAAGCAGTGTCCCGGCATGGCTGCAGTCCAATGACTAAAGTAAGTAAAAGATACAGGGTTGGTCAAAAGTTGCACAACCATTTAATATGTAAATATATATTAAAAAGTAGTGTGACTTTTTGGTCCACCCTTTGTGTGTGTGTGCGCGTGCATGCACATGTGCACATGTGTATGTTTTTGTGTGTGTGTGTGTGTGTAGGTGCATGGCCTAGTGACTAAGGGGCTCCAACTTATTTTATCAGCTCTGAAAGGATGAAAGTCAAAGTTGATCTGGGCAGAATTTAAAGAGCCAGATGAAATGCCACTAAGCTATTTACCTGATACTTTAACTCTTTAACATTTAAACTGGCCATGCCCAGCCCAAATATTATACCTGTTTTATGTACAGACTGACCATAGTCGACATCTCATACCTACTTTATGATGTATTAAAAATAACAAACACCTCATCAAAATTTCAATACAAAAAGATAACGCATGAGTAATTCAAAACAATCATTTCTACTATAGGCACAAGGCCTGAAATTTGGGGGAGGAGGATAGCGGATTACATTAACCTCAGTATTCAACTGGTACTTATTTTATCGACCCTGAAAGGATAAAAAGCAAAGTCAACCTCAGCAGAATTTGAACTCAGAACTTAAAAACAGATGAAATGCCTTTAATTGTTTTGCCTGGCATGCTAACGATTCTGCCAGTAAATAAAAAGGCATTACATTTGACAGAATAATCTGAATACTGAAGGGATAATGATTCTGCCTGCTCACTGCCTTCAAACATAATAATGATGATAAATTCTAACATTACAGGTGTGGAAGTGTGGTTAAGAAGTCTATTTTAAACCCACAGAGTTCTTGAGTTCATCTTGCTGCTCAGAACTTTAAGCATACATCTTATACAACAGCCTCATCATGAACAGTGTTTTAATGTCCACTTTTCCATGCTTGCATGGGTCAGGCAGAATTTGTTGAGGCACCTTTTCCCCTTCAGTTGGATGCCTTTTCCATTGTTAAGCCCCACCTGTTTCCACAACAATACATGTTTTTCCTGGACAAGTGGCAACAAACACCATCGTTTGTATTGTTTGTTTACAACGATTACATGACGTCAAAACAACTGTATACACACACGCACGCACACACACACACACACACACACACACACACACACACACACACACACACACACACACACACACAGACATAGACCTGATATAGTAATTTGGGATAGAGAAGAGAAACTATGTACAGTTGTAGAAATCAGCTGCCCAACGAATGTTAACATAAAGCTAAAGATCAGCAAAAAAGAGAACACCTATGCTGAACTATTGAGGAATGTACAGCTACTCTATCCAGATTACAAGTTCAGGTTTATACCTTTAATTATTGGGGCACTGAGATATGTATCACACTGCCTAAATTCCAATCTTGAGAAATTAGGCTTCTCAAAACCAGAAAGGAGAAAGCCGATTCGAAGACTACAGATCTGAGCCATCACTGGAACTGTAAAACTTTCCAGAAGTTTATCATTTAAGTATATATGAGTTGCATAAGTATACATATATAAAGCAAAACATACAAATCTGCATACATACATGCATATATACAAAAATACTCTGTTGTTGAAATTCCAATGAAGGAACCTTGGATCTAGGTTAGAAATTGACCCTTTCTCTATTGGCAAGAAATCTTGAAAGAAAACTGAATAATGATATATATACATATGTGCATACACCTCTTTCAGTTTCCCTCTATCAAATCTACTCACAAGGTTTTGGTTCTACAACCTGCAGCTATTGTAGAAGACATTCGCTCAGGATGCCACACAATGTGAATGAACCTAAAACCATGTAGTTGGGAAGCAAACTTCTTAACCACACAGCCATACCTGAGCCTAAGTAGCTTTATGAATTTATTTTCACCTGTGAATTTATTTTCACCTAAAAACTTACTTTCGTTATCTACCACTTAGGATAAAAGATTACTTTTTTTTTCTTTTTTCTCTAGCATGGCCTTGACTGTGATAACTAAAACTACACATTGTATTTTTTATTTACTATATCCTGTTTATTTACACAATAACGCCGGCATGGGTCTTTGCATGGGAAGCTCATTTTGTGGGTTCAGTAGCCAACCAATGCCTATGAACATCACAACAAACATACGATCTATTCATAAATACTCTGAAGCTTATAATGTGCATGATGGCTTAACAGAGAATCTTGCCTCTCGCAATATACTCTTTTACTTGTTTTAATCATTTGATTGTGGCCATGCAGGAGCACCGCTTTTAGTCGAGCAAACTGACCTCAGGACTTATTGTTTGTAAGCCTAGTACTTATTCTATCGGTCTCTGTTGCCGAACCGTTAAGTTACGGGGACGTAAACACACCGGCATCGGTTGTCAAGCGATGCTGGGGGGGGGGCAAACACAGACACACAAACATATACACACACATACATATATACGACGGGCTTCTTTCAGTTTCCGTCTGCCAAATCCACTCACAAGGCTTTGGTCGGCCCGAGGCTATAGTAGAAGACACTTGCCCAAGGTGCCACGCAGTGGGACTGAACCCGGAACCATGTGGTTCGTAAGCAAGATACTAACCACACAGCCACTCCTACGCCTATATAGAAACATTTCCCACGGCACCAGCAGACAAAATGGAAAAAGCGTTGCTCCAGAGGATAGCGAAGGAGATGTGCGTGAATTTGGTAGACGGAAACTATGTGGAAGCCGATATGTGTGACTGTCTTTGTTAGCTCTCCCCCCACACACATACACACTACTTGACAACCGGTGTTTGTTTGTTTATGTGATCGTACTTAGCGGTTCGCAAAAAGAGAATGATTGAATAAGTACCAAACTTTAAAAGAAATAAGTACTGGGTTTCGATTTGTCTGAGTAAAACTCCTCAAAGTGGTTACCTAGCATGGCAGCAGCCCAGTGACTGAAACAAGTGAAATATAAAAGATACAATAACAGTATCTCGCCTCCAAAACAGTTATTCGGTAAGTTAGTGGGAAAAGATGTAAGGGAAATAACTCTGTAAAACTATTTAAGATTTTGATTAAAATTATCGGAGAATTCTGACAGAAGCTAAAATTAGAGATTAATTTAAATGATGGCCAGAGAGACCCTACATCAGTCATAGACAACCTGCGGCCCGAGGGCCTTTATGAATGGCACACCTAATGAAAATTTACATTGAATTTTTTAGTCGTGCAGCCCGCTTTTCGTCCAAGGTTGCCCATAACTGTCCTATACAGTAACTCAACCTGCTAGATATAATGGCTAAATGTTCCTCATGTTATACCTTACTTTCTTAAATACTGAAAGGCTACAATCTATATTATAGTCCTACATAAGCCATAAGCTCCCAAAAGAGAGGATCTTCACAGTTGAAATGGCTCTAAACTATGGCTAAACAAAACTGAACTAGCAAGCATTTTTAACTCCTTAAATAAGGAAAGGTTGCATTCTTTAGTGTAGAACTGCATAAGCCCCAAAATGACAAGATAGTCACGGCTGGATTGACTCTAAACTACGGTTAAACAAAACTGAACCCACAAGCTTTTTTTAACTCCATAAATAAGAAAAGGTCGGATTTATAATATAGTCTTACACACCCCTCTGCCCCCCCCCGACAGGATGGTCATAATTGGAGTGGATGTAAAGTATAGCTAAAGAACATTTAAGTAACAAGCATTTGTAACCACCATTTCCTATAACCCACTTCTAAAAACATTAGGTTTTTATGCTTATATGGAAAATGTGGTGGCTGTTGGCAAGTCTAGAATTCCATGTAGAATATTATCATCCAGTCTGCTCCCAGCATAGTGGTGGGAATCCAGTTGCACTTGGAGCCCCCAATGCAGACATTGCAAAGAGCCACAGCATTGAAAGATATGTAAGGAACAAATTTTACATATATATATATATATTTGTGTGGAGGTGTGTGGCTTAGTGGTTAGGGTGTCAGCATCATGATCGTAAGATTGTGGTTTCGATTCCTGGACGGGGTGATGTTTTTTTCTTGAGCAAAACACTTCATTTCATGTTGTTCCAGTCCACTCAGCTGGCAAAAATGAGTAACACTGAGATGGACTGGCATCCCATCCAGCTGGGGAACACATACGCCATAGAAACCGGGAAACCGAGCCCATGAGCCTGGCTAGGCTTTAAAAGGGCGCATTTATTTTATTTTATATATATATATATATATATATATATATATATATATATATATATATATATATGTGTGTGTGTGTGTATGTATGTTAGAGGGCACATGGCCTAATGATTAGGGTGTTGAACTCATGATCTAGTTAGTGATCATTATTTCAATTCCTAGATCTGGTGGTGCATGAGTTCTTGAGCAAAAAAACTTCATCTTACATTGTTCTGCAGTCACTTCAACACCTGATGCATGGTGCACAATGCACCTTTTCAGACAACATTGATTTGATGGAAAGACTGAGCTAATTTGCAGTACAAACATTTGATCACTTTAAACAAATCATTTGTGCAGGTCATTTGGCAAAAGCTGAATGCTCATGCAAACCCTTTAGCATTCAAGATTATTCTGTTAAATGCAATGTTTGTTTATTCATATTGTTTTGAATTAATCATGCATTATCTTGTAGCTTCAGGATACCAGTGATCTGCTTGTTTATTCTTAGAATAGCATTGTAGGGTTGGGGTAAGAGGCTGGATCTGGCCAGTTTCAACATGAAACAGGTTAAATATTTTGGCCTGATGTGGCTGGTTTGAATGCTGAAGGGTTTATGATGTAAATTAACATGAAATTTTAATGGAAGGTTTTAATTTAGATCTCTTTAAAATGGGAAGTTTGTTCTATAAATCTAAGAGCAGTCTCAGTCAATCATCATTGTTTAATGTCTGCTTTCCATGCTAGCATGGGTTGAATGATTTGACTGAGGTCTGACGAAGCAGATGGCTGCACCAGACGCCAACCACTCCGAGAGTGCAGTGGGTGCTTTTACGTGCCACCAGCACGAGGGCCAGTCAGGAGGTACTGGCAATGGCCATGCTCAAATGGTGCTTTTTATGTGCCACCTGCACAGGAGCCAGTCCGGCAGCACTGACAACGACCTCACTCAAATGTTTTTTTCTCGTACCACCAGCACAAGTGCCAGTAAGGCAATGTAGGTAACGATCACACTCGAATGGTGTTTTTTACGTGTCACTGGCATGGAGGCCAGCTTGTTGCTTTGGCAATGATCACACTCGTATGGTACTCTTAGCGCACCACTAGCACGGATGCCAGTCATTGAATTTGATTTAAAACGGTCTATGGGTGTGTGTGTGTGCACAATACTGTCTCTTTGCAGCTGCACAGCTTGATAGTTGTAAACGAGTGTTACCATCATGCTAGTGGTGTCCTCTATTTCCATTCTTCTATGAAAATTTTAGTCATGAGGAAATATCTTACATGGAATCAGGTGAGAGTTGGCGACAAGAAGGGCATCTGGCCATAGAAAACCCACCTCAACAAATTCCATCCAACCTATGCGAGCACAAAAAGTGGATGTTAAAACACGATGATGATAACATATAAAAAATTTTTGATTATAAATCTGTTGGATGGTGGTTGGGTTCAGGTTGAACAAGTATTTCACTTTTAGGAAAGGAATAAATGTCACAGCCCCATCATTTTGTCTCAACTAGAACTATGTATCTAAATGAAATCAATATATCAAATTTAGTTTACTGCAAAACTATCTATAGATGCCGAGATGGCTGTGTGGTAAGAAGTTTGCTTCCCAACCACATGGTTCTAGGTTCAGTCCCACTGCATGGCACCTTGAGCATGTGTCTTCTACTACAGCCTCAGGCCAAACAAAGCCTTGTTAGTGGATTTGGTAGATGGAAACTGAAAGAAGCTCATCGTGTATATATGAGAAGGCATAGGAGTGGCTGTATGGTAAGTAGCTTGCTTACCAACCACATGGTTCCGGGTTCAGTCCCACTGTGTGGCACCTTGGGCAAGTGTCTACTATAGCCTCGGGCTGACCAAAGCCTTGTGAGTGGATTTGGTAGACGGAAACTGAAAGAAGCCTGTCGTAAATGTACATACATATGTATGTGTGTGTGTCTGTTTTCCCCAACCGATGTTAGTGTGTTTACATCCCCATAACTTACCAGTTCAGCAATAAAGCCTGATAGTATAAGTACTAGGCTTACAAAGAATGTCCCAGGGTTTTCTTCGACTAAATAAAAAAAAACCTTTTAAGGTGGTGCTCCAGCATGGCTGCAATCAAATGACCGAAACAAGTAGAATAAAAAAAAATATATATATATATATATTTATTGAAATGATGACGATTGCTTTGTGTTTTTGCTCAAGGAACCGAATAGCAATTTGCTACTTCCACTTCAATATAAAAACCAATCCAGAATATACCAACGTTTTCCAACATGGGGTAACATGAAATAGAGTAAAACAAAATTAAGACTGGTTGGAATGTTACTAGATACTTCATTTGAGACATAGCTGATGGGTTTGTAAACCTGAAAATTAACATTTGTTTTGTAGGATTTTAATTTTATTTATTTATAGGCATAGGAGTGGCTGTGTCGTAAGTTACTTGCTTACCAACCACATGGTTCCGGGTTCTGTCCCACTGCGTGGCACCTTGGGCAAGTGTCTTCCACTATAGCCTCGGGCCGACCAAAGCCTTGTGAGTGGATTTGGTAGACGGGGACTGAAAGAAGCCCGTCGTATATATGTATATGTGTGTATATATGTTTGTGTCTGTGTTTGTCCCCCCAACATCCCTTGACAACTGATGCTGTGTTTACGTCCCCGTAACTTAGCGATTCTGCAAGAGACCGATAGAATAAGTCCTGGGGTCGATTTGCCCGACTAAAGGCGGTGCTCCAGCATGGCCAGTCAAATGACTGAAACGAGTAAAAGAGAGTAAAGAGATATTTTTTCTTCGCCCAACTTAACACTTGAGAGTTTGGTTGGAAATTGCGTGTTTAGTTAAATGTTAACAGATCTGTGAGGAAATATGAAGAGTTATGTACCTTGCTCAGAACACCCACTCAGTATTTTTATTTTTCATGAGGTTTGAAACTTTCGATAAAATCATTTGTAATCCAATATGTACAGTTAACGTTGGCACTACACTTCATTCCATTTTCTTCTCTTGCCAAAATGTCTTATATATTCCATTTTTGCAGTCAATGCACTGGGCAAGTACAAAACCTAAACCTTTTCAAGTGAAGAACAATGCAGAAGGTAATGAACCAGTTTTTATACTTTACCTGTCTGTTTGGAACAATAATGTAATTTTTTTTTAATTAGGCAAAAATGAATCTTGACACATTTTATGTTTGGCTTCTTACTGTATATGTTCTATTTACACGTAAGAGCTAGAGGCAGGATATGAAATCAGAACCATGATGCTCTAATTAAATATTATATAACATATATATGTGTAGTTACACATACATGTGTTTTGAATTTACTGTTGCTATTCAGTTTCAAACCATGTACATTTCATACAATAGCATCTTTATGCTACCTGAGTACATGTGGAATTAGCAACTGAATACATAAATTTTATATGTATTGCATATTCTGCATGGCTATGGGGGAAATATTACCTTATTTGGTAACAGTAAGAGCATCCAGCTATAAAAAATCTGTCCCAACAAATCCAATCAAACCCATGGAAGAGTGGATGTTAAAACGATTATGATAAATGTTAGTGTCAACTCACTCCTTGCACAGCTCAGAGCTCATACAAAATGTTTTGCTTTTAATTGGGCACTTGTTTTAATTTACCAAATGATTCAATCATAGGTATGTGATATATGATCTTCCTAACTCACACTTTAATTTACCTGATATATTTTCAACACAAATCTGTTCTGTACTAACTTGATTTTAGAACTGAAAATTATCACCGAAGAACCTAGTAAAAACTATTATGAGAGCATTCCCAAAACATCTTTCTTACTTAACCCAGCCAAAAAGAAAAAATAGCTGAAGCCTTAATCACTGTTACAAAAGCAACAGCTATACTGTGTCCAGCACCAGAATCTACATGCATACAGAAACAGAGTAGATAGTGACAAAAATAGTTGTTCAGATTGTCATGTTGCTCTCCTTACAATTCATCACAATATGGTTCTAAACTGGTGTAGTATAATTGGACCAACAGATCTGAATTATACCTTGTCATTTAGCCAACTGTAACATCAAATGACTGACAGAGCTAATTGAAGGTAACACAAGGTACCTGTCAATTCATTCGGTTTTAAATCTATTAGCTTAGCTTGTATCATTAACACCTTCGTTACCACATTTCTGATGATAATCTTGAAAATAATGAAGAATTTAGTGAAGTAACTTTATTATTGAGTTGATGTTTAAAAAAGAAAGTAGCATGGTATTTTGATGGGAGGGTTTAATTTAAATCACATTCAAATGTAGAAGTTTCTATTACAGAACCAGGGGTAAAGTAAATTTGTTGTAATTAAGCTGCTGTTTAGAAAATAAATTATGAAATTTTGATGGAAAATATTAATTTAAATTGTATTTAAAATGTTTTTACCATAGAACCAAAAGGTCTCAAGCGGGTCGGTATCAAACGGGTTAATCACATTTTCATAAGTAATCTTGCAAGATAATTTAAACAAAAAAAAACTTTTCTTTCAGATGAATGTCCAGCTAAACTCGAAAAATGTCCACAATGGCACAAAAGAGATGACTGTCCAATGCTTGAAAAATTCCGTAACTATGAGATCTAGCCAGCCTTCTTATTTGTTCAAAGTGAATTTAGCTATGTTTGAAAATGATAGGATACATGGATTTTGACCAATGAAAAAATATTTTATTCTCTAGAATGAATTTTAGGTTTTATTATTTCACAGAAGAGATGAAAATATGTTTCCCATTGAAGACGGAATTTTTTTTTATTTTCATTTATGGCCTTATTAGATAGCTCAATATAATTTGGATTTGAAGTTTTGTTCTCTAATATAATTTTACTTCTGTAAACATTGTACTTGACAATCACAGAACAGCTTTAAAATGACTTTATTGTGTATATTTCATTAAGGTATGTTTATTGATAAACATTTGCTTCAAAGCTTTTGAAAAGAAATTAAACAAAACACACTCCAAAAGCCAAAGAAGGAACTTCTTTCCAGGGCTTCTCAGGATAGAGTGCATGTCCCCACCTGTTTTTGGTGGAGCATGGATTACTTTCAAAAAAGGGATCATGAAAAAAGTGAACGCAATAATTTTAATTAAAACTACATCTATATATACCTGATATATGCTGTGGTGGATTCTATTTCTTTTATTTAAAAAAAAAATCAAAATAGAGTGAGAGGCAAAAAAATATTGAAACATTGTTCTAGTCAGTCATTGGGCTGCTAGAAACAGCAGTCAAGTATTCCCCCAGTCACACTACCATCTTGGCTAGTGTATCACAGGTTTGCACGATAATGGCTAACCTCAATCTAAATGAAATGTTTAAAAGTAAAGTGTGATGACTAAGTTTTGGAAATTATTACTACAGCTGCATACACTCCTACAGTGATCATTATATATACATACATATTGCATCTTGTATCAAGATTATAGCTTCAACATTTATTCGGAAATAAAAATTATGATGTTGCCATTTTGCTTCTTCACATTATTATTGCTTGCATGTGAAAGTTATTGGAGAACAGAATTGGTAGCATGTCATGCCATTTGATTATCTTCATATTATTGCCACCAAGATGGACTTGAACATGCAAATATAATTCTTTTTATTACTGAGTGAAGAAATGTTTTCATACATACACATATAATATTAATATCCTTGAAAAGCACATGAATATCATATGTTCTTACTTCCATTAAAATAGCAGATATGGTCAAGAAGGTATAGTAGAAAACTGAAATACCTATTTTCCTAATGATTTTAAATTTCAGATGAAATCCTAATATGTGATAAAATGATATGTTGGTGGTAACTGTGTTTGTGTATATATCTCATTGTTAATTTGATGATAGATATTTATATACAACAAGCTGGACCCGTGAAAAATTCACAGAAAACAAAAAAATGTAAGCATCTGTAAACAGTGTACTGGTGCCATGAGAAATGTTTATATATTATAACCGTCTGTCTTTATGTTCTGAGTTCAAATTCTGCTGAGGTCGACTTGGCCTTTCGTCCTTTGGGGCTCGATAAATTATGTACTAGTTGTGTACTAGAGTCGATTTAATCAACTGGCCCCCTCCCCACAAAAATTCAGGCCTACAAAAGTTATGTGACAGAGAAAATAATGTAACACCAATGACTATAATCCAACAAAAATATCTGTTATACAAACGTAAACAGAATTACTATTTAACCTTAAAATACATCGTACATATTCAAAGGACCTTCTTGGTTTAGCGGTACGAAACGTTTTTCTGGTATTCTTTTATTCGTTTACTTGTTTCATTCATTTGACGGTGGCCTTGTGAGTCAAAGAAATTGACCCCTGGACTTATTTCCTGTAAGCCTAGTGCTTATTCTATCAGTCTTTTCTGCTTAACAGCTAAATAAGAGACGCAAACGCACCAACATCGGTGTGAAGCAATGATGGTGGTGGGACACACACATCATATATAGATATATATATATATGATGGGCTTGACGGTAGAGGTGATGTTGGCTGGTGCGATTTTATGGTTTGCTGGTATGCCGAGAGAGAGAGGCAGACAGTAAGTATCAAATAGTCCACAAGGAAGTTTTCACCTCTCTTTCTACCTCTTGCTTTGCCACTGACTAGAATTGTTTTTTTTTTTTTGGAGGGGGGGGGGCGTCTCATTCGATACTCTGACCCCAATGTTTTTGTGTATCCTCGGATCGTCCCCTCTTTCTCAACCTCATGGTTAATAAAGAAATTGACATCCAATATTTGCTTTGTGTAAGTATCTACTGTCTCTCTCTCTCTCCCTTTGTACCCCCTCTTCTGATTTAACAATGTGTATACTTATTTCTCTTGCAATGAACGCCGTCACCACTCACTGTCTGTCACACATCCTCTCTCTCGCTTTGCCACTTCTTTGAAGTGTGACACACAACACAGAAACGTACAAAAACAAAAAGTTAGCGTATTAATATTATTGATAATCCCTTGCTATATCGTGTTCATTATTTAAGCTGATGTCGATTCCTCCGTGGTGTTGTTTTGCATTTATAATAAAATATATACAAATCAAAAATATATAAGCACAGTACTGCTTCTACTTCGCAGATTTCCACCAATCGCGGGGGAGGGGGCGTAACACCCGCGATAGTCGTGGGATTAGTGTATATCATACATATATTTATGCACACAGTTTGTATGAGAAACCGAAAATAAAATTAAAAGTAGCAATCTAAATGTATTTTAAAGCTCTCTTGAAAACAGACAAATATAGAGACGCAAAATATATATTTTGTTTCCTTTGCACAAAGAAAAATAAGACAATGTTTCAGTGTTTTAACCATTTATCAGAAGCCAAGTACCTCCAACATTTTTTTTTTAATATATAAACGCTGCCAGTTATTCTGGTGAGAACCCAAAAACCAACTTAATTTTTGCTGCTGTAACAATAATAAAAGAGTTGACAGTTTGCGTTTAGTGCTTCTAGCAGTTTTAAATTTCAGTTTATGAATAGTGAAGAAGTATGCTTTGCAACTACAGTTCTGAGTTCAATCCCATATGTAGCAGCTATAATGTTAAATGCAATAGCTTCAACTACTTTCGTCAACAAACTTTGCAGAAGTCAATCCAGCGCGTGTACAATTTGTGATAAGGAAGGGACGTAACTCGTCTCAGCATTTCGTTAATAAATTTATATTGATAAACCTCAGTACTGAGGTTTAATAATTGCCTAAAACCCCTTAGAGGTGATGATCTTAGCATGCCAGCAGCCCAGGTACTGAAACGAGATTTTGTTTTTTCTATTGTGGTTTCAAATTCAGATCCATTATGTATTTCTTTCGGCAAGTGTCATCTACTATAGCCCCACATCAACCAATGCTTTGTAAGCAAGTGGAAACTGCAAAAGCCCACCATGTGTATTTATCTGTCTGCCTCACTGCTTTAGAGTATCTCAAAAACTTAGCAGTCTAGCAAAAATACACTGATGTAAAAAAATACTGATTTGTCAAAATTACAAGATATTTTAATTGTTGAAGCTGGGGTTGTTTTTTACTATAATGATTCAAGTAACAAATACCTCTACGTTCACACCAGGCAATGCTTGAAGACCTTTGCATCAATAATTCTGAATATTAACCTTTCTGCAAATTGTAGGGCAGCAAACGTATTGCTCCCCTGCCTTACAAATTAAACAATAATAAAATTAGAAAGTATGATTAATAAAAACTTTGATATAAAAACAATTACTTTATTCTTGCATCATTACTGCTTTATGAATTAGTTAACCTTTTAGCATTTAAACTGACCGTATCAGGCCTCATACACCTACCCTACAATGTTATTCTAAAAATAAAGAAAAACATCATTGAAATTTCAAAGCTACAATGTAATGCATGCTTAATACACAACAATTTGATTATACAAGCATTACATTTACCAAAATAATGTGAATACTAGAGTTAATGAAATTTAAGGAAAATAGTTTACAAAATTGATGAAAAAAAAAAATTATATAATTTTGTAACCGGAATATTTAATGTGAAATGTGTTTGACAACTATTAATTACATTGATATTTGGATGGAAATTAGCAAGTTTTAGCCCTATATATTATCGCACCATTCCAGATCCCGGTCACTAATAACTCAGGACCCTTAATGTTCAAAATCTTTACAGGTGTTTACCAATGACTTGCATAGGCACAGATCCCCCCCCCCGGTCACTATTAACCACTTTACCAACATCATAACTGATGAAGACTACATGTAGTTCATAAGAATGTATAAGGATTAAAAGTTGAAAGACTCTCAAGCAGATGGAGGTTGGAGAAAAAAGGGATGGAATCAACATAAGCCATGTAATCAGATAGTGAGTGGCAGATTGGATTTATCTGGAAACAGCAAAATAAAGGTCAAATTAATGCTTACAGCACCAATTTCTAGAACCCCAGAGAATACTCTACTTAAAAGTAAAGCAATTTCAAACAGCAATACATTGAAATTAAAACAATGTAAAATACCAGTTATAATAAACAGAATGATAACACAAATGATACGAGAATTTCTTTTATTGATTTTTTCTTTTTCCTTTGTTTTTTTTTTTTAAAGTTTTTCTGCTGTTTTTTTTTTATGTTAGCTTGCTATTTTGCAAATTTCAACATAAAAGTTGTACAGTTTGGGAGTGCTAAATTGGAGGCAGAGCTAGCTACGACTTTTTTTTTTAGGAGATACTAAAGTTAGCTTGTAGCCAAATATACTGGATAGGGGGAAAAGAAAAAAAAACCCAAAACTGTAGCCCCAAACATAATGAACTAATATATAATTATTAGTCAGATTCCACAGATGAATTAACTAAATGCAGTATTAAGTATATAGCTCCTCCTCCTTTAATTTCCTAGAAATTATTCCAGACATCAAAATACAAGACAGGGTTATGACAAACAGGTTGGTTAAAAAAAACCTGCATTTGAAACACAATCACAACTCCACTTGTGTAGAAATGGACCGATGAAGTGATAACTAAGGTAAAGAAAGGGAATAAGATTATTGACCAACCTTAGGCAGCACTATATGACAAAGAAAGTTTTTTTTTTTGTTTAGCTTGATTTTTGTTTTTTCTTCTTCCCCCTCCTCCTTTAATAATAATGAACTTGATAAGCTGAAAGATTAGGAGCTAACTGACCAGGAAATAGGCAAGTGAGTGGTTGGATGTACCAGCAATATTGGAGAGAAAAGAGAGCACAAGACAGTTGCTATAGATATTAGATTATTTTGATTTACGATATTGCAAAGAAAAAAAATTAGAAAGAAAGGGAGGGAGGAAATAATAAAATATACATAAGGAAGTCCTTGGGGGTAGAGGTGACATTTAAGGTTTTGTAAAATCCCTCTGATGAATCAGATAATGGTGAATTATATATTATACTGAACAAATTCAAGTTACCTTTTGAACATTGCATCTCCAACAGAGATAAGATAGATAAAAAGTGAATATTAGTCATATAACTGACAATATTTTGTTTTTAAATTGAAGTAGATCCCATGCATAAGGAAAATAAAAAGACAAAAACAATAATTTCAATACTTAGATCTTAATAAGAAGCAAAACAGGGAATACATCTAATTCAATTTTTAAAATACCAAACATTGTAATTTTAAATTTTTTCTTTTTTCCTTTTTGTCTTTTTTTTTTGCAATTTCACTGAATCACAAATCTGGATTGGTATAGTTCGAGAACAGGAAGAGACTTAAAAAAAAATATAAAGTGAAAAGTGGGATTACAAACAACAATGTTCAACACCCAGGATGATCTTAAGGTTTACTGCCAGCAGTAGTCCAAGTAAGAAAAAAGAACAGAAGGAACAGATAGAAAAAGTAGGGCACTCCCTTATTAAAAGAAAAAAAAAGTTAAATATTTAACAGAAAGAAAGAAAAACAATATTTAAACCTCTAAAACTATTTATTTTTCCATTTTAGTACTAGACGATTTTCTGATCAAAGAGAGCATAGAAAATATATAAATAATAAAAGAAAAAAAAAAACAAAGAAATCCAGCCACTCTCATGATACTAATTCAAGTAGAACTTCAAGAAATATTATCAAGCCATTCCGAAAGCCCCCAACAAACACAACAGTTATATTTTACAAAGAGATAAGGCAAATATCCGAGAACTGTAAAGGTAAAAGGAAATGGGTGTGGAGAGAATTAAAAAAAGTTTTGCTTATTAAGATTTTTCACCTTTGTCATATAGCACTTCTCCAAAGTTACTTGCAATCACCTATCCTCTCTTCAACCTCCCTCAATAGATTTTATGGAGGGGCACCCATGGCAGAGTAAGTAGAGTATTTTTTTTACCTCCTCTACCTATTCAAGAGGATACCTGGAAACTAAGGAAGAAGAGAACAAAAATGGAGAAAAATAAAGTTCCATCCATCAAAGTTGTGTGTGAGAGTGTGTGTGTGTATGTGTGTAACAGAAACATAACCATAAAAAGAAAATCACTTAAGAATTGGGATCAAAAACATTGAGGGCACAGGGGTAGGGAGTGGGGGCATTAAGTGTTTACTTTTGGTCATACATATTACTTTTCTCTCCATTAATGCATCTCTTAGTGAGGAAGCAAATATATTTGCTAGCTTGCTTAGCTGAACACAGCATCATCACCAGTAAGACATCAATGATGCCTTTTTGCTCGTACCATTAGTCAACTCCAAGGAGAATCCAGTTAACTACATCCCTTATATGCAAGTTGGTGACATATCTTTAAACCAATTAGCAGGGATGTCATTGTAGTAGTAGATGTAGTAGTAATGGCAGTTATGGTGATGGGAAGGAGCTGCAGTAACACTAGCAGTGCCACTATATCAGAACACCTACCATCCCAAGGAGTTGGAGTCACCTTTTGGCAAGCCGAAGTACTATACCAGATTTAGAACCAATGACCTTCCACTCAGGATCATTGGGATCATCCTCAGTAGTTGAAGCGGAGGAACTGCTGGGCAGTGGAGAGCATGGATGGCTGCTTCCAGGTGTTGCTAGTTCAGCTTGAGAAATTTCTGGAGAGGTCGTTGAAGGGTTTTTCTGTACTTCCACTGAGGAATTTCCTATATGTAATTTTTCAACGTCTTCTTCACTAAGAGGGAATGTCCGTGGAACCCAAGGTTCAACACATAAATGCTCAAACATTTCATGAGAGATGGTCATGTTTTCATCATCATATGAAAAACGATCTGTTCTTGACACAGAACTACTCCGGCGTCTACCAATCTGCTCGTCATTACATCTTAGTAACTGACCAGCAGAGTAAGTGGTTGGAGTAGAAGGGCGAGTCTGTAAACAACTGTCTAATGAAAAAGCTTGAGGAGGAGTCAACTTAGATGAATGATGAAGTGTTGATGATGCTGGCGATAGCTTATAACCTGCCAGCATCTGATGAGAATGTTCTGCTCCTTCTGATTTCAAAAGAGTTTGTTCAAAAGACTGCTTTTTAGAACCACTTGCTGACTGACAGGATGTGAGCAGACTCTGTTGGTGTTTGTTATTGACATCCCCCATTTCTTCACGATGTAAAGAGGATTTGTCTAACACATTTTGTTGGTTTTCCAGCTGTTTTAATTCATCAGATGCGTCGTCTATTGATGCAAAGAAAGACTTTGACTCAGTGACAGATTGCATTGAAGGATGTTTGTGTAGGTTTGGGTTTGTAACAGACTGGGAAGGGGATTGAACCTGTAATTGTAGCAAAGGTGGTAGAGGGGGAAACTGTGATGCCACTGAGTGTAAGCTTTCATTGCCATGACGGCTAGAAGTCAATGAGTGAGTCGGAGAACCAACCATAGAATTGCTGTCCATTAAGCTAACAGATTCAGGAGAAATTGGATCAGAATCATCTAACCTCACAGAGCGATTACTGCGCCTGCCATGTTGAAAATATGATACAAATCTTTTCTTTTCTTGAATTTCACACTTTGCATGCCGCTGTATGTAAAGTTCATCAGATAGATCTTCTATGGGAAGCTGGAAAGAAATAAAAGTTTATTATATTCAAATATTCATCACTGAACTACTATTGAAAACAGCTATAACAAAGAAGGATGTAATACAATCACTAATATTATTTCATTATATTAAGTGAATCAATTAGAGTAAAATGATTCTGGCCAATTTAGTTAGAATTATCAACATCCTCAATATTTTGCATGACATGAAAGGATTACAACTAGAATAAGGCAAATTGAACTGATTTTGCTTAGATTGAAAAACTTTTGGATAATGAATTTGTTGAAAATAATTTGGTCATGTGATGCATATGGATGGGGACAACAACATAAAGCGTCGAGCTCTAATTGTGGAAGGAACCTGTGGAAGGGATAGACCCAGAGGACACGGGACGAAGTGGTGAGAAAGTATCTTCAGACACTGGGCCTCACTGAGGAAATGGCAAGGGACTGGGAAATGTGGCAATTTGTTGTGCTTGATAAGACTCATCAAGTAAAAACCGGTGTCCTCCATAAACATGGGCTTGTCCTTTCATGTGCCAGTGCCACTTAAAAAGAACTCATGCCAGTGCTGTGTAAACACACATAAAAAGTACCCAGCACGCACTTAAGTGGTTGGGTTAGGAAGGGCATCCAGCTGTAAAAACCATGTCACAACAGACAATTGTAGTCTGGACAACTCCCAGCTAGCCAACTACATGTCAAACCATCCAACCCATGCCAGCATAGAAAACAGACATTAAATGATGATGAGTCTATGAAGAAAACATAGAAATCATAAGACATTAATCTAGTGCTACTGTCACAAGTGGCTATTTAAGTATAGTGGCTAATATCAAAAGTTTATGTGAAGATGAATATTATCCATATAAATTACTAGGATATATTGCAACAACAGCACTTTTACAACACAAATTGTCTCAAATTACATGAGCCATGAACTAACAATGTGTACTATTTTGAAGACCAAAAAAATTGCAGTAAGCAAGCTAGAATAATCTATTATGCTTTATATGCAAAATCTTGTTTTTTCAGTATAAATCCAACATCTTCAAAAAGAAAAAAGTTATATAAATACATGGAGTTAGAGAGGAACAAAACAATTGTAAAGTTCTTAAATTTATTTTCACTAATCTTGTTTTTCTTAATGATTTTTAATAAATTCAATTGTATGATACCATACCTCATCATCCTCAGCATCATTTGTCTCAGTTTCATCATCACTTTCATTCTTAATATGAGCTGGAACTATGATACCATTGGTCTTGCCAGAAATAGCTTCCTTTATTGTGGTACAAGGAGACTTTACAGATGAATTGATTCCTTCAGTTTCAGTTTTAGACTCAGAAGAATCTTCTCCAATTTCTCGCCACCTGGTAAACAATAATATTTTCTTTATAAAGATATGAAATTTAAGAAATGATTTAAAATTACATTACATCAATAAATTTATTTGGATACATTTAACCTTTTAACCCATGAACTGGAAGTTTAAATTCATAAACTCAAAGCTGACCAAAAAAATCCAAGAAAAACAAGGAGAAACTACAATCGTGGAAGTTTACAATTGTTCAATGATGAAGTGAATTATAATTAAATTACAGTGTTTTTAAAATACAAGTAAAATATTTCAAGCAAAAGGGTCCCTAAGAGTCTCAAATACTGAACAGCAGGTACTTTTTAACCCTTTAGCATTCAAATTACTGTGTCAAATGTCATGCTTATTTATTCATGTTTTGAATTTATTTAAAGAATAATATTCTAAGATAGGTTTGAGAGGCTAGATCTAGCCAGTTTTAAATGTTAAAGAGTTAAGCAAGGTATCTTATTGTATTTACTGGGTAATGATCTAATTCTATGTTGCAATCCTACAAGAGATATTCTCATAATGGCAGTGTTTCCCCTGTCTTATATTTCTCTATAGGTAAAGTTATTTATAAAAACTCACTTTGGCGTTACTATTTCTTTATATTGTAACTTTTCGACTCTGGTAGAAGCAGCCATACTATACGGAATGACAATATTATTGATATCAAAGGCACTCTCCCCACGTCTTTTCCTTAATGTAGCTTCCTTCATTTCTTTAAAAGTATATGAAGGAAAATTCATTGCAGACGAAGCATCTTTCAAACCAGAGGATTCAGAGGTCATTCTAAACCTCCGCTTTCCAAGTCTGCCGCTGCCCAATGAAAGAGAACGCGAAGGTAATTTCTTCAGAGCTGTGAACAAAAAAAAAATAAAATAAGCTTAAAAATGCTGTTTAAATAAACAAAATCAATGAACAATTCAAATAGTACCAATTTAATTTATCATTATTAAATACAACTCCTTATTAGCCTATCAATATCTCCAAGATTAAATAATTGAGGAAAAAAGAGAAAATACATTATATACACCTATATCTAATTTTCTTTCCTTACTACTAACCAACACACACACACTCTTCTCCCGCCATTAGACCCGTCCCTACCACTCGGTATTGACATCACCTTGTCCCCTTCCTATCACTTTCTACCTCTATCATGTAGCTCATGCTGTACCAATAACAAACATGTAGTTATTTCCTTTCATTTTTCATACTGTACATTCTGGTTTTCTCCCTTTATTCTTTTATCCATCAACTTCGTTTTTTGACATTGAATAAACAGAAACAGTGTAAAATAGTGATGTAGAGAGAACTCTTTAGTCTTGAAACGTCTCTAGAATTAGTGCTTCAATAGAATGTATATCATGCACTCATTGGTTGGTCTCGAGGAAAAGTATCCAGCTGTAGAACTCATGCCAAAAATGCAAGATACAGCAAAGTGTTCTCCAAATAGGAACTGACTTACGCCATAAAGGTAAGCACAGAGAAATGTAAAACAATGATGAAACTCGATATTTAAGTAGGTCAAACTGCATAACATCTAGCAAAGTTAAGAATTATCTCCCCTTCTTGCCAGTGCTGGTACACTGACAAATGCAAACATGCTGCAGTTTCTCTGAAGATAATTTCCAAAATATTAAAGAAGTATAATTTATTTTCAAGGATTCTAGACCAAAATTTCCTGACTACTAGGTCCAACAAAACTATCACAGAAAAAGTAAACTGCAGAACAGAGCTATTTTTAAATGTAAGTTATATTTGAAAATAACTATCAAAACAGAAAAAGCATAAAATTAAAATTGCCAAACCAAATAGTCATATGCTATAAGATGAATACCTACTAGTCATTTGATTAACTCACCAATAGCCAACTGTGCTGCCCTGCGTTTCTTGATTTCAGTTCTACAGAGACGTTTATCTGTCACTTTGTTTTGTGGAGTTGTAGGCAGAGAGGACGATGTGGCTGATGATGTGGTCATAGTCAGTGAGACAGGTGAAGTTGAAGGTGGACGAGATTTCTGTACAGGTTTTTTGTCATATCGACTTCTGAATTCTGAAAATTGGAGATGCCACTATGAAAGTTTGCTGAATAAAGAAAATGAATGGGATAAAGAGAGTCTGCCAAATGTTGACCCAACAGAGGGACCAGCTATCCGAGTTGATAGTTCCGTAGTAGCTAAGGCAGTTAGGAGCATGAAGACAGGGAAAGCCCCAGGCCCATCAGGAATTACTGCAGAGATGCTCAAAATATCTGGCAGTGTCGGCTATAACCTAGTCACCCGTATAGTCAACCAGGTGATACACGAAGGAGTCATACCCAATGACTGGTGTAGCAGCATACTAGTCAACTGCTACAAAGGTAAAGGTGATGCCCTGGATACAAATAATTACAGAGGTATCAAGCTGTTGGATCAGGTAATGAAGGTTACGGAGAGGGTCTTAGCCCAACTAATTAGAGAGAGAGTTAGTTAGATGAGATGCAGTTTGGGTTTGTCCCAGGGAAAAGCACCACTGATGCTATATTCCTGGTAAGGCAGCTGCAGGAGAATACCTAGCCAAGGATAAGCCCCTGTACCTGGCTTTTGTTGACATGGAGAAAGCCTTTGATAGGGTCCCCCGATCCCTCATCTGGTGGTCAATGAGGAAACTAGGGATAGATGAATGGCTGGTGAGGGCTGTGCAAGCCATGTACAGAGATGCCGTAAGTAAGGTTAGAGTTGGCAACATGTACACAGAAGAATTCAAAGTAGAGGTTGGGGTCCACCAGGGTTCAGTACTCAGCCCCCTCCTATTTATCATAGTCCTCCAGGCAATAACGGAGGAATTCAAGTCCGGTTGCCCCTGGGAGCTCCTCTATGCTGACGACCTCGCTCTAATCGCTGAGTCACTATCAGAACTGGAGGAGAAGTTCCAGGTGTGGAAGGAGGGTTTAGAATCGAGGGGCCTTAGAGTCAACCTAGCTAAAACCAAAGTACTAATAAGTAGAAAGGTAGAAAACCCACAAATATCATCAGGAAGATGGCCCTGTTCGATCTGTAGAAAAGGTGTAGGTAGAAACTCTATAAGATGTACCCAGTGTAAGCTATGGACACATAAGAGGTGCAGCAATGTCAAAGGTAGGCTAACTGGGAAGATAGTTTTTGTATGTGGCAGGTGCTCTGGAGCACTGACCTCCGAAAATCTGCAGAAAACAACTTCTGTCACTTTCCGGGGGGAAAAACTAGAAGTAGTTGATAGTTTCCGCTATCTAGGTGACCAAGTCAGTAGTGGGGGTGGGTGCGCTGAAAGTGTAACTGCTAGAATAAGAATAGCCTGGGCAAAGTTTAGGGAGCTCTTACCTCTGCTGGTGACTAAAGGCCTCTCGCTCAGAGTAAAAGGCAGACTGTATGATGCATGTGTACGAACAGCTATGCTACATGGCAGTGAAACATGGGCCGTGACTGCTGAGGACATGCGTAAGCTCGTGAGGAACGAAGCCAGTATGCTCCGATGGATGTGTAATGTCAGTGTACTTACTCGACAGAGCGTTAGTACCTTGAGAGAAATGTTGTACCTAAGAAGCATCAGTTGTTGTGTGCAAGAGAGACGATTGCGCTGGTATGGTCATGTGGCGAGAATGGATGAAGAGAGGTGTGTGAGAAAGTGCCAATCCCTAGCAGTTGAGGGAACCCGTGGAAGAGGTAGACCCAGGAAAACCTGGGACGAGGTGGTGAAGCACGACCTTCGGACGTTAGGTCTCACCATGGAAATGACTAGAGACCGAGACCTATGGAAGTATGCTGTGCGTGAGAAGACCCGGCAAGACTAGTGAAGCCATAATCCGTGGCCCCTACCTGGGACGTAGTCAGTCCACCTGTGCATACCTTCCTTCTTGTGACACTTGTGAAGACCTGTTGAGGCAGTGAGAATCGAATCGAATCGTATCAAATCAAATCGAACCAAATCAAAATAGATGAACATCAATGGAATTTGTATCCTTGTGGTACCAGTGCCGGTGGCACATAAGAAAACCATCCGAACGTGACCGTAGCCAGTACCGCAATGACTGGCCTCCGTGCTGAGGGCACGTAACAAACACCATCCGAGCGTGGCCGTCCACCAGCCTCGTCTAGCACCTGTGTCGGTGACACATAAGAAAACACCATCCGAGCGTGGCCGTCTGCCAGCCTCGTCTGGCACCTGTGTCGGTGGCACATAAAAAACACCATCCGAGCGTGGCCGTCTGCCAGCCTCGTCTGGCACCTGTGTCGGTGGCACATAAAAAAAAAAACACCATCCGAGCGTGGCCGTCTGCCAGCCTCGTCTGGCACCTGTGTCGGTGGCACATAAAAAACACCATCCGAGCGTGGCCGTCTGCCAGCCTCGTCTGGCACCTGTGTCGGTGGCACATAAAATCACCCACTACACTCTCGGAGTGGTTGGCGTTAGGAAGGGCATCCAGCTGTAGAAACACTGCCACATCTGACTGGCCTGGTGCAGCCTTCGGGCTTCCCGACCCCAGTTGAACCGTCCAACCCATGCTAGCATGGAAAGCGGACGTTAAACGATGATGATGATGATGATGATGAATAGAAACCAGTTAATACTTGACAATCTCCAACATATTTCTGCAATTGTAAACCTCTTCCCAAATATACATATATATTTATTCATACACAAAGTAAATGTAATTTATCAGTTGTTAATTTTCTGCTACAATGGTTAAGAGTTAGTTGCACATTTCTAGAAATGTGCTGGAAGAACCATCTATTTTATCCAAGATGGGTATAATTAGAGTATGCAGCACTGTCAAGATACAAGAGATATCACTAATGACAGGATAAGAATCATTAAGTCATTTTCATATCCATTTAGTGATTCTATTTATTTAAAGAAATAAATTTAATAAGTATTTCTAAAGACACTTACTAGCTGATGACAGCAACACTGCTGCAGCATTTTTCAACTTTTTGCTGGTACGCCGAGCTTCATTTTGTAAAAGTTTTTGCCTTCTGGAAATATAAATGATCAGAATCAAGTTGTGTAAAATGCTTGAAGTCAAATACCTGTAAGTAAAGCTTTACAGGGCTAAATTTAAAACAGAATTTAAAAAAAAAATATTCTAAAATTAAATTTTTATATTTTTTCATATACTTGTACACAAGTGACAAAGTTCAACCCTGTGTGATTCTCACTGCCTAAATTCAGAAAATTATATTATATTAGCCACGTGAAAATAAAACATACATATGCTGTTTGTGATTCTTCCTACCTCCCACTTTTACACAAATTACCATGAAACTGATACTTTAGATATCAAATGTAAACTTTTTCATTACATAGACAAGCACTATATGAATTATGTATGGTTAGTTTTTAACTTTAAATTGCTTTATTTTACATTAAATAACTAATTTAATATAAACTGATACAGAAGTGAATGAAATTTAAATATATATATTTCCCCAAGATTGGTTACTAAATCGACTGACTTGATTTTAATGCAAATAATCTATGAGTTCCATGCATTGAATGAAACGTCCTTCATTTAAAGGATTACTTTACTCTATGACTTCCTATCTGCCAACATTAACCACATTCAAAATGTGCCCTTTATTAAGCTTTTAGCATTCACATTACTCATTAAATTAGATGCTTATTTATTTGCATTGTTTTGAAATAATCATGCATTATCTCATAGCTTTGAGATTTCATGATGTCATAGTTTATTTTTAGAATGATATTGTAGAGTTTGTGTAAGAGGCTGGATCTGGCCAGCTTGAACATGAAGCAGGTAGGATACTTCGGCTGAATATGGTAGGTTTCAATGCTAAATATCTATTCACTGTGCAAGAATCTCAAATTGGTTACATTCATTTATACACTTAAATCTTCACCTACAAAGAGGTGCAAATTTTACCAGTTCAGATTAATGAACAATTCTTAAAAAACAAGACAAATTATTATGAGTTACTAATAGAGGTCAGAGAGTGAATCATGATCACCACTCAACCATTTACTATAGCATACAAGACAACATCGCATAATGATGGGCACTAAAGGAATCGGTCAATATGACTGCATTCAGACATAATAGAAAAAGCCTAAGACGGATGAGTGAAAAACTGCCTCGTCCTAATATTAGCAAAGTAAGACGGAAACAAGTGAGTTAGATAACAGGATTTTGCTTCACACCGAAAAGATGACAGAAGATGAGAAGTGATGATATACTGTGCAGCAGATCTCTCTAAATCAAGTCAGCAAGGAAAAACCGATGTTAAACGATGCAAATATCACACAATAACATTTTACTTCTCATAAACTTAATAAAGGTTGGGAGCTTACTCTTAACACCTATGACTTAGCAAACCTCTAAAACCCAAATTACACCCATCCCATGCTAAATCAGACATTCACCTGTAAAAACGTAATTGCATCTACTTAAATTGCTCCCATTTTTATCACTTTCTATGTTATCACAAGTAAATACTACTGAAGAAGCTGTAATTTACATTTTTTTTTATACAAAACTTTACCAAGTGAAATAAAAATAAAGCACCCTGACACACACAAAACAGTAGAGTAAAATATGGATACATACAAACAAGAAATCAAAATTTATATTTTAAAAAAATCACATACACACACAAAATAAATTTCAGTCAAAAACCACCCAGAAAATTAACCATAACACCATACTTAGTTGAAGAATTTCTGTAGGTTTCCTTTTTAATATTATTCTTTTCAGAGAAGGTTGTCTTTGTTTTTAAAACCATTGGGGAATATCACAAGGAAGAGCATAATTAAAAAAAAAAAAATCTATTTTCATCTTATCTCTAATTTCTACACACACCACAGGAACCAATCTATTCAAGTAAATTTCTAAGACTTCAATTTTATTTGCATTGCTTGTGATATTCATAAATACTTATGCCCACTCAACTAAAATGAAATTGAAACATTTTATTAGTATTTTAGATATACCTAGAGACAGAAACCTTTCAAAAACATTTCTGAATTTAGCTGAATGTCAGTCATGTTGTATGTTAATCACTTTTGAGAAAAATGAGCAGTGATAAGAGAATCATTCATATAAGCCGTTTTATACAAAAACTGTATACCAAAAGTTACAAATAACAGTTATCACCATCATGCTTGCATGGGTTAGATGAATTTGTTGAAACAGATTTCCTTAGGTCTTCCAGTTACAAACACTCAACTGTTTCTTAGCAAGATAATATTTCCTCTTGGTCAGATATGGAAATGAATAACGCCATTTGTATGATGTTTGTTTACAACCAACACAGCCTTTTTCAGTCTCTGCCTATTAAATCCATTCACAAGGCTTCGGTCACAGCCTGAGGTTATAGAAGAAAACACCCAGGATCCAAATACCGCTAGGAAGCAAACTTCTCAACTGCACAATCACATCTGCATTTTTTTTTTTTATTCAATATGTTTCATAACGGTATAATTACAGAATGGTAATCACCTACCAGGAAGCATTTTTCTTGTACAAGTTAGCAGAACATGATGACATTTTAATTGATATACTATGTAGGTCGTGTTTATAAGAAAGTACAGTACAAATGAAATGTCCTTCATTTAAAGGATTACTTCACTCTATGACCTCCTTTCTGCCAACATTAACCACACCCAAAGTGTTCTTAAGCCCTTTATCAACCCTTTAACGTTCACATTACTCATCAAATTTGATGCTTATTTATTCACACTGTTTTGAAATAATCATGCATTATCTCATAGCTTTGAGATTACAATGATGCCATAGTTTATTTTTAGAATGACAGTGTAGAGTTGATGTAAGAGGCTGGATCTGGTCAGTTTGAACATAAAACAGGTAGAATACTTGGGCTGGATATGGCCAGTTTAAATGCTAAAGGGTTAAAAACCACACGAATCATACTGCCCTCAATTCAATGCATGGAACTCATAGGCTACTTGCATAAAAATCAAGTCAATCGATTTAATAACCAATCCTAAGGAAACGCGTATATTTAAATTTCATTCACTTCTGTATCTTTTTATATTAAATTAGGTATTCAATCTAAAATAAAGCAATTTACAATTTAAAAACAAACAATACATAATTCATATAGTGCTTGTCTATGTAATGGAAAAGTGGCAACATCAATTAACAAAGAAATGAGAAAAAGATAAATGGAGCAGCAGATGGGGTCTTAACAGGTACAAAATAGGCAAAATGTTCAAATATGTCTATATATATATATATATGTATTCCAACATCTACCAATCCATTCCTGCCTTTATTTGAATGTACATTTTGTCTTGTTTGCAACAAGAGGTTGGGTCTTCTACCACATAGCATCTATCCCCTTGGTGAGATGCAACATTGTGAGATCAATCTCAGCCGACATTACTTCATCTGATATCTCTAATATCCAGTTATATTCTCACCTTACTCATGCTTCTTTACACAAACAGTAAAGCATACCTAATTCATTTCTTTCTGATCTTTTCAAATCCTTTGCATTCAAGACCTACTTCTCACCACCGTATAGCATCATACCTTTCTTACAAGAATTACACAATCTGCCTTTCACACTGAGGGAGAAATTTTTGTTCCGGTAGAGCTAATAATTTCTTGAACTTTATCCAACCTGCTTATATTCTGGCCACTGTTTAGAACACCCAAACTATTAATAATTTGACAATAAAATACAGAACAAATCTTGTTGTCATGAAGAAAAAATCCTCATATTAACTTATAAATATTCCAATACATTCACTTATATATCATTTCAATTATCTCATAAAACTTGGTTATTGTATTTATTAAATTCTGCTATAAATAGGTTTATATAATAAAAATTTTGAATTATGATGCAACCCTTTTTTTAAAATTAATTTTACTAAATATTACATACATCAGCTACAATTAAGTTTAAAACTTATTCAACACTTTCTCTAATTACCCTGAATTAATTCTCTACATTGCTTCCTCTACTTTCATCATCATGTTAACATTCATTGTTTCCATGTCTATGTTTGCACTAGTCAGATGGAGTTTAATGAGGCAGATTCTTGATGGTTAGGTATTCTTCCTGTCACCATCCCTCTTGTTTTCAAGAAAGGTAATTTTTCCCTATAGCCAAACATACTTTCACAGAACACTGGAAATGAAAGCTACTGCTTGTATGATAGTGAAACTCACAACTACAGTATCAACTTAAGGAGATTCAAACACACACGTCATTATTTTAAATGCTTTTTCATGCTCGCATTGGTCAGACAGTTTACTGAGGCAAATTTTCTACAGCTGGATGCTGTTCCTAATACCAACCCTCACCTATAGCCAGGCATATTTTTGCAGATATTGGAAAGGACATCCATCATTCATTTATAACAATCATGCAAAGTCAAGACAAGGAGACACAAATTTCTTTCAGTTTTCTTCTATCAATCTGGAGATATAGTAGGCAACATTTGCCCAAGGTGCTATGCTGTAGGAATGATCCTGAAATCATGTGGTTGGGAAGCAAATTTCTTAACCACACAGTTCACACCTCCACACAATGGGCTTCTTTCAGTTTCCCAAACTTTACTCAAGACTTTGGTTATAACACAGCCATACTTTTCAATATCCATGCTAACATAGACTTTGCAAGTGTGTGTACACATGCAAAGCAAATTTTCACAAGTACTTTTATAATGAAGTATCTTTCCTAACACTACGTACAGAAGTGGCAACCATTTTTAGGAATTTAAAGCAAAGTAAAATAAGTGTTTTGTCTAAAAGTACAATACAAATAACTGACAAAGTTTAACCTCATAACTTCACTGTAGGCTAGTAATTTACCTATGGAGCTATCTAAATGTAATAATCATAACTAGCGGAATCCATGAATATTTCATGGAATGGTAAGCTTATTGGGTTATTTCTGAAAACTGTCTGTGTTGTGTCTGTATCGAAAGATAGTCGCTCATCTGCTAATCATCGAAAAGTGAAGGAAGTTGGAATACTATAATGCTCTTCATATACTTCATGCACAATTTTGTAGACTTAATACACAGCACTCTCCCTCTTTTTCTTTTTTTATTTTACTCTTCACCTTTCCCTTCATCTCATGTGACTGCATGGAGGAAAAAAACTTGGTTAAATTAAAAAATAATACATTTCACTCACCACTACCTCTCCCACTAATCATGTGGAAGCGTTACAGACAGTTTAATTAACAGAGGAACAAGCAGAATTATTATGAGACAACCAGATCTATAGAAATGTCACTATTCTAGAAAACTAAGACAAAATTACTGTTGAATTCTTTCTCTCATCTGCTGTAACAACTCCATTTTCTTTCATTCCTATTTTCTCTCTTTTACTTCTTGGCTGTTCCCATACTCACTGTAATGATTCATCCCTCTGCTTGTTTTACCAGACCCCTATACTTTTTTGTATGCCATCTATCACTATTCATATTTTAAATATATAAAAAAAAATATCGAGGGTTCAGTCTTCACTGTTTAGCAGACAACAATCACTTGCACTAAGGTGTAAGTGTTCAAATGAGAATTCCAAGAAACATAAATTGTAGTTCAATAAAGGGGGAAAGGAACCCCTACATTCTCCACCATCCCTATCACTTCCACCAACATTCTAACCTATAACCCTAACACCTGAAAAAATTACTACAGTTCTTACTTCTTAGTGTAACATGAGCATATGTGCACCAACATCTGTATAGCATTCATATATATTTCACATCTCTCTTTTTAACACCCACCCCATCATTTTGCCTGCTAATTTGTTCAGAACTGCTGTTCTTTCTTTAAATGATATCCGTGTTTCATATTTTTCCCCTCTCCCACTAAACACTCACTATGCTCTCCTTTTGTCTGCCACTTTACTCAGTATAACTCCTCTACCTTCAGCTGAAAACTTTAAGGGTGTAACAGACGTATAAATATATAGACAGGTATACCCATTCAGACAAATATACACATACCTGCGTTCATTTGTTGATTTAGTTCGCTTAGACATATAAATATATAGACAGGTATACCCATTCAGACAAATATACACATACCTGCGTTCATTTGTTGATTTAGTTGGCTTAGGGGAAGGTTTGTTCTGCCATTCACCACTTTTTAACAGTGCTTCAAAATGAACAGGTAATGGAATTTCTGAAACAGAAAAAATTATATGTGAGAGAGAGGTGAGGAGCTAAAATACTCCAAGAATTTTAATGTATAAAATCTTCAAGATTGTGCATGTATGAATTCATATATACTTTATGTTAAAAACAGCTAGAAACAATGAAAAACTAAGTTACTAAATCTAAAACTATATGAAAGACTAAAACAAAAAAACCCCGAAGCTATAAAGTGTATCATTGAAGAGAAACAGAAAGAGTTAAAAGAAATAGTGAAGTCTGTACCAAATAAGGATAGTTTGATAAGCATCATCTTAAGTATGACTGGCTAAAATGAGAGGATTAGCTACAATTCAATAGCTATTCAGTTGTCAAAAAATAAATATGAGTGATAATATCAAATGGTTAAATCATAGCTATGTAGGCGAATCAGAGTATGTTTTAAAAAATGATTTACAAGGGAAGTGAAACATTCAAATAAACAAAAGGCTTTTATATATTCACTAAGTTTCAATCATGATTCATGACTGACCATTGTCTGTTGCAAGTCATTTTGGTACCTTTTTTTACCACACGTATACTATCATTTTGTACAATAAAAGGACTATAAACCTTTCATATGTACTTGTTATCTAAAGTATACAAATTTCTCTTTAGAAAGACAAATATTTAGTGAGACTATTGTTCACAATTTCATTTATTTTTTAAAACTAAAATTACACAAGCATTACAAATTTATCAAATCAATGCAACGTTTGAAGGTCAAGCCAAGATCAATAGCAGGTACAAAGAGAAAATTTTATTGTGAATTAATAGTTGTAAGATTGATTTTAAAATGGCTCATCATAGAGACCTACTAAAATGCAACGGTTTTGATCAATATGTAACAAAGCAAAACAATGTACTCTCTAACACTTTTGGTACCAAACCACTTGAGACTGCTTGGTTTCATTGGATACAAACTTCCCCCTTTAGAGTTATCTAAATTTAAATCTTTCAGCAAAATTTCATGTTATGTTCCAAACACCAGCTTAATAATAGTTATTTTACTAAATGCTTCATTAACTTTAGGACTAATTGAAAGAAAGGTGGTATATTTCTACAGAAATATGGTAACAAAAAGGTTTTATCTTGTTTATATGACTATTGTTCTTGTGGTACACATCAACAAAGATTTCCATAAAATGCTAGTCCAAAATAAACTTTGGAAACCAAATAGTAAAAGTTAAAAAAACTGCAAAGAACATGATTTTAATTAAGAACTATACACCAAAATATGTGTGCTATCATGATAGCATAGTTTACAAACATATATATATATATACACACACAGGGGTATTTGAGGACATTTCATTTTTAGTTTGTTACACCTTCAAATTATTTAATGTATCATTTTTTTCCCCCCAGCTAACTTTTTCAAGATATACTAACTCAAGAAATGAAAAGACATGCAGTCATAGTTGCTATACATGCAAACCACAGTGATTTAAAAATTAGCAACTTTCTAAATGTTGCAAGACCATTTGTACACAAAGTTCGGTTGGAACTGGAGATATGAGGTGATAGTGTTTCACCTGAATCAAAGACAAAAAAAAACATTCACAATACTCAGACACTAAAAGGACACCGGAATTTATACATGTTCAAAACATTATTGATGAAAACCCCAGATCAATGAGATCCATTGCTGACGAAAAAAAGCTGACCAGGACCAAAAGTCTAACAGAAGAAATGACAGATGGTTATGTGCAGATCCTTCTGAAGTACCCAGAGTGATGCGCACGAAATTTCCAGCAACTGTGATGGTTTTAGGAGTGGTGAGTAGTGAAGGTCATGTGATGTCTCCCCACTTTTTTCCATAGTGTCTTAGAATCAATGCTGCCGAATACATTGAGGTACTAGAAACTGTTATCAAGTCCTGGATTGATGAAGTATGCAATGGAAGGTCATACGTTTCAACAAGACTCAGCACCTTCTCACAAAGCTCTAGTCACCGAAGAATGGTAGTCAGACAATCTTTACAATAATGTAACACCAATATGTGGCCTCCAAACTCACCAGATTTGAACCCCACTGACTATAGTGTGTGGAGTACTGTTGGAAGGGAGACTAATCATCATCCTCATAATATCATAGCTTCACTGAAGGCCACCATTGTCCAGATGATGTCCGAAATGAATAAGGACCATACAGTGTCAGCATGCCAGCAGTTTTGGTCTCTCATTGAACCAGCCATTGAAGCCGAAGGTAGTTTCATAGAATAATATGCTTAAAAAAACCATTATCAAAGCTAATTGCACAAATGTTTATTCAAATATGTATTTATTTATGCTGAAATAAATATAAATATATATATATATAACTAGCCAATTCTGAAATTCGTATTTTTTCCAGCTGGAATCCACCCTTTTTGTAACAAGCATGATATATCTGTTTGTATTATTGCTCAAAGATTTCCTAATCTAAATAGAAAACAGGCTAACAATAGAAAAAAAAGGAGAAATTCAAAGTTAATAGAGCCATTCAATAAACATATTTAGCCAACTCTACATTTCAGCAAACAATAATTAAACCGAAGGTAAATGAACATTAGCATATAATTTAATGCTTAGCTAACAACTCAATATATTTACATTTCTCTAGCATGAGACAAGTTTGAGCAGGTTTCTTTCTACCTTATTTTTGACATATTCAGCAAAGTATATAGCCTCTTCATAATTTACCAAAATAAGTGAGGATTATTCCATTTCTAAACAATTCTCCAACATTCTTTTACTGGATTCAGAGTATCACATTCAAGAATTTTTAGTCAAAAACAATGCTACCCAGTATATAGTCTGGTACTTTTCTTAACTACACAACATCAACATGTCATATGCCGATCTTTCAGCAAGTTTTGGAGAGGCTTATTACTTGCAGAGAACGTCGTAACTAAAACAAGTAATTATTTTCTAGTCTTGCTGAAAAATGGTCAACTGTATATGCAGGTGTGGCTATGTGGTAAGAAGTTTGCTTCCCAACCACATGGTTCAGAGTTCAGTCCCATTGTGTGGCACTTTGGGCAAGTGTCTTCTCTTACAGCCTCAGGTCGACCAAAGCCTTGAGTGGATTTGATAGACAGAAAGTGAAAGAAACCCATGTATGTGTGATCCCACCACCACTTGACAACTGATATTGATGTTTTGACATCCAATTAACTTAGCAGACTAGCAAAAGAGACCGATAAAGTACTGGGTACAATTCGTTTGACTGAAATTCTTCATGGCAGTATCCCCAGCATGGTCACAGTCTAATCACTGAAACAAGTAAAAGATATATATTTCTTCCTTACTGCATATATTATTCTTCATTAGTTGTTTCATGTTCAGCAATGTAACATATGCTGCCCCTCACACACACCTATTTATCATGCAGAAGAATTATTTAGTTTTCTCAATCATTTGGTCAACATATGTTCTAATAATTAGAACTCGGTTTCAATTTATATAATTAAAATAAATGAAACTGCCATTTCTTCTCTACACTTAGCACAATCTATGTAATTCCACAACGCATTAGTAATTTTATATCTGCAAACTTACTTCCCTTTGAACATTATAACCAACCAAGCATTTTTTTTTTTTTTTTTTGGGCTGCAACTATAAAATAATTTTGACTAAAACTTTTCAACTAGTTGGAACAAAGGCACACCTAATCAATTCCAAAATATTAATCTACTTACCAAATGCTATTATTACAGGGCAAAATCTATACATTACCATGATAATCAACCTTTTGGCTCTATCACTATAATTGAGAAACTCAATTACAGAGCAGTAGTGACTATACTGCAATCTAAGTAACTGACAAAAATTGGTTTATCAATGGTTTCAACTTCAGAATTAAGCATAATAGGGTTAAAATTAAAGGAAAATATTGAGGGTTAACTCAACCTTTGAGCAAGCAAAGCAACAGAGACAACCCAAAACATTTTTTTAGAAATTGGAGGTGTTTCTATTGTTTATTAAACTAGATGTTATTATTAGCTAACCATAAGATTGGCAGAATCGTAAGCATGCTAGGTAAAATGCATAGTGGTATTTCGCTTGTCTGCATATTCTGAGTTCAAATTCTGCCAAGGTCGACTTTGCCTTTTATCCTTTCAGGACTGATAAAATATTACATTGGATTGACCCCAATCACTGTAATTGACTTACCCAACCACTCAGGAATTACTGGCCTTGTGCCAAAATTTGAAACCATTATCTAACTCCAAGATGGTGAGCTGGCAGAATTATTAGCATGCCAGAGAAAATGCTTAACAGCATTTTGTCCATCTTTATGTTCTGAATTCAAACTCCACCAAGGTTAACTTTGCTTTTTATCCTGCAAAAAGTCACTAAAATAAGGATCAATTCAGCACTGAAGTCAATGTAATTTACTACCCCTACCCAACCAAAAATTCAAGCCTTCTGCCTATTAAAAAAAAAAAAAAAAAAGATTAATTAGCTAACCCATGGTCGTCTTATTTAACCCTACCATGGTTTGATAAATGTATTGCAGATAATCTAACTTGCTTTTTATGTAATTGTAAAAGTTATTAATTACATCAGATAAAACATTTTTCCAAATAAATAAAAAAAAATCTATCATTGAGAAGTAAAATGCTTGCAAATTGCTATATCCATGTCTTAGTTTTTTAATATAATAAAATCCATAAATATTGTATTTATTTCTAAAACTATTCTATATACAATTTGATAGTATATTAATAGTATACAATTAATTATTTAAAAAATAATCTCTGCCAAATCTATTCAATTGATTAATTGCCAATTAGGTAGGTGATTTGTTCCTTATAACTTTAAAATTCAACACTTCATCTGAAAGCAGAGCATTACAATAATCTACAGTCTGAAAACAATCTTATTCTAAGAGCTTTTATCATTACTTGTTAGTCATTCAAATGTGGCCATGCTAGAGCTCCATCTACAAGGATTTTAGTTAAACAAATTGATCCCAGTTATTTTTGAAGCCTAGTAATTTGTCCTATAGCTCTACTTTGCCAAATCACTAAGCCACAAGAATATAAACAAACCAACACCAGTCATCAAGAGATGGTGCGGAGCAAACACACACTCATTTGTGTCTATCAAATCTACTCACAAACCTTTGGCCAGTCCAGGACTATAAGCAGAAACACTTGCCCCAAATGCCATGCAGTGGGACTGAACTCAAGACTACATGGTCAGCAAGCTTCTTACCCACAGACATGCCCATAGCTTCCATTAAAATTTTTTTTTTCTAATTACATAATGCCAAGAAATCTGATACAAAGAATGTGCTCCATCATTAATGATGGCCAATTAATCATATCTATGTAACAATTTTTTTCCTGTAGTTTTTGAAAGATATTTTATGGACATCAAGAATTAATACATTGCACCAAACAATTTGAAAAAAGTCTTGAGTTCTATTTAAAAAAAAAAGCAATTTCAATGTTTCCTAAATTATAAAATGTAATGGCGTATGATTTTTTTCTTTTAAATCTCCAAATATTCCAAAATAGTATTCACTCTTGCTTTCCTATACAAAATTAACAAATTAGCACTCCTCATTATGATTGCATTATTTTTATACACTAATACACAATAAATCTATTCACCACTTTTTGGATGTCTGTAGATAACAAAGAAATCAATTATTTCTATCAAATTCAGTTTTGGATAACTCAAAAGAAAAAAAAAAACACTAACAGTCACACCATTTATATTTTTAAAAAATGACACCAATTCTGAGCTGAATAGTATTTTAAAAAAGACCATCTTGATAATTTTAAGGAGAGAAAATGTTTCCAACCCTTGCAGGTGGTAGCCTCAGATTCATATAGTTGATGTTATTACCTGCAGGGAAAACAGACAGAGGTAATTTTAAAAAGTAAGAGATCTGGGGATAAAGAATCGAGTGAAATTTTGGGGTTGAGGCAAAATAAAAATAAGAGTGTAGATAAAACAATACATAGCTCATAAGTTCAGCAGAATAGGAAATGCTATAGTGGTAGAAAAGACAGAAAGAGGATACAGTGCATCAGTGGGCAAGTGGTTGTAAAGTGTTAGTGACAGAAAATTTTTCAATTAGTTGGATGGCCTACTTTTTTTCTTTTTTTAATGTAGTCGAGAAAGCTTGCCTGTGTAGTAGTAACAGCAGCACTATCAGACATGTGAGCAGTAGCTAATTTGGGGAGTGCACTAACATCTTACAGCAGCACTCAAATGTACAGAATTGAAGTTGTTCTGGCAAAGATTGCAAAGACAAGTATTTACAGATTAGGAAAATTTTAGTTGCAACAAGTGAGGAATATAGAGAAGGCTCAGTGTTTAGTTCTTTACTTGGTGTGTGTGATAGCTGTGTCTTCATGCTATTGAATAAAATAAACTTGACATATTTATAAGAGATTTCCAAGGTCTTTGTTAATGGAAATAGTGCATATCAGCCCTTGCATGCAAATGATGCCTGGGCACAAATGGTGGCCAAGGAATGAAGAGTGATATAAAATACATGAGTGATGTAACCACATGTGCAGGAGCAAGTGTGCAGGGAAACATCTGAACCTTCCTGTGGTACACCAAATTTTAAAATTAGAACTATATTAATCCTTTTGATAACAAACTGTCCAAGACCACCCTGGTTCTTCAATACAAGACAACTTGAAGTGATCTAAATTAAAAACTAACATCAAAATTTTATGCAAATTGAAGTTTCAAACACCAGCTTAGTAACGACAAAGTTATTTTACTAAATTATTTGGTATTTTCAAAATTAATTGAAACAGAAGCAATACATTTCATCAGAAATATGGAAACAAAAAGAATTAACATGCTGCAATGTAGCAATCTGGAAGTTTCCAAATCACAAGAGGTGATATGTAGAGCATCTATTCTTAGGAGGTTCTTAGAGTAAGTTAGTCATTATATAACATTAACCACTTCTATATCATGCATTTTATATAGTGTCAAGCCAATTGTACTTATTTCTACTCTCTTACATCCTTATTGTAACTGTAAGTATAATCTGTAGATATATGTAACTAAAACTCAAAACACAACTTTTGGATCAATCATATTAAAATTAGAATTTTAAGATGTTACTGTTTTAATAAAAATGTTGCTTTTACTTTTAACACAATCTTTGCTCAAAGTTTATACCTTACTTTCAGTGTTTCCTCTAAGCAATGAGTTTGTGCACACCAGGTTTTTTTTTAATGAAATCAGATATTTTACTCAAGAAATTTGAATGGTGGTTATTTGCATGGATGCACACATGCTTTGCAAAGAAACAAAGACAAAATCTGCACAGAAGTAAATTTATGTACACACTTACACAAAAAAAAAAATTAGAGGGAACATTGCTCACTGTTATACAGTTCTCATTCACAATATTCATCTCCTGAGTTAAACCTAGATTCACTCCTTTGTCATTTCCAACCACCTGTCTAATTTATGCAGACTTATATTGTCATGACAATATTGTTATAACAATCATAGCTTTAAAGATACAAAAGAATCTGTTCCTCGCAAATTTAAGTACTTTCAGATTTCACTATTCTCATATAGTAGTTATAAAGCGCTTTTAAGTTGTTTTCAGTATCTAGAAATAAAACTTAGGTTTTAAACTCATTACACTGTTTTATGTTTCAGAATTTCTTTAAAAGTTAGAAAAACATATATTGAATAATGTATCTCTGTACATAGATGCAAGTGTGTGTGTATACATATATTTATATAAACTTTTTAATCACCCGGGCAGCAATGTTTCTCCTGGTAGATACAATCATACAGTTATGATAAAGAGAACATAATGTTTCTCTAAATTTAAGTTTTAAAATGTATTATGTAACAGTACATGTTACCTCTGTACAATATTACACATTTTCATCAATCAACTCATGACTGCATAGTTAAGTTTACTTCCTACCCACATGATTTCAGGTTCAGTAACACACCACCTTGGGCAAGTGTTTTCTAAAATAGTCTTAGGCTGACAAAGCTTTGCGATTTGATAGATAGAAACTAAAATAAACCTGCAGTGTATGTGTATATCTGTCTTAATATCATGCAAGTTGCAAATAATTATCACTGTCACAGAAGTAGTGTACGTTTCCAAACTTTTTTTAAAAAGCATGTCATGGAAAAGTAGTATCTCGCTTGAAACCAAAGATTTGCAGGGGAGGAGGGGGTGTTAGAAAAATTGCCTTAACTAATTATGTCAGACCCATACAAGCATGGAAAAGCAGACATTAAAACAATAATGATATGCTTCCTCAGCACTTGAAAAAATATATATTTACTATCATGAAGCTAAAACAGAAGTAATCTCAAACACTCTCCTTCTAATAAAATGACTGAAAACAATATTTGCTGGTGCTATTTACACAATAAAAATAAAATTAAACACATTTATTTTTTAAAGTTTCAGGTCTACATCTTTCCAATAGAATTTCCTAAATTACATAAATGCTATAGTTATGAATGACCATGGGATTGTACCTAGAAAGTTCCCCTCAGAGGCACAAGTCTCAACAAGGTTGGTTGTAGAAGACCAACAGTCATTCATGCATACCAGTCACCCCTTTCCACACCACCGATGTTGTCCAAAGGAAAGGCTGATACAGTTTGGCACCAGTAATGTCACAACTCATTTCTACAGCTTACACAACACATGCTCCAGCCCAGGAATCAAACTGACAACCGTACGATTGTAAGCATGACACTAACCACCAAGTCACGTACGTTCTAATTACATAACTCTTTACAATCAGACTTAGTTACCTGGTTTAACAACTCTGTAGATCTTAAGAAAATCATTCCGGATTGAACTTGAAAACTTGTTACTTTTCATAATGAATTCTTTGCAATTTAGTTGGGATCTTTTTCCTTTTTCAGGTATTCTTTGATTTTATGTACTTATTTTAAATTCTATAACTGTAATATCTTGTCTATTCGGCTTTCCCACTCCTCCAATTTTACTATCAATTTCATTAAGGATTGAGAACTTTTACCTATTTTTGATGTTTTCCACATTGTTGCTTAGCCACAGTTGAGCAAACCAATGAGCAAAGACATTTCAGCCATGACCACACCATCCTATTCAGATAATGCATCAAATACTACATTCTCCAGCAAGGCTGAGATTCTAGGCAAATTTGGATACGATTTCAAGCAGATCAAGACATACCACTCAGTGACCTCTCATTTGCTTGGGTTTTGTTGTTCCTATAGGAACCCACTTTTTTAACTGTAGCTGCTACATAATGACTTTTACTGATGATATTAAAGTCCACATCTGTTTTCGTTTATCTTTGAAAACTAGATTTGATTTTATTGTTATTTCTGCTTTATTAAGTTTTAATGCCAAGAGAAGAGTATTTTCTTAAACCACAGAAAGAATTATGGATTTTAATTTACTATTTCCAACTTAAAAAATTAACGTCATCTTCAAAAGTTTGAAATATTTCTCATATTCCTTTTTATCCAGGTTTTAGTTTTTAGTATCCTATAATTGTATTTTCATCAGTATTTTGTAGGTTGGTTGTTTTATATGTGCTATATCTATCTATCTTCACTTAAATTCTCAATATATTATTAACATTAGTGATTTTATTCTTGCTGGCATTTTGTTGTTGCTAATATTTTCTTTCTAAGTGCCCTAGTTGTATATGTTTGATATTGTTTTTGGTTTTGGAAATTTATCAACTTAAATTGAAGTCAGCTTTAAATAAGCTTTATTTTCTTTCCAAATATATGCAGAACTTTTTCATAGGGTAAACAGAGCTATAAAAAATGTGTTGTATAGAAACATCTTTCTCCTGCCCACTTAAGGCTTTATAGGGCAAGTGTCTACTTCTATAGCCCTAGGCTAATCAAAGCCTTGTGAGTTGATTTGGTAAACGAACTGAAAGATACTTATTTTATTTATATATATATCTACACACACACACACACATACAGGTATGTTTGTGCCTCCTTATCTTGACATTCTATGATAGTTGTAAATTGACTGTCACTGTTATACAAGCAACATCATTCATATCCATTGTTACCTTGCTTGGAAACTGGTGAGGGTCAGCGATAGGAAGGACAAAATCTGCCTCAACCAAACTTTGTTCGACTCACACAAGAATAGAAAAGTAGACATTAAAACAACGATGATGATACAGGACTTGAAAAATAAAAGCCTTCATTTTGATTGTCATAATTTTCACTGGAAACCTGTTCATTTGTTTTACCAAAGCAGACTTCAGCATGTACCATTTCGCATACTTTCTTTACACCAAATTTAAAGTATGCATTCCAGCTTTAATCTTGCATTAGATTTAATTTGTATTGTTTGCCATTAAGTGAAAGTCCTGGAGTTCATGTAGTGATCTAACATGTTCTATTCTAGGACAGCCTGAAATGGGTTATGAATGTTAACCTTTTTCTTCTGACTAAGTCATTGAGAAAACTACATTCAATACAAAGTTGTTATCTATGTACCTGAATATGTGTAACTTCTGCAATACCAACCAAAGACAGGGAGTGAGAGGGATCTATTCAGAATGTCATAAGCTAATTCATCTAGAATAAGCATTATATATATATATTTATTCACTTACTAGTTTTAGCCATTGGACTTACAGTTTATAATAGGTAAAGGTAGAATCTAAGCTATTATGTCTACAAAGGTATTGCAACTATTCTATAAAGTATTAATATACACACAATCGCAAGCCAGACACTTAGGAGTTATGTCAATGTAGAAAGTTTGAGGGTGGGGAAGAAATGGAGAATTAAATTTGTTAGTAAACACTCTTGATAATGGACGTTTTTTGTGCATATTTGTGTTTCCATCAAACACACTTCAGACATTATATAGAGAACTATATGAATATTCTAAACACAAACTCATAGAAATGAATGTATCTTCACATGACCAAACTTGAAAAAGATATAGCTATAATATGTAATACCCGAGTCATTCAAAGAATACATAGAGAAAATGATTGACTTCAAAAAGCAAAATTATTTCAAAATCCTAATTTTAATTTAGCACAAGTCCAGCATTCTAAAGTGAGGAGACAAGTTGATTACATTGACCCCCCATTACTTAACTGGTACTTTGTCTCACTGATACATTTCATTGTTCTTGGTTTCTACAACTGGATGCCCTTCCTAACAACAACCACCTTACAAAGTGTAGATTTTATCATGGCTGCAACGAGAGGTTACTACTTGCTCAACAAGATTAAGAATCTTCTTGAACCCACAATATTTTTGTTCATTCCCTAACCACTTTATAAAAATGTAGAGAACATTTCATTGTGGCATCAGTGCTGGTGATGTTGTATCTCATAAAACTAGAGAGACCTCACAACTATACAATATATGTCTGAGGAGATGGAGAGAGCAAGAGTGAAAACTAAAGAATCAAGATAGATGAGAGAATGTTGGATAGTAATAAGCATGAACAATGTGTTAGTGAACACACTCATTCAAACCTAAAACTTCAAGAAATGGAAAAGTAACCAACTTTAACACTATTGAATATACTTTAGTAAATCTTTTGGGTACTCTTTATAAACATTACTTATCTCTGCCGCCTCTCCCCCTGGCTCACACACACAAAGCCCACCTACATTGATAAAGTATTGAAGTTGATGTTAAATGTACTCCAGAAAGTAGTGACCCAGTATAGCAAGAGTCAAGTGACCAAAACTAGTAAAAGAATATCAAATTTCTTACAAAAATAAAAAGTTGTAAGCTCACAGATAAAGGAAAGCAACAAGCTGAGTTATTCACTGTTACAACAGTTTCTATTCCTATTAAATTGCAGGTGCTACACTTCCCATACCTATGCATCTAACTTATATAATTAGAGTATTAACCATATGACTTGAGTATACTTTTCGACCATGGTTGGTTATATCAGGAAATATGACATACATATACAATAATTGTGCTTATACAAAATGATGAAATATGAATTTTGAAAAGAAGAATATTTGTTATTGTCTTTTACTCCCTCTCCTCCTCTGTTTCTACAATTATTTTACTTTCAGTGTATGTGTGTGTGTGTACATGCATGTATAGCATTCCTTTAATAATTGATCACCACCAAGCCTAGTATGCGCACTCATCTTGCATCTCTTCTGTATCTTTTACTTTCTGTACCTGCCTCTCATATATATAATGATGCAAAGCTTAACTGAAGAAACAGTCCAACTAGCCAACATCTTTATCAGCTATACATTATACAGAGATAATTTCAGCAAATATGGGAACCAACTCTGGGTAAATTCCAATCTTATAAGCCCTCTTAAGCAAAACAGTGACTTTACCATATGTAACTAAGTAGTGATGAAAAAAGAAAAAACAAAAGCCACAAGTAAATGTATGTCATACATGAGAAAAAGTGTGGGGGGGGGTCACCAAGTTTAATATTGCTTACACTAACTTAACTGTTTTCCCTTTGGAAAATTGGAAAAGTAATTAACTTCAATTTGCACTTAATTATATTAGTTCAAAGTCAAGGGGAGCTTAAAAAGGAGTTTACTGCAAAAGATTTGCAACTGCACAACAGTTCCCACAAGATTAAATATTGTGCAATGCTAGTTTTATTTATATATGTGTGTATGTGTATATATATATATATATGCGCACGCGCGCATGTGTGTGAAGGCACATGGCTTAGTGGTTACAGAATTCGGCTCACAATTGTAAGGTCATCAGTTTGATTCCCAGCAGCACATTGTGCCCTTGAGCAAGACACTTTATTTCACATTGCTCTAGTTCACTCAGCTGGCAAAAATGAATAGTACCTGTATTTCAAAGGGCCAGCCTTGTCCCACTCTGTGTCATGCTCAATCTCCCTGAGAACTACATTAAGGGTACACGTGTCTGTGGAATGCTCAGCCACTTGCACATTAATTTCACAAGCAGGCTGTTCTGTTCATAGATCAACTGGAACCCTTGTCACCATAACTGATGGAGTGTCAGTAGTGCACATATAAATAAATAATAAATAAATATATATATATATATATATATATATATATATATATATATATATATACACACACACACACACATTAATGCTTGTTTTTATGTTGAGTTATACTAAAAACTTAACATTAAACTGAAGAATTAATACTTTTTCTAGGGAACATCTTATACTTCCACAAGGTAAAAGTAACAGTGGCTGCGAAGTTTTGGCCTGCTAGCCTTTGTTGACTGTCCAACAGAAGCTAGTAGATTGAAACTTTGAAGTCAGTGTCACCCCTTTCTTGTAAAAGTATAAGACACTCTCTCGTTATGAGAGTGCGTATTGGATTTGATGCAAAGTAGAATTTAAAATTTGAATAGTAGATATCAGGAAGAAATAAGGAACAACTATCTTAAAATATCAATGACAAATGATATTAAAAAAAAGCTAAGAAAATATTTTTACTTAAGAAAGAAGAAGGCTGGTTTGATGTGCATTCATAAGTAAAATATTAAAAAAAATTCTTAACAATGAATTTGCTATTAAAACCAGTAATATTTGTAGTGAAACCATTGCAGGATAGATTGATATAGACAAAGTTATTGTAGATGAAATATTCCAAGGATATAGTCAATTACAATGTAGTTATCGAAGGATGAAAGGAATGAGCAGGATTAAGATATTTTTTCTAGGTACACTACTGATTCTGCCATCCATATGCCTAATATCAAAAATATTGAGTTATTCACACTGGAGAAAATGAAATATTCTAAAGTTTCTACCTTACTTTGATGACAAACTTTTAAAATATGATAATTAATCAAAACTCTAATATCAGATGTTTAACACTGCCTATAAAACCCAGTTTGTGACATTTTCATTTGCACCAGCAGTCTAATTGTTATAAAATTTTGTGCTTATTTTTTTAAAACCATAAACATTGTTCCAGTTCACTAAATAATAAACAACCATATTGTCTTATAGCATGGGTGTCACCAATGACTCCTGAGATACAGTGAGAGTTACTAATGGCAGGCAAAGTACTGAAAATAGTAATAAAATAAAAAAAGGTAGCCCCAGTTAACATGAATTACTCAACTTCCCTCAATCTATAGAACCTTTAGTGGTATTGGCAAAAAAATTTTTTTTCTTTTAAAAAAAAAATAAGGAACTCACCTTGAGAAAAAGATAAAACTGGATGAAAAGAAGGATCCAAAAGTGACAACCTTTCATGTAAAGGCATGAGGTCAGGATCTAAAGTTTGAGTGTTATTATAACGTCCTCCACACATAGCACAAGGAACAACTGGAGTATAACAATGACATTTTACAGTTGAAAGACGAGTAGCTTTTCGATATAACTGGTGCAAACCAGCAGTTCGAAATAGTTTCCTTTTTCTGTAGCTTTTTACAGGGCGACACCTTGCAGCCTGACATGTAACATCAACAGGCACAGTAGGTGTAGCTAAGGATTCTGAATTCTCTAACAGTAGCTTATCATCAGTCTTTACTGTTGGTGAAGCTACATCACTGGTTGAAACACTTTTTCCGTTATGGTTACTATCAATTAATCCATTTAAGGATTTCTGTGTTGAGGACTGACAAGTGTCTTTACCACTAGACATTGGTGATGTCAGACCAGGAGGTAAAATGCAGTTAACTAATGACTGATTAAATTTTGAGGACTGAAAAACAAAGGGTTTATTAGATTTTTCTGTTCTCTTCTCTCCACTTTTTTCCTCTTGATTAAGGATTTCTCCTGTCCGTGAATTATATGTTACAGGTTGAGTTTGTAGAGATTCAAATATCAAGTCCCCTTTCTCACTTCGTATTTGTCTGTGTGTATCACTTTGCTGTCGTATTCGATATTCCAAATCAGAAACTTGAGCCTGTAACCAAGTCCATCGTGAAGCAATGGCGGAACGCTCAGCAGCCCATTTCCATTCAGATCTTCGATGACTGAAAACAAAAAAATTAAAACAATCAGCATTCTACTAATAATAAATTTTCAAAGTACAAAACTTGTGTACTCATGTCTAGTCGTCTTTATTTTTCTAATATCACGTATCTAACAAATCAGAATCATACTTTTTGCAAGAACAATTGAATACCAATAAATTTCATATAATCATGAAGAATTAAATATATTAATGTAAATATGAAAATTATATTACAACTGAAAAGCCAAATAAATAAACAGCTTTTATTTCTTTTCCTATAATACAGAAGGATTAACAAACAATACTAATCCAGCATAAGACTTTTCTAATGATCTTACACAGCTAATTAAAACTGAGCATTGTGCTTCTAATAAGCAGAATAGCAAAAGGTTTTGAATGAAAGAGAATTGAACAGAAATGAAAACTAACCAATAAAGCTGGGGAGGTTAGTTTTGTCATATAAACCAATCCTATGGAGAAAATTTAACTGGAAATTCTCATTTTATGCTTATCTGGATAAGCTGCATTAACAGTGCACAACATCTTCATGATTAAAATTAAAGGCATTTTAGTGTCATCATTATTTTTGTCTTTATAACAATGTACTGCATAAGGATATGTGTAACAAAATTGAATCATAAAAAAAATGTACACAAGATGTTGTTTTGGACAGTTTGACGGGCTATATTGTCTGCTTTGGTATGGTTTCTATAGCTGGATACCCTTCCTAATGTCAACCACTTTACAGTATTCTGGGTGTTTTTTATGTGACATCAGCAGTGACGTTTTTTTTTTTTTTTTTTACATGGCACTGACGCCTGGTTGCTGAGTAACTTGCAGGACAAAGACCTTTCAGCCAAGAAAGGGAGTGGAACTGTGGGGAAGTAGCTTTGTGCCAGGTGAGAGGTTAGAGTATAGTAGGGGAATAGAGATAGGTGTTTACCATAGAGAAGGATACTTAGCTATCCCAGCCACAAAACTTAGTCACACACACACACACACACAAAATCTTTTATCTTTTGTTTCAGTCATTTGCCTGCAGCCATGCTGGGGCACCACCTTAAAGGGTTTTAGTTGAACAAATTAACCTCAGGACTTCTTTTTAAGCCTAGTACTTTATTCTATTGTCCCTGTTGTTGAACCACTAAGTTACAGGGGTGTTAATACACTAACACTGGTTGTTATGCAGTGGTAGAAGATAAACAGATATACATACATAGATATGCCTTTCTATTATGTATTTACACATGTCCATATACATATTCTAGCAAACAGACCCATCCTTTGTACGGTTTAAGTTGCTTTGGTGGTATTTTTCTCCCACTAATTTTACTACCTAAAAGGTTTATGAGTAACATGACAATCTATAATTCTGATTAACCTAGGAACAAAAAATGAAATTGAAGGTTGGTTGTGGAGGTTGTTGCACTTTAATGATCATAGAACATATAAGTTTGCAAGTGATGCCAAAGCAGAGCTACTGAAGTGTCTTGGGAGTAGATTACAGATGTCTACAAAATACTGTTGTTTTACATGAAAGCAAAATTTCTTGTCAGAGACAGCCACATAAATGGTGTAAGGAAATTGAAGGAAGATATTAAAAGTTCCCCTCTGCAAGTTTTCTCAACAGAAAAGGGAGCTATATTTTTTGAGAGATAAGCTAACAAAAGCCCCTTTATTGTCTTCCCACATAGCCTGCACATAAACTAACAGTGAATAAAGTTAAACTGGTAAGGAGCTTTCTGAAAGATAATATAGCTTTCACTAGTGGAAACAAAAATCTTATTTAAAGGTTGATTCTTTAGGACAAATCATATATGGTTGTTTTAAAAGGGTTAGAACAACAACGCTAAAACGTATTTGAAACAATGGACATCAGTCGAAATATGATAATGGATAGGTATATAAGCATCCTTAAAGTGAAACAATGGTACCAAAGGTATAAACAAATAGAAGAGAGGGAAGGGAGCATCATCTTTCAAGTAACTCAGAATAGGTTACTCAAGTTTAATTCAGTTTAAATATGTAGATTAAGTATTTGGTATTGGATATTCATCACATAGTGTTCCTAGTCAACTAATCACTGTCGTAGGTGAACAGCGGAAATAGACAAAATCCTTTCACTTTTAAAAAGAGGAAAAATTACGGAAGACCTTACATACAAAAAAACTATGTCTATTTACATCCAATTACACAGGAGCTCTGGGCAAAATGTTACAGTGCATGACCATCCTTGGGACATAAGTAATGTGTGCACAAAGTTTGGTGAAAAATGGCTGAGAATTGTGGAAATGTATGCTTTAGTCATTATACACACACATACTGTGATTTATATATACTTGATAAGAAGATACGTGATCATAGGCACACCATTGCATTACATAAATCTTTTCAATACCAACCTACCTGAGACTGCCTCTTGATCTAGGATAGAAACTTTTTCACTTAAGATTATCTAACACCTTTTAAACAAAATTTCATATTAATTTATGTTCCAAATACCAACTTAATAACAGTAAAGTTGTTTTACTAAATTCATTATTTTCAAAATTACTGAAAGGTCATGTATTTCAATAGAAATAAGATAACAAAAAGGTTAATGTTGAGATTATTGTATACTTTTGATTTATTAATGTGATTTGTTGTAAAGTTATTCATTTTGAATGAAACAGAAGCAAGACAGAGTTGTTGCCAAGCCTCAGATTAGTATGATCAAAGATATTTCAGCAAAGACCATAATTTATTTAAAACTAATGTTCAATATGTCGCCCCATTAAAACAGTGGGGGTGTTGAGGGAGACTTGGCTGCTATTCTAAACAGGTCAAACATCCCTGTAGAAATCTCCTTATTGAAATATTAGTTACATTTCTGAGTGATTTCTGTTGGATTTACCATACAAATGAAAGGGTGAAATAAGGTGTTTTTGAATGTATAAAACTCATAAGGAACCCTTAAATTATCTACAAGGTGCCTCAATATGGTTGTTCAACCTCCTACAAACAACTGGCAAATACCTAGCAACCTTCCACTCACACCAACTGCTTTAACAAATAGTAAAGGTCACAGTTAAAAAAAAAACAAGTGGTCACAGCTGGAATGACTGATCATCTGTCTGCTCAATCATGCTGACACAGGATTAATCAACACCATATTAACTTATAGGGTATATGAATCATCAGTGATATAGATGACTTAGCTATTCTAAGTCCCGCTATATCCAGAGCTAATACATAAATTATAAACACACATGTGAACACACACACAGCATGCACACAAACATATGTACAGCCTTTCCAACTATGTGCTCTCAGATTCAGTTCCAGTGCATGGTAGCCTTGGCAAGTGTCTTAATACAGCCATGGGCTGACAAAGCCTTGAATAAATTTGGTGGAAAGAAACTAAACGAAGCCTATTGTAAGCACATGCGTGTATGTGTACCTTTGTCTTGATATGTGAGGATTGTCAATTGTCATTTTTATAAACACAAAACATGTACACACACATATCATTTAACATCTACTCACCCATCTTTGCATGGCTTACACTAAGTTTGTTGAATGACGTTTTTACATCCAGATACACTACCAGTCAACAACTATACATACACACACACGTCTAAACACAAATATAAATACATATATACAAATTTAGATATATAAACATATAAAGTAACTTAACCAAAAGAGAACTCAGTCACACAAGCTGTATGGCAACCTCACTAGAGTTAGTGCTACATATAAATTTTTTTTTTAAAATGGTTTTTAATGAAATAAAAGCACCCACTACACTCAGTACATACATTACAATAAAGTGGTTGACATTAGGAAGGTCATTCAACTGTAGAAATAATGCCAAAGCAGGCATTACAGCACAATGAGATCCTGACAGCATGCAAGATGAATGAGTGTGTGTATGTATGTGTGTATATATATATATATATATAAATATATAAAAACATACACACACAATCGACATTTAACATCCATTTTTCCATGCTTACCTGGGTCAAAGGAAATTTGTTGAGACAGATTTTCTAATCAGGTGCCCTTCCTGTTACCAACCCTCACCTGTTTCAAAGTATGGTATTATTCCTTGCTTCCATACTTATTTTTACACTAAAGTGGAAATGAAGGATATTACATGAAGTAAAGTAAGAAGATAGTAATGCACACACATGTATGATGGGCGTCCTTCAATTTCTGTCCATCAAATTCATTCACAAGGCTTTGGTTGCCTGGGGCTATGGTAGAAGACACTTTCCCAAAGTGTCACGCAGGGAAACAAACTCCTTACCACACACACACATACATACATACATATATATAAATGAGTAACAAAGATGTACAGGTGCAGGAGTGGCTGTGTGGTAATAGCTTGATTACCAACCACATGGTTCCGGGTTCAGTCCCACTGTGTGGCACCTTCGGCAAGTGTCTTTTACTATAGCCTCGGGCCGACCAAAGCCTTGTGAGTGGATTTGGTAGATGGAAACTCAAAGAAGCCTGTCGTAGATATGTATATATGTGTGTGTGTTTGTCCCCACTAGCATTGCTTGACAATCGATGGTGTGTTTATGTCCCGTCACTTAGCACTTCAGCAAAAAAGACCGATAGAATAAGTACTGGGCTTACAAAGAATAAGTCCCAGGGTCAATTTGCTCAACTAAAGACGGTGCCCCAGCATGGCCACAGTCAAATGACTGAAACAAGTAAAAGAGGTGTCAATTCATTACAGGGATTTCAAGCAACACCTTTAATTGATTAATAAAAACATTTACATCATTTGAAAGAAACCTAGCAAAGTGCCTCAATTTAAGTATCTAATTCAACAGAATCTTAATTACATTTTCATATATATATATATATATATATATACACACACACACACATCTATAATAAATATTTCCTCATACACATATGTGTATATATATATATATACACACACACACACACACACACATTTAACCAAGAATAATCATAGAAACACACACACACACACACACGTTCATGCATATGCTACAGTTACAACAATTATATTTATAAATAACAAAAAGATTTTTGGGGTAATATTCTTTTAAAACTAACAACTTGTTTTCAATGAAATATAAGTCAATATTGTGGTATTTCATCCCAGGTCAGCACAGCCAAGTTAACTTATGACCAAGGACACTCCAATCATCACCATACAGGATTTTTTTTTTTTTATTTTGGCTTTTCATAACAAGGTCTACATTATCAAATAAGCCATTTTTTATCTTAAGATAATAGCTGCAAGATTTAAAGGGCACTTGGGTGCTATTTCTAGCAGGCTGAGAAATCATGTGGAAGTCCCCTCATTGATACCTAAATTATATTATATTGTAACGATTTTTTTCTATATTTTTTTTAAAACAGGTTGGACACAACTGTAATAGTAAACTGATGTGTTTCCAAATGTGTTTGTTACAATACAATGATTACGCACATACAGATATCTACACAGCTCTAAAAACAGTGACCATACACGCATTCATATATGGACAATAGATGACTTGCTGTTAAAGCAACAAACACACACACACTTGAGAAATGCCTTTTCCCATCCAAGTACTTTGTTTAGTCCCACCACTACGACCTCCCACCACTACCCTATCCAGATTTTTACACTTATCCAACAATCAATCATCGCACACAGACAGGTGGAGTGTACGACTGCGCAGTATAGACATCCAGTGAGGCACAAAGACACACACGCACAGATGGCTGGAAAATTCATTTAGAAATTAAATGAATGAATGAATATTATATATATATATATATATATATATATGATAGTACTCATTTGGCTAATAGCAAATAACCATTAGTAAAAAACAAAACAATTCAAGTAAAATACCAACATGCCAACACACTTGATACCAGGCAAAATTCACAATATCATACTGAATAAGTTATATAATGACAATAATATTGTTACTATATTATTTCACTATTCCAGTATACCATAAAAATAAACTGGTTTCTAATTTAAACATGAGATTTTTGGTGAAACAAAAACCACCAACTAAGCAGTTATCACACTAAAACCATTTTAAGATGTAGATATCACAAAAGCATCACAAACCAGACATGATTTGAAAGCCTTCACAAGTCTCATTCACACCTGCCTATAATGTCTCATTGTTGAGTCAAATGCAACGCTCAAAAAAATCTTGTCTTTTGTGCTGTTGAATATGTGTCAGACAACTGATTACTTCAAACCAGACCTTATGACCAAAAGAAGGAAACCCTGTGTGTGTGTGAATGTTTCATAAGTACCTTATACTTAACCTCTATATCAGATTTAAGTATAGGATGAAAGATTCTGCAAATTCCGACATTTGTATGGATCAGAGAAAATATTACCAACGCAGTGATAAAACACTGGACAAAATAATTAGTTTTATAATTTAGTTACATCTATTTACATTTTCAATTTAGATTGCCCCCTGGCTAATTTTGCTTTCTTTCATTTTTTAGCGTCAAGTATATTTACATACAGTAATGATGTGCCTATCTCCTCTCTCGTACTGTGTGTGTGTGTATATCATCATCATCATCATCATTTAACGTCCGCTTTCCATGCTAGCATGGGTTGGACGGTTCAACTGGGGTCTGGGGAGCCCGAAAGCTGCACCAGTCCAGTCAGATCTGGCAGTGTTTCTACAGCTGGATGCCCTTCCTAACGCCAACCACTCCGAGAGTGTAGTGGGTGATTTTATGTGCCACCGACACAGGTGCCAGACGAGGCTGGCAGACGGCCACGCTTGGATGGTGTTTTTATGTGCCACCGACACAGGTGCCAGATGAGGCTGGCAAACGGCCACGATCGGATGGTGTTTGTTACGTGCCCACTGCACGGAGGCCAGTCGATGCGGTACTGGCTACGGCCACGGTCGGATGGTTTTCTTGTGTGCCACGTGCCACCGGCACTGGTACCACAAAGATACAAATTCCATTGATGTTCATTTGTTTTGATTTTCACTTGCCTCAACAGGTCTTCACAAGTGTCACAAGAAGGAAGGTATGCACAGGTGGACTGACTACGTCCCAGGTAGGGGCCACAGGTTATGGCCTGACTAGTCTTGCCAGGTCTTCGGATGGTGTTTTTATGTGCCACCGACACAGGTGCCAGATGAGGCTGGCGAACGGCCACGATCGGATGGTGTTTGTTACGTGCCCACAGCACGGAGGCCAGTCGGTGCGGTACTGGCTACGGCCACGTTCGGATGGTTTTCTTGTGTGCCACCGGCACTATATTCATTATTATCGTTTAGCATCCGCCTTCCATGCTAGCATAGTCTGGACAGTTTGACAGGAGCCTGCAGACAGCTGGATGCCCTTCCTAACATCAACCACCCAGCAGAGTAGACAGTGCTTTTTATGTTGCACAAGCTATATATATATATATATATACACACACACATACATACATACACACACACATAGGGTGGTCCAAAAGTCGGTTTACAGTTATCACGTTGACACTTTAAATTTCTTTTAAAACATTTTATTACACTTAAATTTCTATCTTACAAACTGAAAAGGGAGCTTGACAGAATTAACTAAATTACCATAGAATAATGGTCTCATATTTTTTTTATAATTAAGATCTAAACTGTTAATATATGAATGCAAAAGAGATAGTTGAATAACTGTAAACCTACTTTTGGGCCACCCTGTATATATATATACTAGCATACCTGTGTCAGCAAAAATACCAATAGTTTTATTAATGATAGAAAATGGCAAATCAACACATGGGGCAAACCACTGACAAAAGTCAGCAATCTAGAAAATATATGTACATACACAGAATTGAAGCACTTGAAGAATCAAAAACGATTGTAACATCTCGGTTAAAAACATCACCTACATAAAGTACGTTAGAGTGTATATGTGGGTTGTGTGTGTGTGTATAAATAAATATAAAATACATCAAGTATAGGACATCTCCAATGAGTGAAAAATATATAAACACACAAGAGATAAGTAGAGGACAAAATACCAAAAAATATACAATAAGAACAAGACATCAACGGGTGAAAAATACATAAACTGATAAAGAGAGACAAGTAGGGGACAAAACACCTAAAAAAAAGTCTAACCCTTCCTCAGTTGTCGACTTAATTACTCCATATACACGTATGTACATATAGATACATATAAGCATAAATATATACATACACATATTTACATATATATGCCGCCACGAAGTACGGTCACGGGCCATGAGTGGATTTGGTCAAAGGAAACTGAAAGAAGCTTGTCATGTGTGTATATATATATATATATATATATGAATGTATACACATACCTCTGTATATACATATGCATGTGTGCATGCATGCATATGTTTGTTCACATTTTTTAGATTGATGAAATCATTTTATCGAATATAGCATATACCTGTGTGTGTGTGTGTGTGTGTGTGTGTGTGTGTGTGAGTGAGTGAGTGTGTGTGTGAGTGTGTGTGTGTGAAATTGATAAATTTGATTTCATTTTCATTCAGAGCTCAGTACAGTTTACTGCCTCTGACTGTCACTCATTGCCACTTCGTTTGTTGTTTTACTCTTCTTTCCCTTGCGTCATTGGAGCAAAGCTTAAGAGCTGCTGCTTGCATTAGCATCTCTCACTGTCACCCTTTCGCAGTTTATCTGTTTTACTTTTCTTTGCCTACACACTAAGCATTTTATTATATACAAAGATATATACATACACACACACACAATTAGAGGATATGTTAACGTTGTGAAGAGATGGTTGCATCCAAGGAAATACTAGTTCAATACCTAGTAGCTCTGGGGAATGAAATCCCCTTAAAACAATAGGTATATACAAAGCATATAGTTTATATCTATTTAAAGAAAAGAAAATGGAGATAAGGAAGTTAATAATTGTTTATTATTAACAAATTGGTCATCATGCTTCTTACAGCTGTTTCAATTAATACTCAATTTAATTACGAATTTGTACATTAAATTTACATTTATGTGACAGGAGTATAATTTCATCAGAGGAAAAAAGATGTACCTTTGGATGTTATATGTGGGCTTATCAATCCATTTCAAAAGGTACATTAAACTGAATATTAACAGAAACAGCTGTAAGAAGCAAAGATGACCAATTTGTTAATAATAAACAATTATTAACTTATCTCGATTTTCTATTCTTATTTTACACACACACACACACACACACACACACATATATATATTTTAATATATAAAATCCGCTCCATCTGTCTGTTTATGTGCTTATAACTCGAGTATTGTTCATTCAATCACGCTAAAATTTTAAACATGGATACATGAGAGAGCTGGGCGTTCTGTAAGCTAAAAAGATTTTCAAAATTGTTAGTTTCAAAGTGAGAATTTTTGTAATCTTTAATGTCCTGTTTGTTCTGCCATAAAAACAACCAGTTGCTCAGATGGCATATACCATTTCACTAGCAACAAGGGAAGTACAGGATGACAGTCAGCCAAAGCCGTCACTATACTCTCTCTTCTTTCCTCTCTCTGTGGGGTTAATAATCTTAACCTTTAGTTACAGTTTCTCATTCAAACTACATAATAGGCAGAATTATTAGATTAAGACAGTGGAGTGTTTTGAGGGAGATCTGGCTGCTATTTCTACCATGTACAGGTCTGCCTCATTGATATTATATATTCCTTACGCTTTCCAAAACCGAGTTACAGATTTTGATGTATGGGGTATCAAAAGATTCAGTACTATTTTGGCTACAAATTAAACTTAATTTTCATTCACATATTTGCATTTCAAAATTTTAACATAATCTTTTCCATAAATCAACTATCGTGACAATTTCATACTGTTATGTGTGTACATTAAAAGATATCAATCATCACGACATACAACTTCACTCACTCACTATCTTTCTCTTTCACATACGCAGGCATTCACACACATGCCCATTTCATATAGACGTACATACATCTTTCACTTTCTTTCTCTGTTCTTTTCACTTTATCTTTCAATTTCTGCACTCTTGAAATAAAATTTTTACGGATACAACTGCTTACAAAAATAGGGATTTCTTTCTATCTTCATAAATTTTTGTTTACAATATTGAGAAAATTATGCCAAAGAAAAGACATAATCTCTCCAGAAACAAGTATAAAGCAAGGAGGATTGAAGAAAACTGAAGGCAAGAGTCTGAAGAGAGAAGCTAGATGAGATTTTCTCAACTTCAGCAAATGCATGTTGCAGCACTTAATGCTGGATCATGAAATCAATGTTTTAATGATTAGAGAGAGGTCCAATAGAATAGCTCTCAGAAACAGACTACGTACAAATTCATTCTTCACAACTCCTGAACCTGTTTTCAGATATGATTGATCCCATTCTTATAAAAATAATAACTCTGTCCAAATTGGTGTACAAAACACATATTGTCTTTTCTGTAGAGCCTTTTCAAATAAAACAAATGGTATGTGCTGCTCAGGCAGTCAGGTAACATTGCCAGCACTACCAGCTCCTTTTCAAACTCTTATGGCTCTTCTAGAAGGCCTTTCCATCCAGTCAAAAGATTTTCTGAACAATATCAGACAATAGAACTCTGCAAATGACATTGTTTAGTGCATCTAAGACAGATAAACATGAATTTATGACGTTAAAGTTCAAGGGCAAGTCTATCACCTCATTGGTTCCTTGTTACCCACAAATGAACACCCACAGTTCCTCCAAATTTACTTTATGAGGGATGTAGGACGACAAACCCAAAGGCGGTGTCAACATTTCAGATGATAGGTCGTGTTAGACACAGCCCCTAACTGCTGCAAAAGAGAGTATATCCACTGACAGCTTCCCAGTGCATTCAAAAATCACGTAACTCTCCCGGTTTAGGGCCTGAAATACTCCAAAGAGATGCATAGCATATTGCTTAGTCGAATTAGCCCATCATTTACTCTACAAATGTTTTGTCATCAATGGTGCACTTTCCCATATCACCTGTTTCAACATAACTGTAATATATTATATACAAACTATGCCATTTTAATCCCAAGTAACGCCAGGTGTCTCTGTTAGTGTGTGTGTGCGTGTGTGTGTGTGTGTATGTATGTATGTGTGTGTGTATATATATATATATATATATATATATATATATATATATATATATATATATATATATATATATATATATAGATATATATATATATATATATATATATATATATATATAATATATATATATATATAATATATATATATATATAAAAACCTCAAATTACACAGCTTTTATGGCCGTTTATTTTTCACCGGGCTTTCTAGTTTGAATCCATGTCATTTTTTAGACACTATTTGTGTAAATAAGTAGGCGCGTAGTAATAATAAATAATAATGATACATATATATATATATATATATATATATATATATATAATACACACCTGATGAACATATGTATTCATGTCTGTAGTAGCAGCATAGCCCGGTGTTGCCTGGGTATGTGAGAGCCCCTAGTAGGCAACGACTAATCCCAATCTAGTCCTTTCTCTCTAGGGAACGAAGGCGCATGTGTAGGTTGCAAATGTCTTCACTTCCAAATAATTATCAAACAGCTATCGATAATTCAACCCAACCAATTCCTACCAGGAAGAAATTACATTCAAGACTTTGCAGCCGCAAGTTATTCAAATACTTTTTTTGTTTAAACTTTCTTTATAACTACCACCCCAAACGTTTTACCTTAAATTTTTGACTTACCCTAAGGGTCCTCGGATGCTACTTGCAAACTCTTGGTTTATCATAAACCGCTTTTGTCATGTGCACCAAAAAACCTTTTCTATTCGTTTGTTCAGTTTTGTCACTTTTGACTTTTTCGTTGTTGTCACATTGCTGCCCGCTTTTTTGCCGTTTTTGTACATTTTTATACATTTTGGGATACTTACCCCACGTATTCCGAGAGTTAAAAAGTCGAGTTGCGTCCCCTAGACAGTCTGTGGTTTGTGTTTAATACACAAATCGGTTTGCTATGTGTGCCACATATGATTTAATTAACCGATTTTTTCCAGTAATAAAGTATCCTATTGGAATAAAAAGGGCCATGTAGCTCCTTGGAGCAGACATGATGCTCGCTGTGAATTTCAAAAAAAAATCCTGCCAATTTGTGAAAGATATTGTTGAAAATATGTCATCTTGAATTTGAACGCGATTTCCCAAAATGGCATGATTTTATCGATTTTTTTCTGATGGTAAGGTATTGCATGGAAAACTAACATTAGAATTAAGTTTCTTAGAGTAACATTAAGCTTCACCATGAGTTTGGTGAAAATCGATTGCAAGTTGCGAAAACTACAATAGAAAATGTGTTGCATATAAAAAGCTTAGACTCTCAACCCCATGTTGAATTTATCGATTTTTTTCAGAACTGGGGGAACTTTTCAAAATTTTCGCTGCGTTAGTTTTGAATTATGACATTGGGCTATGTGTGTGTCAAGTTTCATCAGAATCGGTTGAAAGCCGTGGTCAGGGTGAGGGTACAACCTGACAGACACACAGACAGACAAACTGCCGTTTATATAGAGAGAGATTAGCTATATATTATATATGATGTATTTTATATGCTAAATAAGCATATTATATATGATATATTTTATATGCTAAATAAGCATTTTAGAAATTATTATATGTTTACAATACATATACCTGTGTAGGACAACAAACCCGAAGGCGGTGTCAACATTTCAGATGATGGGTCGTGTTAGACACGGCCCCGACTGCTGCAAAAGAGAGTATATCCACTGACAGCTTCTCGGTGCGTTCAAAAATCACATAACCCCCACAGGTTAGGGCCTGAAATACTCCAAAGAGACGCATAGACTCTACAAATGTTTTGCTGTCCATGCCACACGTTCCCATATCACCTGTTTCAACATAACTGTAATATATTATATACAAACTATGCCATTTTAATCCCAAGCAACACCGGGTGTCTCTGCTAGTGTGTATATATATATAAACCTCAAATTACACAGCTTTTATGGCTGTTTATTTTTCACCACGCTTTCTAGTTTGAATCTATGTCATTTTTTTTCATTTTATAGACACTATTTGTGTACATAGGTAGGCACATAGTAATAATAAATAATAATAATAAAATATATAAAATACACACCTGACGAACATATGTATTTATGTCTGTATTAGCTATATATTATATATGATGTATTTGCAGTATATTTTATATGCTAAATAAGCATTTTAGAAATTATTATGCTTACGATATATATATCTGTGTAATAGTGTGTGTGTGTGTGTGTGTATAAATGCATGTATATCAATGGTAATTTAACACCTAGTAAAAAACGTGTGTTCTATCTGTATAGTGTGTGTTAGGGTTGTTTAAGTTAAAATATCACATTTACTAATGGAAGGATTCAATACAGATGTTAGCATTAGCTAAATTTCTATTGATTGACTAGGACTTCAAAATTTACTTTTTGAGACATATCCGAATATATATATATATATATATATATATATCGAAAGACGTTATATGACAAGCAATATGCACGTTTTCTCCGTATGTAATATATGCTAGTGTATTGGGAGTATGTGTGTGTATGTATGTATATTATATATACACACACACATATATATATATAATCTCAAGCTGAAAATCTGTACTCCTTTTTTACCTTACATATATTTAACGCAATGCCAGTAATTATTGTGTTGATATATAATTAGAGAGAAATAGAGAGAGAAAATGAGGGAAGGGGGAAGCAGGCGATGGAGTTGACCAAAACAGAAGTTGCAGTAATTTAGTTAGATTTTTATTTATTACATTTTGACACAGATTTCACCTGGAGATGAGAGGGTTCATGAGTAATTAAATTTTATATTTGTTCCTCTGATCAAATATTACATGAAACAATCCATTCACATTCAATTATATGTATACACACCAAATATTAACTTCATACTTGATAAGAACAAAGTAACTACTGGAGGAGCTCATAAGGTAATGCTGAGCTTTTCTAGCAACATCCACCAACTGGTTTTCTCTGGTCAGTTGTAGCTATTTCACATCACACCCCACACTCAGTGCTCACTAGAAAGACATTCCTGCATAATCTCATTTTTGTTCTGTGCAAGTAATGAAGGCAGAATCATTAAAGGGTCAGTGTTAAATTACGTTTTATGTTCTCAGTTCAAATCTGTTTGAGATCGACTTTACATTTCATCTATCTCCCGGGAATCGATAAAATGAAGAACCAATCAAATACTGAAAGCAATTTAACCTTTTCGTTACCAAACCGCCGAAAGCCGCCCGAAAAAAATTTTGGTTAATGTGACCAAACCGCCCAAACCCGCCCGAATTTACCTATTCATATTTAAATGAGAATATCAGAGCAAATCTCTTTAGTACATTCGTGAAAACACGTGATTATGCTTCGTAAATAGTTCATCTACAGTTTTGTACAACGATCGACATGTAATTTTAATTCCCTGAATTTTGGGAGATTTTTTTCCACATTTTTTTCGGCATCGATTTTTCTTCAACTTTGAAAATGGATAGGAGTTTCATGTTATCAAGCATTGATTCCGAATTAGAAAATTTGTGAAACAAATACTGGGTACTGTTGTGGATTCAGTTTTTATACAGGGAAACTAATGTTAGTCAGCATGGCTTAGGGTATGATGTGGTCTGGAAGTTATTGTTTGAAGCGATCAATGCGGAAACAAACTTACGCACAGAATGTAAATAAACACAAAATGGGGGTTCAAATTTAGGAAAATTTGTGAAGCAAATACTGGGTACTGTGTGGATTTAGTTTTTATACAGGGAAAATAATGTTAGTCAGCATGGCCTAGGGAACGATGTGGTCTGGAATTTATCACTTCCATACCATAAACCAGGGCCGTATATTATTTTTTGACCGATTTCTTTAGTTCGGTCAAACTTACGGTGGATTCCAGTATTTCACTTTATTCCACCTTTATGGTACACCTGTTGTGCATTAAATTCAATTGATGATATAGTGATGTACACAATTCTTCTTTATCAAAATTTTGTTGCATACCCATTTGAATATTAGCTGATGATTCATTTTCTATGGTGATGTTTAAACAAAATTTTAATATATTTACCTTTTGCTCAATTTACCTGTAATTAAAGTCACTATTTTAAATGAATGTACAGCCTAATTACATCTGCCTAGGGTAGTATTTCAAGGCTATGAAAGGATTAAGTGTTCATCTTAGATATTTACATATAGCTTGTTGGAACAAAATATTTACAATCAGATCTTGTTTGTCATTGTACTAACCAACAATCTGCCCAAAGAGATGTGGTACCTGCTTCTAGACAAGCAAAGTTGTACCTTTCTTACAAGGAACAACCAAATGCAGGAATATCTTATCACTTCAGGATTAGCAATCCAGCATTTTTACTATATTAGATATTTCCTCCCAAAATTGCGAAATTCAGAACAACTTCTTTAAAGCTATTGTACCTTGTATATTCAACAAGTAATAAATTGTACCTCTAAACAGGTTACCTAAAAATGAGGAAACATTTTGGAGGGATTGCAGCACTTTCAAACCCTATGCTATTAAATATGCTTAATTTCTTCCAAGTTATCTATCTATCAAGAAATACAGCATCATGGTAACACTGTGCACCTGAAAATCTTGTTGAATTCCAAAACATATTTGCAACTAAGATCCATGTAAATCAAGGAAAGACTTACAAGAACTCAATGTTTCTGTAATGCAGAATGTAAATGCCTAGGGAGAATTGTGACTGTTTAACTGAAAATCTATTGGTTGTACATGAAGATTTTAACATAATAATCCGTATATAAATCATACTATGATTTGCAAGTGCAGTAAAAAGATTAAAATGATACTCTGTCATGACAGATAGATGGCAAAACACTAGTTGTTCAAAGATAACCAGGTTCAACAGTATTAAATCAAAAATGAATGGTAAAAGTACATCCTATACTTGCAGTTGTAACCCAGAAATACAGGATTTCAAAATTAAAAAGAACATGCGTGTAGATGTTTTAACAAATTACATTAAATTAAGTATCTCATTAGCTTCAACCCCTGCCAGCATGGAAAGTGGGCGTTAAATGATGATGATGAGATTCATAAATGAAGGGAATTTTAAATTTCAACTATTTTTAATTAGCTTCTCAATGGATCTCATAAGGTCATACAAGAAAGTGCCATATCAAAAGTCTGGCATAGCAGTAGCATCACTGTTTACAATGTTACTGCTACAAAAGCAAAGGAGGTGCATTTGAGAGGAAATTAAAGAGACAGTAAATAGTTGGACTAGGTTATGAAATTTACAACAGAGTCACTGCAAAATTGATTAAAAGATATTTTAACTTAGAGGTGATGCAGTTTGGAAATGTGCCAGGAAGAGCTATTATCGATGCTATATTCCTAGTGAGACAATTGCAGAAGTAGTTAGCTTGGAGTAAACCCCCATGCTTAATATTCACCAGCCTAGAGAAGGCTTTGGTTGGGTCCTTCTCTGTGATCTGATGGTTGCTAAAGCTGGTAGTTGAATGACTTCTGAGAGTCATACAAGTTATGCAGAGGTGCAATCAGTAAAAAAAAATTTAGTACACAGGTAAGGCTATATCAGGACTCAGTTCTAAGCATCCCACACTTCTTTATTTTATCTCCATGCCTTTCAAGACCATCTGTCTGTAGGAACACTTAGTTCTTACAGTGGATTCTGCAGATCTGATAGAGAGATTCCAGACATAGAAGCAAAACATTGAATTGAAAGGCCTTTAAATAAATTTATGAAAGACTAAACTTTTAGGAAGACAAGTTCCTGCTACCATCAGGGAAATGAATGTGCGCAAATCTAGTAGCTGTGCCCAATGGATGAACAACACATAGGATCATAGGAAGGCTAACAAAGGTAGACTTCATATATGTTGCAGGTGCCCAAGGGTAATAAACACTAACAGTATTTATTCTCTCAAATTCATCTACATGATAAAATTAGGTGGGTATTCTGAAAATAGTAACAAGAGTAAAAACAGGTTGGAAAAAGTTCCGAGCTATCGCTACTGGTAACGAAAGATTTCTTCTTCAATGAAGAACAGATAACATAATACAAGACCAGGATGATTGGCAACATGTGGTATTGGAGAAGACCCAACTACATGTGCAAGAATGGTGAAACATTGAAATGGGACAGAGATGGAGGCTGGGATATTTAATAAACAAACACCTGAGCCTTTTACTTATTTTGTATGTGCTAACTCTCTCTCCACCTGCTAACCAAATACCTATATGACACCTCATCTCCCATTCAGTTTATCATGCCATTCACCCAATGAGAGTAAACAGTAAATCTGTCCACTACCAATATCTATCTCTCAACCCTCCTCCTTCCCATCAGAACGCCTATGAATGAGAGATTGCATAAAAATCTGCTGGTATCCAATACTTTCCCTCAAGCCACTCCTAACAACATCCATCTCTCACATGCTCTCTCTTACCAGCTAATGATGTGCCATACTGGTAGTCACTACTTGTTCTCTCCCAAGTCACTCATTACACTTTCTTACCACCAGCTATGCCCTCAACTATCCACGCTATGCCTTCAACTATCCACCTCTCTCACACACAAACACAAGCTAACGTGTAGCTACCTTCAGTATTTCTCTTTAATTACTGCCTCTCTTCTTTCTATATCACTCCTAGCAATTATCTCTCATTTCTTCTTCCTCTTTTTCCAGTCTCCCCCAATCAATGTTTCATTCTCACACTCATCCTACTTCAAATTTTGCAATCACCCAATCTTCTACCAATTCTATTGATCACATTGCCCTCAACAGAGAATGCATGAAGTAATGAGGACATGTCAATCTTGCAGGATATGAGGCAATCTCACTTGTATTTTTGCCATGATAAAATGCATCCAGACCACTCTGTAAAATAGTTGTTGTGAGGAAGAGTATACAAACCATGCCAAAAACAAAATATACAAGCAAGACATGGTCCCAGGCCTGTCTAGGAAGTCAGTTACTCTGAACAAAAATTGACTCAGATTGTAACAACCCAAGCAAGCACTGAAAGCAGATGTAAAATGATGAAAATGAAACATAGCATATTAGATGTAAAATTGTTACAATAATACTATATACAAAATAGCTAAGCAAATAGGCTTAAATTTAATCACGGTTATAAAAATGAAAAATTCAAACTAAATGGAGACTGAACAATATAAAAAAAGCTCTAAACAATCAAAACAAATCAAAAATGTCAAGACAGGATCTAAAAGCTATATACTAAATGTAGAATTGACATGAAAATGCACATGATTACAATTCCTCTTCTAACTATTAACTACTGAAAAAGATTAATGATGTAGACTCAGAAAAACAGCTAAGAACCCATATATAAATCAACCTAAGTATCAATCATTATTTTAATGTCCACTTTCCCATGCTTGCATAGGTCAACTGGAATTTGTTGAGGTAGATTTTTCTATAGCCAAAAGCCCTTCCTGTCACCAACCCCCTACTCATTTCCAAGTAGTGTAATAATTCTCCATGACCAGGCAATTTCTTTTATAACAAGTTTTTCTCTCAGCTCATTTACACTGTTGTTCATGCACACTGAACTCGTACATCCAGTAGAATATACTTGCCTCATTTCTTTCTAGCCTTCACACACATCCCACATTGCATTCAACATAATTTAGCTACCATGAAGAAGTAACCGTCATCCACAAGCATCATACAATCTGCTCTTTGCTTGACGAGAGAATTTCTTTGTTACCATCAGATAGATTAGCTCCCTGAACTTTTTCTATCTTCTCCTTACTCATCTAGCCAAAGTTACCATCTATTTCACTTCTTGTGCACAGCACACTTCTGCAAGCCACAGCTCTATTATTTTGTCACTAAAAGACAGATGGTGATCATTTGATGACTGTCAAGGGGTAATTACACATTGCCACTTGAACATTCTACTAAAAAGTATACTAATGAGTACAGTACCAACATAGTGCCATTAGGGCTTTTTTTTTTTTTTTAAATAAATCATTGCACGTGATTGTCAAGGTTTTATTGAATGAATATCCAACTACTTTACAACCTGAAGTAGGTGCATTCTCTTCTATATTACCAGTTTATATTCAGAATTACTGCTCTTATAGATGGATTGCCTTCACTGCAGCTAGTGAAATACATGTATCCCCACATGCAGAATTTTATCAGAGTTACTGCTTTCCTAGCCATGTTGCATTCAACTATGGCATTTAAAAGGAGTTATACCTCATCAGTCACTAAAGCTTCCCCAACCTCACAAAATTTTTGTCCAGAATTCAAAATGTTTACATTAGTTTCAATGTATTTTAACAAAAGAGATATGGTTTTATAAGCCTATTCTGGTTACCTCCTCTTAGCTCTTCTTTGGGTTTTTTACCCTTTTTTTGGACATCACCGTCCACTCACATTTTTTCAGGCAGCATACTTCATTGATGTAGGTCAAATCTTCATATAAGTGCAGCCATCATTTGAATATGTCATAAATACATTTGATACTAACAGACTTTCTTCGTTCATCTGCACTCAATTTGTGTCTGCTGTGTATTGCACATTGAAAAAATATCTGACAATTTTGAGAAAAAATTAGCCAACTAAGTTCTACTGCACTATTTTTGACAACCTACTTTGATACCAAAAGATGTAACAATTCTTGTAGCTTCTGGTTATCTTACCTTTCTCTTTGTACACTAAGTTTTCGTTACCATTACACCTTGAATAAGGCCTTTTAAATAATGCTACTTCTTTATAAGGTATATACAAGAATGAAAAACAAATAATCAGGAGAGATGGGAACAAAAGAGAGTATTAATCTTTGGTATGCAATAACAATAAAGAGTTCAGGTGAATTAAAACAGAGTGAAAATAAAGCTTTGAAACAATACCAAAGTATTGTAAGATGTAGAGAGAAAAAAAAATAGGGAGTGTAAGATATATGTCAATGTTTTGATACCAACCCATCCAATACCACTTTCGCTAATTTATATTTGAAACAATAGCTTAGAAATATTTAACCCTTTCATTACTGTATTTATTTTGAGATGATCTGTGTTTCTTTCAATTATTTTAAATATAACAAAGAATTTAGTAAAATGACTTAGTTATCATTTAGCTAGTGTTAGGAACATAAATGGTGACTAAGGTTTGGTGGAACATTTTAATTTAAAACTTATGGAAACAAAATATTTGTACTACAGAGTCAGAACCGGTTTCAGCCAGGTTGGTAACGAAAGGGTTAAGACATTAGCTTATTTTGCTAAATTCATTATTTTCAAAATTAAATGAAACAAAAGCAGACATTCAAACTGCGAACTGTATGGGAGTAGAACTGTGGTTTAATCTGGTTTCAAAACAAAAGAGATTCTTACTATTACCATATTATCATTTCCTCTCCTTCATATCATGTCACAACAATAGCCTATGTGCCCCCCACCCACCTCACTTTTTTTAAAATATATACAGATGATAGGGTGTAAAAGAAATTTCTTAATCTGAAACCAATTTTTTTTAGTGCTTGTGTCATTACCCCTTTTAATAAGAAATACTTAAAATTGATAACAAACAATAAAAAAGTCAGTCATATTGATATCATTGGAATATTTAATGTAAAATATCTGTTATTGCACAGATTCAAGTTTGCTTATTAAAGATGAAAATTATTTTGAGTGTTTATCGACCCCTTGGATAACCACAGACTCTCAAGGGATCCATATTAATCACTTTCCCAAACCTGTGTAAATGGGGATTAATTTAGTTCCTAATCCTAATAGGTGAAGATACTACATAAAGGTTGTATCATTGCCTAGGATGTGGCAAACTATTCTTAATTGGTGAAACAATACCCGATTGCTTATAATGAAGTTCCTATCCAATAGTATAACCAAAACTATTTCCTTTCAGAGTTTCTTTTTCTGATATACATATTTTACACACATAAAATTTCTATTCTTTACCATACAAGTGGTGGAGGGTAGAGAATAGTTGTTACCTAGGATCAAGATAGAAAACAAAAACATTTGAAAATGATGCTTATATCATACAATATTTATGCTAATAACTATAATATAACAACTGCTAGCATAAATTACTTTAACAATAAATGCAGATACAACAAGTAAATCAAGTTACTATTCTAGCATAATTTCTGTCATACATTCAATCTGGTCTTTAGATGGGAAGACATCATTTGTACTCTCAAGTTTCCAGTCAGTCAATATTGAAGGTAATATCAAAGTCCAACTAATTAATCTTTATGAAGAGACACGAGATCAATGCTGCTGAAACATCTATTGTAAAGTGAAATAAATATTCCTAATAACTGTACAGCATTTATATAGACTTAATAGCATTGATAACACTGACTTTGATAATTATACCAGTTTCTAAGCAAAGCATGTTTTACCCCATGGCCAGACATGTTTTCGCAGAATGTTGGAAATGAATGACACGGCTTGTATGACTGACACTCATATCTATCATACAATGTGAAGACAAGGAGATACACACACACACAATGTACTTTTTTTAGTTTTTGTTCATCAAATTCACTCACTAAGTTTTGATTGATCCAGTGCTATAATAGAAGGATCAAGGTGCTTTCTAACCACACAGACATGCCAGCACCAATTATTAAACAAAAACATTTTGGAGAAGAAATAAAAACCAGATAACTCCTTAAAATGTGTAACTTATTTGACATCAACCCACCTCTAGTTCCATGATACCAAAATTTTTTGTTATATTAACGATTTACATTTCAATAAAAGCCCTCCATCATAATTACTCATTTTTGTTACTAAAATTATGTGCTCAGATTATTTCTATGTAAGCTTGAGAAGTATGTTAATTTGTTTAAATGACACTGACAGGTTAGGGTTAGGGTATATGTATATCAGAAAAAGAAGATCTGAGAGGAAATAATTTTGGTTAACGTTATACTAGTTATTGGATAGGAACTTCATTTAAATTCATCAACATGAGAGATATTAAATGGAAAAGATTATAAATTAACTGAACATTTTCAACAAAAAACTATCCATAACTCTTAAGAAAAAAAACCCTGGTTACTAAACACAAGCATAATTTTGACAGCATGCTGTAGATAAAAAATGAAAAAAGAAAAAGGGAAGGGCAACTAATTGAGAGCTTTCTTTGAAAAGAGGTCATAAGACTTCAATCACTGTCCTGATGCCAAAACACTATTCTCTGCTCTTGAAATACAAAGCATTTCCCCACTCAGCATTAAATGAATAAAATTTCAAAAATAGGTACTAAATTACATCAAACAATACTACTGCTGGAATGAAATTAAACAAAAATTACAATATACGAAAAAGACTGATTTTAAAACAGTTGTCAAAAATTAAAAAATGCATGATACCAAGAAACATCTAGTACCAACAATCGTAGAAAGCACCACATAGAAGAATCCTAAATGTCATTTGAGTTTGAAAGATGAAATGTCCTCTAACCACAAATATCTATGAAAAAGGGTGATCAGCACTCATACTTCACTCATTAAATTAACATCAGTGAGGCAACAACAAAATTTTGGATAAATGGTAAATCAATAAACAAAATAGAGACCACATCACTGACAACGTTTTAATTTACTTTTCCATGGGTCAGATAAAGATTACATTGAGGAAGAGTGTTCTACAACCAGATATATACTACAACAACCCTCACTCATTTCTAAGCAAGCCAATTAATCCCCCAGTCTACTGAACAATGTACAGCCCAGACAGTTACATGGAGAACTAGAAACAAGTGATACTGAATATGCCTCTTATTTACAAAGATCAAACCAACATATCAACAAACCCAGATATGCTTTTGCAGTGGACTACAAACAACACTACCTGTATGAACAGTGATTCTTTTGTTTACAATCAGTAAACACACGAAAACAAGTGAAGGAAAATATGGACTTATTCAAACACTTGCATGTGTGCACATACAGATACACATATGTATATGAGGGGCTTCTTAAATCTCTATCTATTAATTTCACTCACACTGATCAACACATGGCTTTGGGAGATCAGCTGGCAGTGTTTGTGCAGACTGAACCCATAACCACATCATTCTAAAGAAAACTTCTTAACCACACAGGCAACCTGTTAGCAAAGCAAATAGGCTAATATTTCACAGAGATCAAAATCTATAAGAGCACAAATTCAAATCTCAAAAATAATTTTTAAATGTTAAGAGGTTAAAAAAACAAAAGACGTGTGGAGTTTAGTTCATGACCACAGTTTATTCCAACAAAATACTGACCTTATTTTGATATCAAACAACCAACAAAATTATTTGAGACAACACCCTAGAATATATAGCTTCTTCAGATTCTTTTCTCCCAAATGATCCAAATATAAAACATATACATCATCAACATCATTGTTGTTTTTGACATCCATTTTTCCAGGTATGCATAGGTTAGACAAAATTCTAAGAGACTTTCAACAGCCAGATGTCTTTCCTCTCGCCAATCCTCACCTTGTTTCCAAGCCAAATAATATTTCCTCAGGGTCAGGCATGTTTTGATAGTAGATTGGAAACAAATGGCACTGCTCATTTGCAATTACTGCATGATGTCAAGACAAGGGCATGCACGCAAACGCAACCAGCTGCATTCAGTTCCTATCTACTAACCCACATGTCTTTGGTTAACTCAGAGCTATAGAAGACACTTGCCTCTAGTGCCATGCAGTGATACTAAATCCAAAAACATGATTGGGAAGAACACTACTTGACCACATAGCTATGACTGTCTGTACATACAATAAAAGCCACAAAAATAACAAAGCATTAAGAATTTTTTTTTTTTACAATTCAATGAAAAAACATTTTCACTAGCATACGACAACGTAAACAATCTTCTTTAACTGCACCTCAAAGCCTATTTATTCTTAAAACCAATTGAATTTCTGAAATACTCTTGTGAATTACATCTAATTCATGTAAGAAATAAGAATACAGAGAAAAATTACATGAAAAAAAATATACAAAACCAAATGTTAAAATGTTTCAATATAATCCAATGTCAAGCCACATTTTCAAACTTACATCATCAATTTTAATGTTTACTTTTCCATGCCCACATGGGTCAGACAATATTTCTATGGCCCAGTGTCCTTGTCGCCAACCTTCACCTGTTCTCAAGCAATGTAATATTTCCCCATGACCAGACATGTTTTCACATAAGATAAGAAATGTAAAACACAGCTGGTTTGATGGTGACACTAACATACAAATATGCTTTGACTGAACTGTGGCTATAGTAGAAAACACTTACCCAGGGTACCACTCAGTGAGACTGAACCCAAAAATTTGTGAAACAAGAAAAAAAATTTTGGAGATATGTTAGCATACTTTGCCAACATTTTCTGATAGGAGGCAACAGAAATGCTTAAGTTCTGATTGCAATGAATTCAAAAATCAAATTTGTATGATAATCCTTCTGGAACAAGTATTTTAAAAAATTGAAATAAAATATGCAAGCAAATTCCTTACAGAATAACAGTAAGTCAATACTCTTTTTGTTAGCATGTTTCTGTTGAAATAGTCTTCATTTCAATTAATTTTAAAAATAAATAAATCTAAAATAACTGTCATTATTAAGCTGGTATTTGAAACAGGAAATTTTTTTGAAAGGTTTTAATTTAGATCACTTTAAAACAAGTTTGTACCATAGAATCTGAGACAGTGTTAGGTGAAAGGGTTAAAAGGAAAAAATATTGTATTCCCACTCCTGTTAGTCTTTCATCAATTCAACAGTTAACCAGAAATTTCTTAAACCAGTAGTAAGTTGTTTGCCCAATCAATAATATAACAGCCAGATTCATTCTATGATTTTAGTCAAAAATTCCCAGCTACTGTACCAAACAAAGAAAAAAATCACAAAGAAAAGAAACAAGAATTGATTGCATAAAAGATTTTAAAATTACTCCATTGAAATATAAGATACTGGATCATCTGTCTATCAATATGACAGAACTCTAACTAACCACACCCAATAGTAAAAAAGAAACTAAAATTCACAAAATGTTACATATTTTTCAACAAGTCAAAATGACAAATTATAAATCATGCCTACATCAATTATATAATAGTTACTGATTTAGGTACAAGGCTAGCAATTTTTAGGAGAGGAGGTTAGCCAATACCATCTGAAGAGATGAAAAGGTAAAGTTTATCTAGGCAGGATTTGAACTCAGCATGTAAAGAGCCAAAATACTGTAAAGCATCTTTCTAGGGCTCAAACACTTCTTGCTGCCTTGCCTACATTAATTATAATGTAATAATTGTGTAGTTTCAGGTCAGCCCTAATCCAAGGGCTAAGTAAAATCCACAGAACTATATATCTGTGCCTCCACATTCCAACATGAAGTGATTCACAAGTTGCACTTTACCCACAATTTCTGTATAACTGCTTAGTCCCAGATTTAAAGTTGGTCTGATGCAGTTAGAAGGGTAATTCATCATCATCATCATCATCATTTAACGTCCGCTTTCCATGCTAGCATGGGTTGGACGGTTCAACTGGGGTCTGGGGAGCCCGAAAGCTGCACCAGTCCAGTCAGATCTGGCAGTGTTTCTACAGCTGGATGCCCTTCCTAACGCCAACCACTCCGAGAGTGTAGTGGGTGATTCTATGTGCCACCGACACAGGTGCCAGACGAGGCTGACAAACGGCCACGCTCGGATGGTGTTTTTTATGTGCCACCGACACAGGTGCCAGACGAGGCTGGCAGACGGCCACGCTCGGATGGTGTTTTTTATGTGCCACCGACACAGGTGCCAGACGAGGCTGGCAGACGGCCACGCTCGGATGTGTTTTTATGTGCCACCGACACAGGTGCCAGACGAGGCTGGCAGACGGCCACGCTCGGATGGTGTTTTGGTGTTTTTATGTGCCACCGACACAGGTGCCAGATGAGGCTGGCAAACGGCCACGATCGGATGGTGCTTGTTACGTGCCCACAGCACGGAGGCAGTCGATGCGGTACTGGCTACGGCCACGTTCGGATGGTTTTCTTATGTGCCACTGCCACCGGCACTGTACCACAAAGATACAAATTCCATTGATGTTCATCTATTTTGATTTGTTTTGATTTGATTTGATTTTCACTTGCCTCAACAGGTCTTTGTTGGGCATTAATCCTAATGAATTAAAGAAACATACAGAAGCTACTCCTGTACACTTTTTGTCACTGTTTATCCTCAAATGAATTCTCATGGAACAAAATTACAGAAAAAGAAAAGATCATTGATGCCATGACCATCCTATCTTATTTTCAGAGTTAATAAATCTGAAACCACATACAAATGTCATTTCTTGAGATTATAGAGCAGCCGTGGGCAACCTGTGGCCCGCAAGGTTTTGAGGTGGCATACCTAATGAAAAATTACTATCACATTTCTTAGTAGAGCAGCCCACTAGATTATGGTCCATCTCGTGGCCTGCTTCTCAAAAAACTTTGCCCGTGCCTCTGTGGTAGAGTGTGATTTGAGTGAGACATTACTCTGTTTCTAACAGGTTGACCAACCATGAAGTTCCCTCATTCCATTCTAGTTTCAGCTACAGAAGTCAGGATGGACCAATCAGCATGTGACAATTTCTGTTCCTCTATACAAATCATATGGTCTGATATTCACATTTACTAATGTAACAATTGTTAAATTTTAGGGTACTAACAAGGAAAATTACATATGTAACGCCTTATTAGAAATGCTTATTTTCTCTTTTTCAATAAATGACTATTTAAAATTTACCAATTCCTCAATTCAGAAAAATGAATACTACCTCCAGATGAAATTTAATTTCACAACCAAGATTTTAATGATCACTATCATGCAACACATATTTCACGAAGAGAGATTACTTACTAAAAGAAACAAGATATCAACAAAACTTGAAGGAAAGAGCAAAACAAACCAAGAAAATTTTTTAAAAAGCATGAAATATTATTGAGTATGCTGCCAATAATGAAATACAAATGAAGATTTGAAATTTAGCAAAAAATTTTTTTAAGGTGAAGGGAGATGAAATCAAGCTCAAATTTTCATTAAAAAAGTCTCTTGAAAGTTAATAAATAACCAAAAAAAACAAACTTTTTAGACATTTTAACTTAATAGATTGGAACAAGAGTGTTCAAGAACAAAATGCTTGTGGATCAACATTGATTTTTTTTTTTTTTTTTTTGCTTTTTCTCCCTAATGTTGAATTTTGTTAGCAACTAAGCTTACAAAATTGACTGCATAAAAACAACTGAATTCTTTTAAATAGTTGAAAAAATATTTTCAACATTGCTGTTACTTATCATCCCTCAACACCTGTTTATCATTATATTCACCTCCAAATCCATTTCCCATCTCTCTCTTTCTCACCCATAGACTCATAACCTCTATGCACCTACAACTCTCTGTTCTGTTTCTATTCCTATTTACCTCATACCTTGAGGGGCCACTCTGATACCTCATCACCACTACTTTATTTATTTCTAGCTCTACCCCCACTCATTCCCACCCTCTCATGTGTGTAGCCATATAGCTCCTCTACAGTAAAAAAAATTTGATCTCATCCCGCTCTTCTTATACTTTAACCCATCATCACTTAACATAAAATCACTTCCCTCTCTACTATAACCTAACTCAGTTGAAGGAGGTCATATTTGCAAGCTGCACAACAACTTCAGCAATGCTGGTACCATGAAAAGAGTATCCTGTACTTGCTGTAAATTGGTTGGCATTAGGAATCATGCCAAAGTAGACTAGAGCACTATGTAGTCTTTGGATTTATCAGATCCTAAAAAGCCATCCTACTAATGCTAGCATGGAACACAGACATTAAAAGATGATGATGATGCTATTAGGAAGGGAATATTGTTAAACACAAAATTGAATTAACATCATATAGTAGCTACTAAAGCAAGTTTGGGCCTCACAGAATGATTAATTTACATTAAATGAAAAGATGCATGCTTTTAGAAAATTGAAACCATTTCTAACATACATTACATTTTCTAAATGATTTTTAATAAGATAAATCTAACAATCTTTCAGCTGATTGATTATTCATAACTTCCTAGATATTTTACAAGTGACAAAGATAACTCAGATTAATAGGGGAGGAAAAGGAGATCGTGTGACATTCATGTCTTGAAGGGCATTAAGAAATACAAGCGACATGATATTTTTAACTTGAAACTAGCTTACAATCAATCTTTGCTTACTGAATGATAGCATATATACAGCACAAATATTAACACTAGTTAAGACAAAGGTTTTGGTTTGAAATTAACTCCTTAATCAGAATATGCTATAAAACATTAAAAGCAAAAACATACAAAATGTATGGTAAAAGAAAATGTCCAACACGAGCCACAATTGGAGATGACTGTTCATATATTGCTCATGGACATCAATATTCATAAGAAGCTACAAAAAAAAAAAAAAAAAAAAAAAAGTGGTTGCACACATGAAATAGCCAGATGCTAAACTAAGATGCACAATATTTAACCACTTCATCTCTTTCAAGAACTTAAATATTCAACCCTTTTACCACAGAAATCAGAACCACTCATCATTTCATAACTCTTAACTGCAGAAAGCAGTTTTATATACCAATCCATCTTTTGTTGAGGAATGTCAAGTTTATTAAGGCAATATGACTTGCAGAAAATACCAGTTCTACTTTTTAATAGACATTTATCATTACTAGAATAATCTAGAAATTAAATTTCACAGTTAAAAGGTTAATGACTAACAATAAGGACATGGAAGTCAACCAGAATTATCCTACATTGCAAGTACACTAGTACATGAGTTTTTATAACACATTTTGGACAATTTGGAAAGCTTGGCCATTATCAAGAAATCATGTGGCCAGGACTCCTCAATCTACATAAAAGCTTGCCCATTTAGGAGGGTATGAGCATCAAATAAAATCTGAAACAGTAGATAGAATGTCAAGTCCTTGTACATGACACAACCTCTCTGGAACTGATAACAGGATGAAAACACATCCAGGCTACACTTTAAGATGAACACAACACCACTGTTCATCAGTTTTTTCAATTGCAGTGTTCAAGATATAAACTGAGATAACTTGACCAACTCATGCCAACATAGAAAAACAAATGGACTTAAGAAAATGACGGGAAGCATTTTTAACCTGTTACCATATATCTCTTGAAGAATTTAGCAAAATAACTCATTATTATGCTGGTGTTTGGAACATAAATTTTAATGAAAAGTTTTAAATCACTTTGAAACAGGAACTAAGAATGGCCTTGAAAGTTAGAAGCTCTAAAATGTTTTTGGAATGAAAGCAAAAAAAAAAAAAAAATTGTTGCCTAGTTCTTATCTCTATAAATTCTAAATGTTGCAACCTTCATATTCTTATTTAGGTGCATACATTTACTAACAGCTTAATATCTTAGTGCACTAGCTTAAACAAATTCTAAAATACATCAATAGCTACGTTGTTGAGAACATCTTTATATATATATATATATATATATATATATATTAGCTTTTATTCTAATGTCCACTTCTTCATGGAATTTGTCAAGGCATATTTTCTTCAGTCAAATCTCTTCCTGTCACCACCCATCACCTGTTTCCAAGTAAGGCTATAGTTCCCTAGGACCAGATGTTTTCACAGAATATTGGAAACAACGGACACTGCCACTCATTTACAGCTATCATATAATGTGAAGGCAGAGTAACAGTAACTCACACAACAGGTTTCTTTTAGTTTCTATCAAATCCACTCATAAGGCTTTAGTCAGCCTACAGTGCCACACAGTGAGACTGAACCTGGAACGATGTGGTTGAGAAGCAAACTTCTTACCACACACCCACACTTGATAGCGATATTAAAAGAGAAACTAAACATTGCATTATTTGTTATTTAGTGTGAAGCCAGCCTTGATCAAAGGTATTCCAATAACCATCCTTGTTTTAAAACAGTAGAATGTAATAGATTGTGGCAAATTTGATGGCTATTTCTTGCAAATCCAGCAGCAGCCCATCTCGTGCTGGCTTGTAGATCATACAAATGTTTACTAAAACCAACTGCAAATATCTTTTTTTTTTACAGATTTGTCACAAATGATCAAGATTGTCATAACTGGTAATTACTAAAATTAATCAGCTTTAAGAAAATTAAAATATTTCTTTGATTATTCTTAAAGTATATTTTTGCAATAATCAGGAATGATATTCTTCCCCCATCAACCAAGATTTTTCTCTCGCACATTAATAGGTGCAGGTACAGCTGCCTGATTAAGAAGTTTGTTTCCCAACACATGAGTTCAGCTTCAATTTCTTCTACAATGTATAGCTTCCCGCTCACCAAAGCCTTTTGGGTACATCTTATAGATGGAAACTAAGACCGACCATCATAGTCATATGGGTGTGTCCCCGACCCTTGAGTTGACCACATACTTGTCATTCATTTCCAATCTTCCCTGAATACATACATGTCCAACCATGGAGGAAATATTACCTTGCGTGGTAAAAAGGGAAGGGTTAGTAAGAGGAAAAGTATCAGACTATAGAAAATCTGCTGAAACAAGTTTTGCATGCATGGAAAAATGGACAATATGAAGATGAAGATTCCCTTTTATCTGTCATTACAAACTTTTCTGAGAAGACACTAGAAACAAAAGAAGCAGTGAGTAAATAGAAAAGAAATTACTTATATGTAACACAAGACTATGCATATTGGAGGACAGGTGGGATAAAAAATTAACCTGTGCTTATTTCTCTAACATCAAACCCTAGCAGTATTTGAGCTTAAAACAAAGGAAGAAGACTAAAAATACAAGGTATTAAGTCCAAATATGCTGCCATGCCTTCCTCTTCACATTAATTAAAATAAGCACAATACCAAAAATTTTAGGGGAGGGGTTAGTCAACTGTATCAACTTGAGTATGATGGGTACTTTGTTTTGTCAACCTGAAAGGATGAAAGACAAAGTTGACTGAACACAGAAAGGTATAAAGTTTGAAGGAATATACCATTAGGCATTTGTCTTTATGATATGCTCTAACAATTCTGCCAATCTACTGCTCTTAATTAACAATAATGATGACACCTACACAAAAATTGAATCAAAAATTTGCTTGCTATTCATTCTATAATAAATCAAAACAAATACAGCTTTTTTTTAGAAAGCTTTACTTCACTGAAACATGAAATGTATTTTAATTATATAACTAACTGAAATACAGCTTATTCACTTTAACAGGTTACCTAAGAAATCACACACACACATTAGTGGATTTTATATGGTCCAAAAATATTGGTTTCTTGAAGAAAGCCTACAATACCATCTATACCTTCTCGTGATGCTAGCAGGTTGGGAAATGAAACATTTCTCCCAGATACTGCACATTGTATTTGACAGAATGACAAGAAACTGTATAGAAGTGAAAAGTTTACAAATTTCTACCAATACAAAACTGAGAACAGTTTGACCTATTGTGCTGCAGTGTACGTAATAATTGCTCCAGACCTGGTTGAAAGAGATTACAAAAAGTTATCAAAACAATGAAGGAGCTTCTATGCAACTGACCAACTTAGTCACAAACCAACAGCCAAAATTTACACTAAATAACTCACTGATGTCCTAAAAAACAGAAAGAGATCTTGATTCAGAAAAGGATTATCACATCTTAAATGTCTTTGATCATAAGCTTGTTCAATCAAGGTTTTGACTGATGTGGAAACAAGAGTAGAAGACAAACACTACCACTTTGCTACTCAAGATGTCACTAGCAGAGAGTATACAGTCACAAGCCACACCCATCACAGGGTATTGACTCTAATGTCCAGGCAAATACTTCTTAGTTTTAGTCATCATGACCGAAGCTACACAAGAGCAGCACCAGAATGGCAAGGCATATTTCAGAAAAATTCTCAAAAACTCAAATCGTATTCCTTACTCATGAGTCCACATATTAACTAAAATAATCACATTATTTTTAATTACTTACAACTGTATTACACATTTATACTGAACATTTCTTTCTCTCTTCCAAAACTCAAATCCTATTCCTTATCCACGAGTCTATATGTATTCATGGACATGCATTTATATTCACCAATATAATCATGTTATATGTAATTATAATATAACTGCAGTATTACACATTATTTCATATATAGCCTATTGTTCTTTAAAAACTTTGCATGTTAACTCTGCACTTCACTATTGCAATGATTATAAAGAATAGCAGAAGTCCATAACAAATAAGATACAATTTTAACTAGATTCATAAGAGGAAGACCACAAGAAGGAAAATAGAAAAGAGACAATACAACAGCCTCTTCTAAGATAATTTGTTTTAAAAAGACACAAACATTGCAACTCTCTATAAATTATACCTTGATGCTAGAGTATTGGGAATTTACCATACAACTGTTACATTTTGATACTTTTCCTAAAACTAAATTCTTTTAAAGCAACTTAGCTTTTTAATTCTATCTTTTACCTGTTTCAGTCATTGTACTGTGGTCATGCTGGGGCACCGCCTTGAAGGATTTTTTAGTTGTAAAAATCGTCCCCAAGACTTGCATTTTTTTTAGCCAAACCACTAAGTTACAGGGAACATAAATTAACACCAATTGTTAAGAAACACAGATACAAGCCTTTTTCAGTTTCCATCTACCAAATCCACTCACAAGGCTTTGGTCGGCCCAGGGCTTTAGAAGATACATGCCCAAGCTGCCACACAGTGAGACTGAACAGGGCAATCATGTGGCTGGGAAGCAAATTTCTTACCACACAGCCACGCCTGCGCCTCAGGAAAAAAGATGTTATCTATCCAATTTTAAATTGATCCTATTTGTTAAATTCTGAACCAACCAAATCTTTCATTTAAAACAGTTATTGATTCAGAACCAAACCATAAATGAACATTTTTCAAAATTTAAATCTAAGTTTACCTCCACATCTATTTCAAATGTTTGAAGTCGGCTTCAATTGATTCAAGAAACTAAAACTAGAGTTCTCAGTACACAGCATTACATTTCGCCTTAATGAACAACCACTTTTCTATAATCAAGCATATATTAATTTAGATATTTGCCTCAATTGCCGAAAAAGCTGCTCGATATCCAAACATTCAAATGTGCCAAACTTCCTGGTTTGGGATGATAATGGATAAACTGAAATATTATTTATAACATCCTTTAAAATGTTATATTTCACTTCCATAAGATTTTCTTTTTGTTTTGGAGTTTTTATTTTTTTATTTTAGAAATTTTAGGTAGTTTTATGTTAACAAGAAATTAAACAGGAGCTAGATATCGCTGTTCTGTTGATTTTTAGTAGCTTAATATTTAAATGTACATCACTATTGAGAACTATTTCTACCTAATGTGAAAAAATATGTACATATACAACCCTAAGCCTTTCAAATGGTACATAGGCTTGAAGACAAGAACCATTAAATGACGAAAGATATTTAAGAATAACAGTTACGTAACGTTTCAATAATCTAAAATACCCGTTACATTTTTTTTTTTATTTACTGTTTACTAACCTGTAGAAGAATTCGAACAAGAGACAACCAGGACAGGTGAATATTTATTTATATTTTAATTTTAAATACAAACCGAAACGATCTAGGAAGAAAAGCAAAACATAAATGCTATTCAGTATAACAAATGACCTGCTAAAAGAAAATAAAACCAACAACACGCGCATAACAGAATTTGAAAACCGTATTTATTCAGCCCAGACGTTTTTGTTATTTGAATAAAAGTGCATAATGGGGAAAAGCATACAGTATGCAATAATAATAGAGAGAAAAATATAGTGAGCAATTAAAGAGTTGACAGAATGAGAAACAACTGAGACAATTACTGACCCTAAAATAAAAATTTATGGATTTCTATACAATAGCACTTAGCAAGCAAATCATTAACTGAAGTAAGAGACACTTTAAAACAATGAATTTAATTCAATAGAACCTAATGGCGGGAAAACGACGTCATATCGCATGTTCCCCAGTGGTAAATTTCTGAAAGGAACCATTTCAGATTATGGCTATAACAAAAAGACATCAAGGGTCGAGTGATAGATACACGTTATCAGATATTAGAATAAATTAGGATTTGCGTAGATCAAAACACCACCTTGATAGGCAGGCAGGTAACAATAGTTCGTGCAAGCTTTCAAATAAAGGCAAAATAAACAATGTTTTGGATCAGGATTTCAAAAATAAATAGCGGACAAGGTTGTGTGACTGTTCTAAAATTAGTCTACGATAATTAATGGTAAAGACCAACAGTTAAATAAAATAAAATACCGACAAGATAACTGTTCCCCAGCGTTAATCGTCTCTAATACTAACTAGGTCAGATCATGTGTGATTAAAAAAAGCAAGAAATGACAGAAAATCTTACAAACACGCAAATTAGCGACAAGTTTTAAAATACTACATCAGAAAGACGGTTTAAAAGTAATTATAGCAATAACAGTAATAAAGGAGAATTAAAATGATTCCAAGAAACAGTACATTTTTATTTTAGCTAACACGTTCACAATCGTTTTCCTTTTTTTACTACCCTAAACAGCGTGCGATACGCGCGCGCGCGCGCGCGCGTGTGTGCATTGAACGCGTATGTGTTTACAGAAGTGTCTGCAATATATGTCTGTACAAACGAGTGTGTATTATATATAGACACACTTTCATTTTTCACCACACTAGAAATATAGACAAGTTATTTCTCCTTGTGATGGAAGAGAACTGCCCATCCGTGAGACTTTTCATGACACACATCGATCAGAGCGAAAAGAGGAGGAGAAAATATAAAAAGAAAACACAGATAAGCTCAGTCGAGAGGTAGGAGTTCATGTGGATAAATGTACACGACGAGTGCAAAGGATCGTTACTACAAACTCTTCACATTGATTTTACAGAATATCCTCAACCATTCCTTACTAAGAATCATCACAATTGCTGCAATATTTCAATCAACATGCATTAATATCAAACATCAGTTATTTACAACATTACAGGCTTCAGCTGCTTAAAGAGGATGCTTTTCTTTCCCCCCAACAACAACTGTAAAACTACATATATATATATATATATATATATATAATTAGAGAGAGAGAGAGAGTATGTGTATGTATATTTATATACACATACATACATATAGAGGGATGGATGTATCATATACAGATAGATGTAAGTATACATGTGTGTGTGTGTGTTTGTTTGTACAGATATATGTTGTGCCAAAGAAATATATTTCAAATATGTCGCAATGTGGAAGGTGGTAAATGGCTTTTGTTTTTGTTACTAATGATGCGGCTGCAACTCACTGCAGCAGGTGGACGTGTTCGTAGTAGTGATGACATTCATATTGTTATATTATGTACATAAATTTATTTTCTACAAAAATAAAAATACTGAAGAAAAAATATTACTTACAGAGGCATGTCTTGGATTTTCTTTTCTGTGTCGACTTCACCAAACTCGCATTCATCAGAGCTTTCACCACCAGAACTACTCTCCGTTGCATCAGAGTCCAGAGATGATTCCATATGCCTGAGAGCAGTGTTCAATTGACATGCGACACGCTCCGACTCTTCGCATGTCGCCTTGTCCAGTTTCAGCACGCTGTTGGAGTCTATCTTAGTCGAGACGTTCTGTATCAGCCTCTGATGACCGATCGAAATCGGCTGAGATGATTGCAGTTTCCTGACCAGGTTGACCAGGGCGGCAGTGGATAAATTCCGTACGTCTTCGCTCTGCAGCAACTCTGTCTTCAGATCGGCGACGGCTACATTGCTGGGGCCGGGCGATTTGATAGATTTAGCCATACTCTGCAGGTTTTTGTGCTGTTTGTTCACAAAACCCGCTAACTGGTGCCTGATATGTTGTTCCAGCTGCCTGCCTTGGATTCGACGTAATCGTTTCAGTAAAGTGTTCGCTTTCTTCTCTAAACTGCATTGAAACTTATCCACTTGCTGTTGGACAGTCTGCAGATCAAGGCCACCTTCAATACTCCTTCCGGATCCACTAACAATGCTGCTCTCATTACAAGGTTTATCAATGGCGTTTGTATTCATGTTGTTTACTATTAATGATGACGTTTTCGACGAACCTTCATGAGATCGTTGTAATTTAGACGCCAAAATGGAGAGAGAATTCTTAAGGCGCTGCTGAGGATATTCACTGAAACAAACGCTAGATATATTATTATTATTAGTAGTAGTAGTTGTAGTGGTGGTGGTGGTAGTAGTAGTGGTAAGACTGTTTTTACTGTTAATATTATTATTCATAGCCAAAGATCCTCGCGGTGAAAGGGAACTCTGTCGATTCATTTGATTCCTGGTATTAGTGGAATTGTTAACTCCTTCCTTTCTGGCGGCAGTAACCTCGCTCCGATGGTAAGGTTCCTTGGACAGGTTTCGAATAACTCTCAGGTGAACTAACCTACCACCACCAGCCGCGGCAACAGACGTGTTGCCGACTACTGGCTTTGCCAAACCTCCGTTGACGTTCTGCAGATACGTTAGACCAGACAGGGCGGGTTTCACGAACCCTTTCTCCACGGGTGATCTGGCCACGGAACTGCCGAACTCTTCTTTCGCCCCAATTGTTGGTTTTTTATCCCGACCGTTGAGCAGGCTGCAATCTGTGGAAGAGGGTGGCGAAAGAGGCAGCTTAATGTGTGCTTGTGTGGCCGCTTCCGTGAGCGCTGGCGCCATAGCGGCCATGCACCATACCCTTAGCGGCAAAGGGCTGCACATAAAAGTCCGTTATATGACCACATAAAGTGGAGTTATACAACTGAAGAATGCACGACTGGGTTTTTCAAGACTCACTTAGAGTCAAGAATTGAAAAAATTAAATGTAGATTCATGTATTCCTGCACAATAAGGTCCTTTTTTTTTTTTTGAAAAAAAAAAAAAGGCAAAACACTTTTTTTGTATTGGTAATCCTACAGCATTTTCATTATTATTGTATCATTCAAGTAAAATTAAGCACGTGATTCGTGTCATTTTGCAAAATCGTGAGGCCAGATTAGCCATTCTGAATGAAAATAAGGCGGAAAGGGATCATACTCGAATCTGAAACGAATAAAAAATAAAGACATATATACATACGTACGGATAAATAATTAACACACACGTTCACCATGGTACTTAACACAAATGTGTGCATACACACACACACACTAGAGATAGATATATATTATATATATGACAGGCACACACGAGGAGATTAATATACTACTTATATATGATAACGTAGAATTTCACAATTTTAACATAATAATAGCGTAAATGAACTAAGAGAAACGACTAGTGAAAAAGCTTTTAACACACACACACATTACACAAAAATAAAGAACGAATTAAAACCAGGAAAACTACCAGCTTTTTTTTAAAGAGATAATGCTTACTACATACGTAACAAAAGATCTTGATAGGCTGACATTTGTGGGGGTGAAGGGAAGGGATTAGGGTGGGTTTATTTTTTTCCTTTCACATTTTTTTTTCATCTTTTCTCTTCGTAAAAATTTACAATTGAATTGAAAAGCTTTTAGAAATAAAAGGCTTAGCGGAATATTAAAGAAACAAAAATACATATATAAATTATATATTTAAAAAAAAAAAAACATAAAGAGCGGAATCAAAGAAACAAATAAATAAATAAAAATAGGTTTCGCAAGTACCACGTGATTTCGCCACGTACCCTAGGTGGTTCGAGCAGGAGGTGCTGCTCGGCTAAATAACAAGCAGTTGGGTGAGAGAGAGAGCTTGGTTGTCGTAGTCGTGGCCGCCTTTCCGCCGTCTCTTTCGTCTTCGTCGTCTTCAAACAAGCACGGCAACGAACGAACGAAAAAAAATAAAATAAACTAATCCATTCTGTTTTGTTGTACTGAAAAGAAGCAGACTTTTCTTTTCCATAAAGACCCCCGTGTTCGCTTCGTGAAAAAATCCTTGATGGGAGTGTGAATAAGACGCCAGAAACTATATTGTAATGTGTTTATGTGTAGATGTATGCATATATAAATGTATGTATAATTGTATACATGTGTGTATATATAATATTATATAGAACCGTGTGGTGTGTGTATGTGTGCGAGATGATTTCTTTTTCCCACCTCCGTATGGAATTAAATGGGAGGGGGTAGTTACAATATCAAACCTTGATTACTTGCTTTTTTTTTTTTTTTAGTTAAATAGATTAAAAGGCCTTTTTTCCTTTCTTTCTGTCGACAATGAAGCGATGCTGATGAGGAAGTTGGTAGGTCTTAATAAACAACTAAGTGCACAAACATCATCTCGGTTCTCGCATAAGATCAGTATTTCGTCGTCAGAACGTCACCTTCCCCCGTTTAATGAGAAGGAGGCGGTCATGGCGCCGGTGGAAAAAAGCTTGCTTTTTGCTTTATGTTATAATATAGTTCGGTCAGTCTTTCACTCTCCCTCCCTAATGTCTCAATATCTGTCTTCCTCTATTTCTCTCTCTCGAGCTGTCTGTCTATCTATCTATCACACTTCCTAGCCTTCTCTCTTCATAGAACACTTCTACTGTCAGTGGCAGTAGTAGCAGTAGTGTGTGTACTCCATAAAGGCATCATGGCGTCGTTCTGAGTTAAAGCAAACGAGTGAGCGAGACAGAAAGGGAGGAAGGAGGAGGAGGCCGTAAAGAAGGCCGTCATCCTAAAACCTTAAACTGCAGGATAATAATAGCTGCTCGATCATGCTATAGGACAAGTAGAGAACGAGACAGCGTTTCGATTGGACATCAGCGATGATTCGATTGGCTAACAGCCGTGGCTCTAGCGACATTGCATTTACTTTACACACTCCTCGTTCACTTACACTCAAAGTCAATCAAACACATTAACTTAGAACCTAGATGCCGAGCAGTTTAAGTAATGAGAAAAACAAACTACAAAAATATCCATATTTTTCCGAGCTCGATAATTCGAATTTTATATAGATTTTGAAATGGTTCATCCTGAATCTATTATACGCATACACATGTTAAGAAATATCGTTATTATGTTTTTCGACGAGGGGAGGGTGGCTTCCGCTTGTTGGATGTTACTGGAACAGTGAAAGACGGGACGAGGTAATCGTTGCAATCATGGCTGACTTCAATTTTAGGTAGGCCGGTCTTGCCATTTTCGCGATCTCATTTTATTTATCGACAGTGCTTACAACAGAAGTAAGTAACATGCTAAATGTGTTTGATTCCAATGTGATGAGAAACAAATTTTTAAAGCTGAAATTACTTTCTATTATTTTTACACGTAAACCGACTTACTGAAAAGTATCACTATTATTATTATTATCATAAGACTGACGTAAATAACGATATATATTTCATGGTACTACTAATGGACAAGTTATTTCTTACAACAATAATAATTAGAATAGGAGTAGTAGCAGCGGTATTCTTATATATATATGTGTGTGTGTGTGACATAAATGGGTCCTGGAGTGCACATTTTCATAAATATAAAACTAGTTATTTCAAACGCAATATAAATAATAATAATCGAGTAGAAGAAAACACGCGGAGGCAATAAAATAAAAAGGATTCCTAACCTGAATCAGATTTTTTTTTCTTTTTTTTTTTTTTGAAGCCTATATAATATTAATACAGTTGTCGATCCATGCGTAACTAATACTATTTAAGAAAGAAAAAAAAAAAGAAAGAATTCAAGCGACGTTGCCGGAAATAAGATCCATATTTATTAGTCATGACTGATGCAGCAGTGCCTGCCTGATCCACCGTTGTTGCGAACCACTCTCGACGAAGAAAGAAGCCACCAGCTCTCACAGGAAATGATAAAAAGTAGTTCAAAAACGACTGGAGTTGTAGTTTTTGTTCTTTCCTTTTCCATCGACAAACAACAGCTTATCTTCATGGAAAGAAGAAAAAGGAACCTTAAGCCAATGTGTGAGCGCTTCCACTACAGTCGCTCGATATGCTGAAAATAATAGCTAAAGACGCATTTCAAATCATACCCTAACGTTTAACATCCTATACGCCCTTCCTTATTTCCATTTTTTTGTTAATGTTATCCTCCACCTACAACGCGATGGGATGGTCATGTTTGGAATGACTTTGCTCAATCAGAATTGACTTGGGGCTAAGCAACAATGACCCTTAGGAATAAATATGCAGAAGAAAAAGGGACTAACAACAAAATCTTTGACTACGAAGATTTTGTTGGCTACTTTATTAAAAGGAAGCCTTTAAAAAGGGGGAAATGTTGCCGATAACAAGAATACTACCCTGGAGCCCTAAATTTTAGCGCCTTTCCCTCTTTATTGATCACCAAAACGGAAATATATAGGAAGCTCACAAGCTTTCCTTTTCATGGCGCTTGTAACATTATTTACGGCATTTAAATATTAAATGCAATGTACTACGATTTTAATTGGAGCACCATCTTCATCTAATCTCAATTTAATGTCATCTTAATATTGTTGGATTAACCAAATAATTTCAATAATTGAAATCAAAAATGCTGAAGGAGAGTTAATAAACCCTACATTTTGTGCATGTGTTGTACATACATGCACATTGTGTGTGTGTGTGTGTGTATATATATATATATATATATATATATACACACACACGCTGGCCCGTTTTCAGTTTGCATATATATATTAAGAATTTATATCCAAGTAAAATAACCTGTGTGCATTGTATGTATATACGCGTGTGTGTGTGGTGTGAATATATATACGAATGGCTATATGAAACGACGATTTCTACCGACAGCTATATGCATATAGATCTGTGTGAATATATGTAGAAATCATTTTTTTTTTCTATGTTGGCATAGATAGGACTTCTTGAAGCAATGTTTTATGGCCGGATGCCCTTCCTGACACCAACCCCTTCAGTTTTTACGATACAGAAAATTATATACGTGTGAGTGTAAAAATACAAGTGTGTATGTGTATATAGATATGTAGGTATTTTATATATATATATATATATGCATGTGTATATATATCTGCGTATGTATGTGTGTGTATATATATTTATATATGTATATATATATATATATGCGCGTGTGTTTATATATTTTATTTATAGTCAACCTAACTGAAAAGGCTGGCAAATGAAGCTTCACATTTTATATATATATATATATATATATATATATATATCAGTATGGGGTTTTTCCGTCTACAAGAATTCATAATATATGAATTACGTCCAGGTTCAGTTGCCTCCCCACACACGCACCATTGTGTTAATCTGGAATTAATGACTGAAATATATTCCAAGTACCTAAAGTTTAAAGGGGACCCATTTTGTAATACAAAGTTAATTCTCTCAAAATTAGTAAAATTTACTTTAGAAGATATTTGTCTAAATTTCCGCCCTGATCTTTCACACACAACATTAATCTTATCTTTCACTTAACGCTGTTCACAGGCGTGGTCGGATAAAAAGTTTTCGAGACGAAACGGGAGGGAAAAAGTAAAAGAAAAAATTATCGATAATAATTTTTGACGATCAGATCCAAGGTTTCTGTGCGAGAATAAAAGAAAATATGTTCGGTTGTAATTTGTAAATTGGAGAAGGTTTTTAACTTAACTTTTTTTTTAAGTAGCGATTCTCCGATATTCTAGAAGCAAAATTATTTAGTGCGTGCCGTGCGTGGGTAAAAGAAAGAAAGAATACAGCTAAAACCATGATCGATTTTGATGTCTAAAGTGGTCAGCAGTGATTATTATATATTATTAGTATTGGCGTGTTCATTAAAGCCATTTTTAATTATCATTAAAGAAAGAGATAGAAAACGAAATGTTAATAGAAGAAAATTTGCTGCTTGCTTCCTTCCAACATGGAATGTGTGTGTGTGTGTGTGTGTTTTTAATCATAATAGTGGAATCTAGCCATTCAAGTCGATGAGACGTTCTATGTGGTCACTTGACCTACTAGAAATAACAGCCAAATATATCTCGCATATTTCTATTGTCTAAAAAAAAAAAAAGGAAAAGAATAACATATCCTAGAATTCAGTCCAAGCTGGAGGATGACCACCTTACCTTTTGAAACATCAATCAAAATTTTTGTTAATAAATCAAGGATTAATTTCTTGAAGCAGTAGACTACTTTTGGATAAATAAATTATAGGCGATTGAAACTATCGCAGTATATTACTGGTACAGTTCTATCTAACTCTGCAAACACGGAAAGCAATGAGATATGAAATGTGATAAAAAAAAAGATTTTTCAAAAGGTAGAAGGAAGTAGACAGCTTTAAACAAATTCTCTACTGGGATCGACTTCGAGAACTGAAAAAAAAAATACTGTTGACTTGTATCAGATTTGAACTAAAAACTCGAAGCATCAAATTAGATAGATGGGCAGCAGCATAAATCAGTCTGTCCTATTGCATGGCTGCATCGTTCTGATTGCAAGGTTCTAATAATAATTCATACACTAGCTTGAAGGTTATAGGGCGAGAAGAGAAAATACGTTGTAATAATATCCATACCTTTCCCAAGGGCATTAACGATGTACATGAAGTTGTTTAAACTGCCAATCGAAACCGGGTCGCGGAGTCGAAGCGTTGGGAATTTTACCCACTTCACTACCATATGACACCCACAGTCACATCACGGCGCCCTTCACAACAACCACAGTGTTTACTGTATTTGGTTAAAAGGTACATTTTAGATCAAATAATGCGTTAAAAAATGTATCGTTTAAGTAGAACAAATTATTTAAAAAATTTACCTAATTATTTCAAATATTCAATAGATTAATTAGCTTTTTGACAACGAAGCCGAGATAAATTATACAAAGGGAAATAATTGAGATCGATTAGAACAATTATTGCTGATCGGAGTTGTGTAATTTACTAATTATTATTAATTTCATTTATAGAATTAGGCAATTGGTTTTGTTGTAAAATGTGTGTGTATATATGTATATATAAAAATACGATTTTTTTTTCATATTCAAGATTAAATTTAAAATCAATTTTATGAAAAACAAAATCCATAGAAGTTTACACAGAAATTTAATTAGAAAACAAAATTGCCTTCGATTTTCTACGAAATTACTATATGATCGCGAACCACAAGGTTTTTTTCCTTTTGAAGGGAAATATTTAACACACTTTATTATTAATCTACGTAACGGTGATTTATTTATTCATTTACTTTTTTTCCTTTCCCCGTTTCAAAACGAAAAATAAAGCACTTTCTCCTCTATTTCGGATGCTTTATTTGCAATTATAACTTTGTTTAAAAAAAAAAAATCGTCGACTGCTTTAAAAACCACTGAAGTGTCGTTACTTCATTCTTTAAATGACGGGAGGGCGGGGTGTTTATTTGAAAACAAAAAAACTTTTTATAGACTAATTTTATTTTTATTCAGTAGCATTTGTTTTTTGTTTGTTTTTTTTTCATTTCATAACTAATCCATATAATATCACAGCTCATTTTAAGTAGCAATCGTAACTGAGCATGGAAAAATGGTTGAGGAAAGTACACTTATTACTTGTGTTACGTAATAAATATTATGTGTATTTTTTTTACTTGCAGAACTATCAGCATCGACAGAGGAAAGTAACAATTGTCTCCCTTGCACCATTATTGCGTCGAATTTGAAAATACAATGCAGACTAAATGAAATTATAATAAATATCATGTGTAATTACAAATTAAAAATTAGGAATTGATTATACTAGGACTAGGCAAGAAAGCTAAAGGGGTAAATTGTAATACAGAGGTTATTAGTATTAGATCAATGAGCGATTACGTGACGTTTACTTAGTAATGAATGAGAATGCAAACTATATTTTAATTTTTTTTTTAATAACAAACTGATAAAACAAAAGTTAGGAATCCATCAAATTGGAGATATTTAAAAAATTGTTCGAGTTACCGTGTTGAGAGAATGAGGTAAATGAAAATACGAGAGAATAGCTTGTCGTCAAAATGCTTTTTCAAATTAGAAAATCACTTTTACAGTTGTCATTTTAACAGGAAATGACGTTAAAAACGTATTGACGAATATTTGTTTTTCAATCACGCCGTGGAGGTAGTTGAGACATCGATTCGTCTATGGATCGTAAGTTTTCATACCTCGTAATAAACGTGTGCAGTCGTAAATCTAGCTAACTCAACTGTACAGATTTCGATATAATGATATCAAATGTATAGCTAATCACGACGAGACATTCATCAATATTTAGTTGTTAGATATTAGCAACATAAACTTTCATCATCATCGTTTTAACGTCCACTTATACACACTTGCATGGGTCAGACGGAATTTGTAGAGGCAGATTTTCTATAGCCGGATGCACTTCCTATCGCCAAACCTCATTTGTTACCAACATAATATTCTCCATACCAAAAACATTTTCCATGGAAAACTGGAAACTAAGAATGCCGCTTCTATGTCTGACATTCGTTTAAAACTATCACATGAAGTCATGGTAAGGAGATAGTAACACACACACACACACATATATATATAAATATATATATACACATACACACACATATATGCAGGAGTGGCTGTGTGGTAAGTAGCTTGCTTACCAACCACATGGTTCTGGGTTCAGTCCCACTGCATGGCACCTTGGGCAAGTGTCTTCTACTATAGCCTCGGGGTGACCAATGCTTTGTGAGTGGATTTGGTAGATGGAAACTGAAAGAAGCCTGTCGTATATAGGTTTGTGTGTCTGTTTGTCTCCCCAACATCACTTGACAACTGATGCTGGTGTGTTTACGCCCCCATGACTTTGCGGTTCGGCAAAAGAGACCGATAGAATAAGTACTAGATTTAGAAAGAATAAGTCCTGGGGTCGATTTGCTCGAATAAAGGCAGTGCTCCAGCATAGCCGCAGTCAAATGACTGAAACAAGTAAAAAGAGTATAAGATGGGCTTTTAGTTTCCATCTATCGAGGCTTTACTTTGGTTGGTCTGGAGTGAAACTGAACCTGAGACTATGTGGATGTGTACTGCTATGCCTGTGCATTTTTGTTAGTAAAAAAGATCAGACCTGTAAACCATCTGTCTAATTATAGGTCTCTAAATCAAAATTGAATTTGTAATTGAAAAAGAAAATTTTAAAAGAATGAATGTTGTTCCTTAGTTTTGAGCAGATAAAAGCAAAACGTAATTTTACTATCAGAAAATTCAGACCACTAAAATAAAATCACCAAAAAAAATCTTGCTCCAATTATCCTCAGTCTAAATATCACACTAAATCCATGAAACCCAACCTTTTTTTGCACAACAAATTTATTTTTGTGTAAGACAATTTTTTCATGGACTCAAGGATCACATGCATAACACAAAGTGCATAATATATAATTTAATTATTACATAATGTAAACAAGTCCTGCAGACTGCAATAATTAAAATTTATTCTTTCTGTGCAGCCCAGTGGTTGGGGACTTCTGCACTAAATCTTACTGCGACAAATGGCAGTCATTTGTAAAATGCCTTTCAACTTTGAAAAACAAGTGTAGGATGTATTAGGTCATCCCATAAACAATGCATTTTTTTATACTTCTTTTATTTTTCAAAACTTCTTTTTTAATCTAAAATATACTCTCCTTCATTTTCTACAATGCTCTTCCATCTATCTGGTAGAATTGCAAGGCCCATCTTCCAAAATTCATTTGTCCATGACGAAAAATACCCCTCCAGTAATGTTCCAAACTCGTCTACAGAATTCATATTTTTTCCCTCCAAATGATTTTGAAGACTGCGGAATAAATGATAATCAGGTAGGGCAATGTCCAGCAAATATGCTCCAGCCTTTGAAATGTTATCCTCGCTGTATGTGGCTGAGCATTATCCTGATGGAAGAACACTTTTTGTCTCGAAACCAAAGATGGTTTTCAAGTGCTAACTTTACACTCAAGCTGGTCATACTGGATCTCCTTTGTTATCGTTTGGTTTAAGTTTAAAAGTTCAAAGTGGACTAAACCTTTCATACCCCACCAAACAGATAACACCTTACGTGAGTGAAGCCCTTTAGTCTGGAGTGCTGGTATTCTCCTTTCCCTACCCACTGTCTTTGGCACTTGACATTTTTATAGAGAAGCCATTTCTTGTCACCAGTCACTATTTGGTCCAAAAAAGGTTCATTCTTGAGACATGACAGCAAAGAAGAGCATACATTCACTTTCTGTGCATAATTAGACTCAGTAAGTTTGTGAGGAATCCATTGACCAGATTTGCTGACTTTTCCGATGGTACACAGGTGTCAATGAATGGTTGAATGACCAAATCCAAGCTTCTCTGCTAGTTCCTCAACAATTACGATGGGATTTTGTTCCACCAGGGTTTGCAGGACATCCTCATCGAGCTCTGCAGATCTTCCAGGACAAGGCTCATCTTCTAGGCTGTAGTTTTCACCTTAAAATTTCTGGAATCACCGTTGACACTACCTTACACTTACTGTCCAATCCTCATATACTACATTGATATTCCTTGCACTTTCTGTTGTGTTGTTGCCTATATTGAACTCGTAAAGCAAAATATGTTGAATCTGCTCCTTTGTCACTTCCATTATAGCTTTGAAAAATTGAACTGCACTCTTCAAAACTTGCACTAAGAATAAATACAAAGTAAAATTACTACCTGTTTTTATAGCAAGTTGATGCAGGTAGTTTATCCTGTCCCCCTCCAACTTTTAGTTCATGTAATTGAAAAAAATTACATTATGGGATGACCCAACATTTACACATGCGTATGGCCATCCACATATACAGGCATGTCCTCCATCACAACCCCCACTTCCCCTCACTCATAATTCTGTCCTTTGGCAAAACTCATCCACAACAACCTCCACCACCTTTCTGCAGATTCCTCAGGTTTCCTCTCAACATTACTTACTTTCTAAAATCTACTTTCACACTTTTATGGCACATCTCTATCCTCTCTGAGCTCCTTCACTATTCCCTGTGGGTAGGTCCTCTCCCTCTCACTATCTGTCTTTTTTTCTCTCTCTCTCCCATCTTAATCCACATCCTTGTCCTACTGGGGTAGCCAAGTGTCACCTCTATAGTAAGACAGCTATTTCTAACCTGTCATACTCCAATCTCTCGCTTAGCACATAGCCACTTTTCTCAGTTCCTCTCCCTCTCTCAGTTGAGATGTTCTTGTCTTGCAAGTCACTTGGCTACCTCACAGCTATTAGTGCCATGTAAAAAAACACCAATGCCAGCACCATGTAAAGAGCTTCCAGTACACTCTGTAAATTGGTTGGTGTTAGGAAAGGCATCCAGCCACAAAAACCATGCCAAAACAGACAACTGGTGCGCACACACACACCACTTGCAAACTCCTGTCAAATCATCCAACCCATGCCAGCATGGAGAATGGCTGTTGAAGGATGATGATGCCCGTATGTTTATATAAAAAAATTGCTGCTTTATAAGATGAGACAGGTCATTTTGCAGCATTAGATAATAGATGGAATAACTTTTGTTCAAGAATGAAAGCAATTTAAAATGATAAAAATTTCTATACAAAATTCTTCACTGAACATAATTCTTTACAATTAATCTTATTTCTTTACAACAGAAGCCAGTCAAGAAAGTATTAAAGTCCAACGCAACTACATGTAATGATGATAAAATCATTGCAGGGCCTAAGTTGACAGCAATCAAGAAGTTCCAGCCAGTATCATCAACATCTTTTGTATATCTAAGACATTATCCATTGAGTCCTCTCTTTTTTAAGGGAAGTAGAACATAGTGTGAGAGGGATGTGGTTGCTTTTTTTTAGCAAGTTGTTGTTTATCCCCCAAGGTAACTCTAATCAAGCAGACTTAAGCTTAAAAGCATTGTGATCATTTCATCTTTTTCCAAGACTAATCCTCCTTGGATCACATTATCCAACATACCATTTTCTAAGATGATAGGGTATGATATAAACTAGATTTTGTTGCTCTTTCTAGTAAGTTGTGACCAAAGAGACGTACTGTTGTTGTGTAATAATGTTGAAGTATTAAAAGAGACTGCCAAGTAAAAATCATGAATAGAATTTAAAAAATAACTTGCTAATGAATCAATCCACAATGCAGGTTATTTTCTATTTTAACAAAAGTCCTTATATAACGTAGATAGTAAAAAGGCAAACCAAACTTGCTGAGCAAGATAACATGGTCACATAGTCATTAAATAATAAAAGAACCAAGCAGTTTCCTATATTAAGATATACTTGTATTTCATATGAAAATTTATTTCTTTATTGCCCACAGGAGGCTAAACATAGAGGAAACAGACAAAGGGATGAGAAAATGCAGATGACCCAATGGTTAGGTGGGCTCTTGATGATAAGGTAATGGATTCAATACTTGGCCCAAGTGGATCATTGTGTCCTTGAGCAAGACATTTCACATTACTCCCAATCCTCCCAGTAGGTAAAAATGGACAATTAACACTGGTAGAGCATCTGGCTAGTGTCAAGTTAGCTGATATGTTGATATGACTAAAAACCCTCAGCCATGAAAGATGGCTACATCCAGCAGTTGACAGCTATATCCTATCTTTACCCTGTTATTTATACTCATTTTCCAGCTAACGTTTTCAAATTTGGACCTTTGTATATCGTTAGAAGAAATGTTGCTAACCACTGAACTATGAAGTAAAAGGAGCTGACCTATTGTGCCCTGGGACACAATACAATTGTTGCAGTAGCATGGTTGGGATTTATTACATGATCTGCCATCCCCAACTCTATCCTTTTACCACTACCTTCTTACACCCTCATAAACTTAACTACTGTCTGTTCTCTGTTACACTTCTCATTCATATTCACCTTCTTGTACCTTGAGGGTGACACCTAACCACTACCATCTTTTCTCCTTTTCTCTCTTTCTCGCTGGTGGAGCCATGCATCTCGTCAACAGCAAGATACCTGTTCCTGTCCCTCTATCTCAGTGGTTCTCAACCAAGGTCCATATAAGATTTTTGGGGGTCCACACAACAAAATAGTAAATTGGGAATCCACAATAGTATTTCAAAGGCCCTTAAAAAAATTTTGCTTAAGATGTATGTATTGCAGGAAACAGGTTTCTTTCTCTTAACTTTTTACATGGTTCAACCTACAATAAATAACATTCTATGAAACTAGTTTTTAAACATCAAATAGCAATGGAGGTCCATCGGAATAAAATGGTTGAGGACCCCTACTTAATTTAATCTCTTATTACATGGCATAAATCTACCACCTCTAATACTACAGCCCCACTCAGTTGAGGGATTCTTGTCTTAAGAGTCACTTGATGACTTCATTAGTGCTGGTGTCACAAAAAAACTCAATAGATGCTGTAAAGTGATTGGTGTTAGGAAGGGCTTCAAGCTGTAGGAACCATGCCAAAGCAGACATTCAAGCTCAACACAGTCCTCTAACTTGCAGACACCCATCCAACACATGCCAGTATGGGAGACAGAAGCTAAATGATGATGATGCCTTAAATTTGCAGCCTTTGTGCCAAATTAGTTAGACGAGAAAATTTTTTTTTTTAAATAGTGATTTTTGACTCTGTAAAGGACCAAATGTGCAGGTGAGAGGGAAGAATAGTAATTGTGAATGGAATGGAGTGGCTTCACTTTTTTTCTCCACCAAATTCCAAAGAATTGAAAAACAAAAGCAACTATGCTAAGATGCACCAAATTAAATACCGTAAAGCATTCAAATAAGCTATATCTACCATGTGTATGATTTCCATTCAGATAAAAATTAATAAGATTTTGAAAACAGAGATGAGGACATTGCAGATAAAAGTGTTAGTTTTTCTAGGTACTGTATAAGTGGGTCACAGTTTCAAATTGAGATGCAGGAACTGCAGTATGCACCAGTTTTAGTCCACAAAACATTAAAAATGACTGCTTTGCTCAATGTCCCTTATTTGAAAGCAGTAAAGTGTAATTTGAGGGAAATTTAACAGCTCAGTGTAAAAGTTTGACTATTAACTCAATTAATGTAATGATCAGGTTGAGTGTAAATAAACTAGCTTTCTTTTTAAGAAATTATCTAGAGAATTCATATAACAGATCAAACATCTATTCTTCATAGTTCTGTGGTTGGCAATAGAAAAAAACATTTATTTCATCAATATACAAATATCCAAATTTGAAAATGTTAGCCCATCCATGTCAAGAGACAACGAGTATACAAAAGTGGGGTGCTGAATGGAATATCTATAAGATAAATGCTATATTCCTGTATGGAAATAACACATTTCACACTTAAATTAGGATTCTGATTCTTTGACCCTTTCAGGTACTTGTGAAATATTGATGAACCTCATTGCCTGCCAAAAAATTTGTAGCCGTTTGTCTATTAGAAGTCATTAAAGTATCTGTAAGAATGAAACATTAAGAAACCATAATCAGCTGATAGGTTAACTGGTCAAAGAAATCTGTGACAATTTCATATACAATTTGTCCAGTTAGGCTTCCCATCCATGTGGTTTTAGGTTTACACACACTGCATGACACCTTAGACAAGTGTCTTCTTACACAGCTTCAGATAAGGAGGTAGTAGATAGACACTTAAAGCCTAGTAAAAAGTTTGCTTTTCAATCACATGGTTCTGGGTTCAGTCCCACTGTATGGTACCTTGGGCAAAATGTCTTCTAGTATAGCTCAGGGCTAGCCAAAGCTTTCTGGGTGGTTTTGGTCAACAGAAATTGAAAGCCCATCATGTATATGCATGGTACGTTGGGCAAATGTCTTTAATGCCGTGGGTCAACCAAAAGCCTTGTGAGTGGATTTAGTAGATGGAAAGAAACCTGTTATGTGTACATGTATGCAATGTGTGTTTGTGTCTCTTTCTCTTGACATCACACAAAGAGTATCATTTGTTTCCAATATTCTGCAAGAACATGCCTGGCCATGGGAAAATACTATCTTGCTTGAAAACAAAAGGGTTTGCAACAGGAAGGGCATTCAAATGTAGAAAAAGTTCGCCTCAATAAGCTCCGCAAACATGGAAAAGTGGACATTAAAATTGTGCAATATGTCTGGACATGTCCTTTGTTTCCCATCTTCCATGAAAATACATCTGGCCATGAGGAAATTACAATTATATGGAAATAGATGAGAGCTAGCAACAGGAAAAGCAGCCAGCTGTAAAAAATTCTGCATCGATGAATAAGTACCAGTTGAACACGGGTTGATATAACTGACTTAACCCTTCCCTAAAAATTGCTGGCCTTGTACCAAAATTTGAAATCACTATTACTGAATACGTTGATGCAAGAACAGTTATATGGTTATCATATTTGTTTCACAACCACACCCTTCAGGTTCAATCCTACAGCTTTGCACTGTGAAAGGGTCTTATAAAGTCCGCCACAGCCACAAGAGGAGCAATTCTCTGAGTGGATTTTAGTACACAGAAACTACAAAGAAGCCTATTATGTGGGTATGTGCATACAGATAGATTGATGCATTTGGTGTAGACATGTATATAGTTTATATCATGTTCGGTAAGTTCACTGTCATCAATTCGCCACTGGGAAAGTTCACCATCATCAATTCATTGTCTTTTTTCTTTCAATAAAATAGTTTTTAACTAATAATGGTGAGATACTATGGATATTTTTCTTGGTAAATTTTCTTCATGGTGAATTGATGGCAGTGAACTTACTTGTAATCAGTTTGTATGTATCCATGTTTGTGTGTGTATGTGACAACACTGCTGGTTAAAACCAGTACCATGTTAAAATGGTACCATAACCATGCAATAAAATAACCAAGTATTGGGATCACTGTGATCAACTAAAAAACCCTGAAAATGGTACTGCAACATGGCCACAGACCAATGATGAAAAACAGTAAAGAAATATAAGAAAAGAGTAATACCTTAAAAAATTAAATTGTATAAAGTAAATGGCTTCTGGTTCAGTCCCACTGTGTAGCACCTTTGGTAAATGCATTTCACTTTAGCCTTGGGCAGACCAAAGATTTATGAGTGAATTTGGTAGATGGGAGCTGAAAGAAACACACTATATGTGTGTGTCTCTTTGTCTTGATATCATGTGATAGCTGTAAGGGTGTCACTATCATACAAGCAGTGTCATTCATTTCCAGTCTTCTATAAAAATATGACCAGCTAGGGCCTTACTCAGAAATAGATGAGGGTTGGCAACAAGAAGGGCATCCAGCTATAAAGAATCTGCCTGAACATATTCTATCTGACCCATATAAGTATGAAAAAAGACACATTAACCCTTTAGCATTTAAACCAGCTATATCCAGCCAAAATATTCTAACTTTTTTATTTTCAGACTGGCCAGATCCAGCTTCTGACATTTTACCTTACACTGTTATTCTAGAAATAAACAATCTCATCATTGAAATTTCAAAGCTACTAAGTAATGCATGACTAATGCAAAAAAAAATTTGAATGAACAAGCATTATATTTTAAGGAAATCTGAATGCTAAAAAGTTAAAACCATGATATTCAATGTTTGAAAGAAATAATATATATATATATATAGAAAAACAATGAAATTATCTGTAATTGAAGCAACAAATGTGAACTGACAATTTACATATATATATATATATATATATACTGTTCATTCATTGTACATCTGTTTTTCCAAGCTAACATGAGTTGGACAAATATGCATTCACGTATGGTTTTATTTTTACAGCTAGATGCCTTTCCTGTTGCTAATCCATAACTTATTTTAATCAATGGATTCCACTAATCTTCAAAAGCATAGTGCTGCAGGATGGTTTGTTTTACACACACATATATGTATATATTTATCTATTACTTGTTTCAATCATTAAAATGCAGTCATAGTGAGGCACCACCTGAATTTTTAGTTGGATAAATCAACCCCAGTACTTATTTTTCTTGTAAGCCTGGTGTTTATTCTATTAGTCATTTTACTGAACCACTAAGTTACGGAGATGTAAACACACCAGTACTAGCAGTGATGGGGAAAAACAAAGATACACATACGTGTGTGTGTGTGTGTATATATATATATATACACACACACATATATACGATGGGCTTCTTTCAGTTTCCATTTACCAAATCCTCTTACAATCTGGTCAACCTGAGGTTATAGAAGACACTTACTCCTAGTACCTCACAGTGGGATTGAACTGAGGACCATGTGGTTGGGAAGCAAGCTTCTTACCACACACCCATGCCTGCACCTATATATACATAAACACGAGTGGCTGTGTGATAAGTAGCTTGCTTACCAACCTGGAACCATGGTTCTGGGTTCATTCCCACTGCGTGGCACCTTGGGCAAGTGTCTCCTACTATACCCTCGGGCCGACCAATGCCTTGTGAGTGGATCTGGTAGATGGAAACTGAAAGAAGCCCATTGTATATATATATATATGTCTGTGTTTGTCCTCCCAACCGATGGTGGTGTGTTTATGTCCCTGTAACTTAGCGGTTAGGCAAAAGAGACCGATAGATTAAGTATTAGGCTTCCAAAGAACAAGTCCTGGGGTCGATTTGCTCGACTAAAGGCAGTGCTCAAGGATGGCCGCAGTCAAATGACTGAAACAAGTAAAAGAGTAAAGGAGTATACATACATGTAAGTTGCTTACACACCACAGGAAATAACTGTATAAATACAAGCCAACAAAAAGTAAAATCTTTTAAGACACCTTACTCTTAAATGAGGAAGAATACATTGGATAATGTGGTCCTGGATGCATTATGACTGACTAAAAGATGGGATAGTCATAGCTGGAACACCTTTGATTATAAAACTATTCAATTAGAGTTTGAGTTGGTGGGAATGGGGAGATCTCAACATTTTACAATACCCTGAATGACCACAAGGAAATGTCAGGCAAGTATTTCAGTGTTTCAGGTAACTGAAGAATGCTGTAATAATTTCAGCTTATTAAGTACAAATATTACAGAATACTATATCCATCCACATTTATTAGACAACCATTACTAATGGATTCAGAGAAAATAAAATTTTGTGAAATCACAAAGGTAAAATAGTCAAAAGTAGCAATCAAGCTCTAAAGTCAAAATGAGATGCTTTTTTATTTGAGTAGCATCACTTTAATAGAACATGTTGAACTTCTGAGTACCAGCGATCACAGACATTATTTTATATCTCTGTTTCTAAAATTGGAACAGTTTCCACTAACTTGAATATTTATGTTGTCACAAGTTATCTTAACCCTTTAGCATTCAGATTACTTTGTCAAATGTAATGCTTTATATATTCATGTTGTTTTAGATTAATCATGTAGCTTTGAGATTTCAATGATGTGATTTTCTTTTTAAGATTGACATTGTAAGGTGGGTGTGAGATGTTGGATCTGGCCAGTTTGAACATAAAACATGTAGAATATTTAAGCCAGTTTAAATGCTAAAGGGTTAAGCTGAATGACCCCCACTCCATTTATTAACTAATGAAATTCTTTGTTTTTGATCTATTTTGTACTTGTTTTTTTCCATGGGTGAGACAACTATATAATTGAGATAATGTTTTATAGTTGAATACCCTTAACTGTTTTTTGAATAGGATTTCACATATTTTTGAAGGTGCAATGGCACTGAATGATTTGTTGACAGGAGAAATGACAGCAACATTACTGCTTGTAGCTTGTGATTTTTGGAGAAATACAATTGTAAACTAACATGTATGCATATATGTATCATCAATTAACATCCACTTTTCCATGTCTGCATGGATCAGATGGAATTTGCTAGGATAGATATTTTCCATAGCCAGATACACATCTTGTCACCAACCCTTATTTCCAAGCAGGGTAATATTTCCCCAAGGCCAGAAGTGCTTTTTTTTTGGCTTGTATGACAGTGATGTTCATTTATATCAATTCCATGTCAATACATACATAAATACACAGATATAGATGTGTTTTTGTATGTGTTTATATAAATATATATGCAAATGAACTTCTTTCAATTTTTGTCTGCCAAATCTACTCACAAGGCTTTGGTTAGCCTGAAGATTACAGATGACACCTGCCCAAGGTGTTGTGCAGTGTGACTGAACCTGAAAGCACATAGTTGGAAAGTAAGCTTCTTAACCACACAGCTATGCTTGAACATATGAATAAAAAAAAACAGGTCTCTAAATTAAGGGCACAGGATGATAGCTGTGGTAAGGCTTGACTATATGATCTTCAGCAGTTAATCCGATACTAACCCACACTACTGAAAAAACATCACTTTTCATTTTTTTTTTTGTCTTCAATGCATTTTAATAACTTTTGGGGTTATGTTAAATTATACAAATAAAAATGTACTTACTGATTATCAAGGGGGTACATTCCATCATTTAACATCAGTAATTCCATTTAACATATGTTCAAATTTAACAAAAATATGATTTTGCCAAAAATGTAATAGTAAAGAAACCATCCTGAAAAATAAAAATAAATGATTACAATTAAAAACGTTACTAATTAGATGAAGTTAAATCCTAATTTGCATCATTCTGAAATTAAATTGCTTAAGCAAAAATACTTGAAGTCATAAAATCAAATTTAATCTGCATTCATTATCTACACTTAGCTAATACAAGTTCCAAATAAACTATTCTATGCTCATTTTACCTTATAAAATTTCATCCACAAAAATATCAAGTTTGATTTTGAAATCACTAAATATTTTCCATACTAAATTGGTTAGTGATAGGAAAAGTTTGTATCTAACAAAACTTCAAGTAATTAAAATCTGCTACAGTGGTGCGTATGTGTGTATGCAGCAATGCACAATTGAATTTCTTAGTAACTAAGATGTCTTATGCTTGCATGGGTCAGACAGAATTTTGTTGAAGTAGATTTCTTATGGTTGGATGCCCTTCTTATCACCAACCCTTACTTGTTTCCAAATAAGGTAATATTTCCCTTTGCCAGAACATGCTTTTACAGAAGACTGGAAATGAATGACACTGCTTGTCTGCTAGTAACACTCCTTTAAATCACTCAATGTCAAGACAAAGAGACACAAATACATATACGATGGGCTTCTTTCAGTTTCTGTCTGTGAAATTCACAAGGATTTGGTCAGTCCAAGGCTAGGGAGGAGACACTTGCCCAAGATGCCATACAATGGGATTGAGCCTGGAACCATGTGGTTCAGAAGCTAGCTTGCTAGACAGCCACCCTTGCTCCATGTACTGCATATATATATAGGGTCTTAGTTTGCAAGTAACATGGTGGCCTCAGTAGTGCTGGTGCCAAGGAAAAAGCATTAAATACACTCTGCAAAGTGGTTGGTATTAGGAAGGGCCTCCAACCTCAAAATACCATGCCAAAGTAGATGTTGGAACATCATGCAGTCTTTTGATCTGCCAGATACTGTAAAATTACTCAACCCATGTCAGTATGGTTGAAGATGATCTATATGTGTGTGTGTGTATATATATTTCTATATGTGTATATATATATATATATACACACACACACATACATACAGGTCAAAGTGCAATTTCTCGTTTACATAATATTCAAAAACAGCTGAAGTCATTATCATAGATGGATTTGATAATAGATGATATGTTCTGTTCAGTCTTACACTTTAAGTCCTCAAAGATTTTTTTTTTTTAATTACAATAGCATTCATTGCTATGCGAATCATTAGAACATCAGATAAAAGTCCTTGTGGTATATCTTCCGGTTCTGTACCCTGCACTGAAAATCTTGCGAAAATCAACTTTTTTTTTTTAAATAATTTTATGATGGATAAAGTACCAGTCAGATACTAGGGCTATTTTCCTTCATTCTCTCAGGATTAATGTATCTCGAAAATAACAACAACGCTAGAAGGAAAGCAACGGGGAAAACCACCCTTATATTCTCCCCACCAAATTTAATTATAAGCACAGAGTGCTTGTCGTCACCAGGGGTCGTTCGTTGACCTAATGGCACCAGGAAACAATTATAAAAAGGCTATTTCGTAACAAGACAGCTTTTAAATATATTTTTAAAAATTACATTTAGTTATTTAGCCCCAGGTTACTGCTGATCAAAAGCATTCTGTAACAATCCCGTCTTTTTGTATATCAAAATCAACAGTATCCAATATAGACGGTAAGGTGAGAGTTCTGGGATATTTGACTGCTAGTTCTAGCAATTCTAGCGGACAGATTCTTTTTCGGTCTGGTATGTGAAACCGAAGTTTAAAGATCTTGTGTGAAATTTAAAAAATAATAGCTTACTTTTATAATAAAAAAATTAACTAGGGTTAACATTAGAAGTCTAAAGTGTTTTATATATTTCGAGTAACCATCGACAGGTGCTGCACAATTGCCAAAGTTATTACTTCTAAAGTAACATAAGCAATCGCAAATAACATACCCTAGTTTTATAAACAATATTACAGACCAATATATCTTTATATTAACACGATCCAATTGTGTTAATCATAAAGAAAACTATCCACTTCACGAAAAATATATGTCCTTAAAATATATTAATCTAATATTAATGCTTGAACAGATGTTCAATATTAGTAAAAGAAAGAATAGGTTTTAGAGTAAGCACAAAATTTATACTAATTTCTCAGGTTTTAAACGATTTCAAAAATCTTGAGTAAAACTACCTGAAAGTCCGATTAAAAAATTTATTACAAGCGAAAATTTTGACAGGTACTAAATTGAAAAATGCGTTGAGTTTTGGAAAGGTTTTACACCTTGACAAAAAAATTAAAACGTATTATTTTAGAACAAGAAAAGATACTTCTCAAAATAGGCAGGTGAGATGAATCAAAATTGAAATAAAAGTTTTAATTACATTTTTTAATAGATAACGATAAAAAAAAGTGAAATCAAGCTCAGAATGTATGCCACGATGTCAACTTCAGAAAACAAGTTGGAGGAGTGGAGCTTTGGCAGCTGGGGCAATATCTAATGCAACTATTATCGCAGAGAGAAAACTCAGATCCACTGCCAAAAACTGACCTCGATCATTTAATTGAGAATGAAAGGGCGAGGAAGCAGTCAAATAAAGAACATTAGTAAACATCTATATTGAACTTTTCTTTCTGCAAACCTTGCTTTGAAGTATAGTTTTCACCGAACGCTTTTCAAGAATTAACCCCCTCCCCGCTTCAGTTTTTGTTCTGCTCTCTAATTCCGGCCAAGCATAATTTTCACTAGTATACACAAACGCATCGATGAAAAAAAATTCTTCGTATAGCCTAATCCTACAAATGCAATGATATAATTCAAAATTGAAATGACATTCGTTTGCAACGAAATACGACAGTTGCTTTTATGAATAAATACAGAATATTAATTTTTTTTTTTAAAAAAGAAAAACTCAAAACTGAAAGAGAGACTTTAGGAAATCTATATAATTGAATTAATAAATATAAAAAGAAATATCAACTACCTTTTCTGATAAGAAAATTTTAAAGCAAATTTCTCGATTTTGTTTCTGTATAAAATACGTTTTACTATAGTTTTCGTGTAGCAAAAACTATTAAAAGATGCTTGACAAATAAATGGTAAGATTTTTCCAAGATGCGATGTAGATAGTCGGTCCGAGTCGCTTACAAACCCAACAGGAAACACGCAATGAGGCCCCTTACAACATGCTGTACAGTAACTCAAGCAGCAGGAGTTAATTTCTCATTACATGTTAGATTTCTTGACGGAATTTGATCTTAAAAGTGAATTAAAAAATAGTTTCCATTCATTTAACAAAATAAAAAATACTAATACTAATTTTAAAAATCTTTAATTTAAAATTAAAAACATATATCAACATATCTGATGACGACAGTTTTATAAATTCAGTTTAACATTTTTGATGTTGAAAATTAAGTTGTGAGTTTTATTATTATAAAACTCAGGTAACAGTTAATTTCGTAAATATATTGTTACAAAGAAAATGTATTTTTTAATGCAGAAAATTTATCATAATTATCCCGGAAGTTCTAATGCATAGTTTCGGTTTCATTATTGAATTATGCAATCTTTCTATTTACATGAGTAACGCAACGCAGACTAGTGCAACTTTTTATTGAGGATTTTAACTAACTTTTAAACTTGCCAGTAAGAACTGTCATCTTCGCAAAGACAGTCTTCGAATTTATTTTATTATGTTAGAGTATACAATTTTAGAATTTTTAAATCAAATATTCTCATGGACTTCCACCTCCATCATCAAAAATGTGATTATTTTGTTGGTTGAGCAGTTTGGAAATCATAATTTGAAAATAATATCAGAATATTTTAATACTGATGTTTTTAAATACTTCAAAATTCATATTCCTTTTTAATCCACTTCTCATAAACATGGTAATGATACCTCTAATACAATTTCCAGATGTTATTCTGAAATATTATAAGGAAATTATCAATTAACTTTACTAAAACGTCTGGGCATCACTATTCCAGATTTTCAGATGTGTGTGTATTATATATATATATATATATATATATATATATATACATGAATTAAGTCTACCATTAGTTTCATGTCAAGAAAAGTCAGAAAATATCCTAGTGTCTTAATTTTTCAAGCTGATCACATGGAAAAAGGTGTTAAGAAACTAGGGTATTTTCCTATTTTTCCATGAAACCACAAATAAAGAAATTATATCCACCAATGCGGTGTTAAGCACTTGTTTTCATCATTTGACATTTACATATGTGTGTGTGTGTGTATATATATAGATACATATATATAGCAAACATGTAAATTTATTTATTAAACACTAAACTAAATATTATTTGTATGATGTTGGCAGCAAAATAGCTGTCATCCTATGGATATCAACTGGTGAAATAAGTATATTCATCTCATATATCCTGAATTTATTTGTATCCTAATACCCCTCATGAAACTGTTCACTGATTGGATTTACTGGATTTCAACTACATAGGACTCTACATTACATTTCTACATATTGGTTTAGTAGGATGTTTGTAGCCAGATCCACCAAAGGAGCTTCTTTGTGGTTACCACTGGATTATATAAATCCATATATCATGCATTAAATATATATTTATTCATTTAATGCACTCATACCCTTATATATATAAGGGAACAAGAAATTATGTGTGAGTGTATGTATGTTGGATATGATGTGAAACTGCTGGTTGTGAGGCTCTGGTCTGGGAGTTCTAACGTTTTGAGGAATGAGGAACTGCCTCTGAGCCATTACTGTTCCATGATCTACTCTAACCCAGAGTAGTAGCATCTATCAGAGACCCATCTATGGATTAACTAGCATATGTGATGACATTTCATCTCAGCACAGAAATACTCTTTGTTGGTGTCAGGGTGCTCAGTAAAACCACAAAGAGTGAGGAACTCTTAGCTATTGTCACAGTATCCTTCTAGGAGAGGGACACTGTTGTAAAACCAACAGTTTCACTTGGTTGCTGGTCATCTCACTTCAGCTTGTCACTAGGTTCTAATCAGAGAATCAGAGAATGGTATTTGTGTTGTACAGGCATTTATCACTAGAATCCAATGACATACAAATGCCTCTTTACGTTGACCTCATTTGTCATTCCATCTACTCGAAGTCCTATGGCAATGGAAGAGTGGTAACATGTGCAGACCTAACCAGTTGGAAGTGCACAGTAAGGCATATACAGGGTGTTCAGGCTAAACTTCACAGTCTGCATAACAGGAAATGAAAATACAATATCCCATCCAAAAATAAAAGTTTTTTTTTTTTTTAAAGATTAAAAAATAACGAGTTAATAGTTTACTCAAAGTAGCTATCCTCAGCTTCCACCATGGCCTCAAGACATCTTCAGAACCTGGCACAGGCATTCCTCACTGAGTCCTTGGGAAGATCTTTGAACACCTTGATCTTGGCCATGAGCTCAGTCTTGGTGTTGCAGAGTGGTTGATGTCTTTCTCAACTGCACCTTACACATAGTAATCCATGGGACTAGAATCGGAGGAATTAGGATTACAGAAATTAGGGATGAAGTTGTAGAAATTCTCCAACAACCACTTCTGACTCTTTCCAAAGGTATGGTAAGGAACCAAATCCTGTTGCCACTTATATGGCTATCCAGCAGCAATCCTCTCCAGCCAGGGTTTGATCAGAGTCTCCAGCAGCTTCACACAACAATCTGAATTGAGCCTAAGGCCTTATTTAAAGACATAGCATGAAATCACACTCACTGGAGGCACACCCAAAGGCCATCGCAATTTAGTGAAACTTGGTTTTCATGATGTCCATGCCATGTTTTACAGTGTTCACAGTGCATTGAGAAGCAGTCATGTTGGCATATTGACACCCATGAATCATCATGCATTCCTCACTGAGTCCCTGGGAAGATCTTTGAACACCTCCTTGATCTTTTCCAATATTCAGATGGCTTCCAATCCTCAATGTCAGCTAACTTTTTTGTAACTACAACTTTAATCCTTACATTCTTCAATGCCATAGATCATTCACCAATATATCAAGCTGTTCCTGAAAAAAGGAGACATTAAAAAATCATGAAATTTAGCTGGAACACCCTGTAGACACACGCTCACATACTCTTTTATGAGTTTCAGCTTAAAGTAAAACATTGCCAACAGGATATATATATATATATGAGAGAGAGAGACATATAGATACTCATATATACATTTAAAAAAAAACCTACATGCTTTGGAGAATGTTACTAGCCTCTACTGCCACAACAGAAGTCATGAGTAATTAAACAAGTCTTAGAAGATTGGTTCCTGTATAGTTTTGTTTACCAAGTATAGAAGATAATTGCATTCAAAATGTTATTAATTTTAGACAGAAAACTGATATCATCCACATTATCTTGGCAATTTGAGTTCCAATGTTAAGATCCAGCATATGAATCAAATTGACTGACACAACAGACTATAGTACTTCATTCCATAACTTTTGGAATTGGTACGGTTTTGAGTGCAATTAGGAACACTGCTAAAGTTTTAAAAAAGGGGTGCTAAAGAATTCATGCCCCGGAAACACACATGACTGCTTTCAAAGGATTGCATACAGACACTATTTGCAAGTGGCGTTCACAGAGCGAAACAGAGTGAAAACAACTATATCCACAAGTAGACGAAAATGGGGTGGAACAGTTAATAGTGGCTCTGGAAAATAAAAACAGTGAATAATGATGAGGGTGATGAGTAAGTACTGAATACATCACAAAAATATACAACCAAATGGCTGGTAGAGGGATGCTCTGCACTTACTAACATTTATGGGTGCAAGCATAGCTATGTAGCTAAGAAGCACGCTTCCCTGCCACATATTTCCAGGTTAAGTCTCACTGAAAGGGAACTTGGCAAGTGTCTACTACAACCCTGGGCTGTCCAAAGCATTGAGAGAGTGGATTTGGTAGATGAAAACTGAAAGCTTGTGTGTGTGTGTGCATGTACACACTATGAGGGAGTGCTGAAAAGTTCCTGGTTTGGGGTAAAAGAAAATACAGGATGATCAGATAATTATGATTTTATTCAACATATTCCCCTCTTAGATTCACACACTTATTGCAGCAGTCTTTCAGTTTCCCTAAGCCCTATAACAGAAATCAGAAGGTTGGGCCTCCAACTACATCTTTCATGGTGTCTTTAAAGCGAAGAACCTTTCAGCACCCCCTCATACACATACATCTTTTAACCACCAAGTGTCAAAGTGCATCCCTTGACCAAGTTTGCATACATGAGGCAGCTCCTTAAGCAATATTCTTTGTCTGATAACCTAGAATATATGCCTAAAGAAGTCACATGACTCTACAGCAATGTATCATCAGATGAAAGGATGAGCCTATATGAGCAGAAAACTATGCATGGAGATATATGAGTAGAAAGCTCCGAAATGATAGTAACATTGATCATCAAAGCAGTCTACCCTTTGAAGGGTATGCATTTGCAATTGAGGAAGAGGAAATAGCAACACAGTACCTGATGCACAAAAGGGATAGAATTGCAGGAAAATCAGTAAAATGTGACAACCGATGCAGACTTTGTGGAGTTAACACCAAAGATATCACCCATATCAGAAGCAGTTGTCCAAAAATGTCATCACAGTATTATGTACTGATGAGACATGATGTAGCTACAACACTCTATAATGAAATCCATCGGAAGGATAACCCTGAGGACAAGGAAATAAGAATCCACAGTATGGTAGAAGCCATAGCCACTCATAATAAAAAGGAATACAGGTGGAATGTCCCTGTGAAAACCTCAATAAAACGTAAGCACAACAGACATGATATAACAATTTGGGATAGAGAAGAGAAACTGTGTATAGATGTGGAAATTAGCTGCCCAGCAAATGTTAACAAAGCTGAAGATCAGTGAAAAAGAGAATACCGATGCTGAACTATTGAGAAATCTGAATTTAATCTATCCAGATTAATAAGTTCAGGTTTATACCTATAATTATTGGGACCCTGGGATATGTAACACACTGCCTAAATACCAATCTTGAGAAATTAGGCTTCTCAAAACCAGAAAGGAGAAAGCTAATTCAAAGACTACAGATCCAATCCATCACTGGAACTGTAAAAATCTGTAAAACTTACCAGAAGTTTATCATTTAAATATATATGAGCATGTCTAGATATGCAACTATATGCATGAGAATACATACATAAAGCAAAACATACAAATCTGCACATATACATACATACAAACAAAAATACCCTGTTGTTGATGTTGAAATTCCAATGAAGGAGCCTTGAATCTAGGTTAGAAACTGGCTCTTTCTCTATTGGCAAGAAATCTTGAAATAAAACTGAACAAACACACACACACACATACATATACACGAATAAGACAAAAGACTAATACAACTTTAATGATCAGTTACAATTGTTCCTGTACCAAATCTGCTTTCAATGCCCATTTCTTTTATGACTTGGCATATCACATTTTAAAATTACCAAGGAATAGTTCTGGTTAGCTTCATTACCATCCTTCATGTGGTCTATTGTTTATGTCCATCTTATTTCCTTTATTACTCACAACACTATCCTCTTTTAGTCATCACCATCATTAACATTGTTCATGTTCCAACTACCTCCTCTCTAGTGGTTATCACTACTACTACAACTATTATCTTTTATACTATATTTATTACCATTTTTAATATTAGTATTATCTTTATTATTAGTAGTAGTAGTAGTATTAGTAGAAGTATCTTTATTACTAGTAATAGTAGTAGCTTCTTCTCGTTATTAGTATTGTTGCTGTTGTTATTGTTTTTACTGTCACCATTCCGTTCCTCTTATTTTCTTTATCACTAGTTGTCCACCAAAATACCTTAACATTTGTCCATTCTAGTTTGATACTGGTGACTGTAGGATCACACCACACGCTTCTTCCTTCCAACTCAGCATTTTCACTTTTTTCTTCTCCCTCTTCTACTTCTTGTTTGTCTTATTATTACCATTAATATTATTCATCTTTTTCTTCTGATCTCTTCTTCCTTTTCTACTACTTCTTCAGACCCTAACCATACTTTTATCTACTTTGGCATTGACATTTTACTTGCCCAGTCCATCTTTTCTCAGTCTATTTACATTTTCAACTTTAATCACTTCTTGTTTCATCCTGATATAAGCAAAATAAAAAGCCTAGCAGACGCACAATGTAAGAGCACACCTTTGATGCAGGTTTGAGGAAATGCTACTCTAATGTTCAAAACTGCAAATATATAAATTTTCATTTGCAACTCTTCCGTGAACTAGCATTCAAAGCAGAGTTTGTACAGAAACAATAGTAACTGGTCATGAAAGATGTGTTAAAGTTCTTTCTTTGTCTTATTTGGATTATATTTTACTCTATGCTAAACCCAAACACTGGTTTTACTGTTGTGAAACTAGGATTTTCTACACCTGAAGAATTTCAATATTAGTCTGGAATCCAATAGTGTAGATAATCTAAAGCTCAGGTTGAGTGCTGCATTAGAAATCCCATATCTTTCTACCCTCTCAGGATCTTTTACATATAAAATGTATACACCACTCAGTTGAGAGGTCTTGTCTTACAAGTACTTGCTAACCTTACCCATGTTGGTATCATGACAAATGCACTCTGTTAAGTTACTTATTTCTTTATTGCCCACAAGGGGCTAACATTAGAGGGGACAAACAAGGATAGACAAACAGATTAAGTCGATTATATCAACCCCAGTGTGTAACTGGGACTTAATTTATTGACCCCGAAAGGATGAAAGGCAAAGTCGACCTCAGCGGTATTTGAACTCAGAACGTAACAGCAGACGAAATACTGCTAAGCATTTCACCCGGCATGTTAACGTTTCTGCCAGCTCACCGCCTTCTGTTAAGTGGTTGGCATTAAGAGTATCAAGCTATAGAAACCATGCCAAAGAAGACACTCGTGTTTGATGCAACCCTCTGGCTCATTAGTTCCTGTTGAACCATACAACCCATGCCAACATGGAAAAAATGACTGATGATGATATATTTTGGTGAAACAGCACAAATGGGACAAGACAAATATGGAACAGACAGATGAACAACATGAAAGATTACAACAGGTAGACAAAATATAAACACAAAAAAGTAACAATAAAAGTTGTGCACAGTGAACAGTATGTGGCAAAGAGGGAAAATGAGAGTATATTGACATTCTGGGTGAATTCTTTATCAGCATAAGAAGCAAGATAGAAGAAACAAGAAAAGGAACAATACCTATTTGAAACACTTGTGTATCCTGCTACATACATGTATGTGGGTGTGTGTATCTGTGTGTTGATGTCTCCTTGTCGTCACATCACATGAGGGTCACTGTCAAACAGTCTTGTCCTTCATTTCCAGTCTTCCATGAAAACATGTCTGGTCACAAGGAAATATTACCTTATTTGGAAAGTAGACAGGCACCCAGCCATAGAAAATCTTTTTCAACAAATTCCATCCAACCCATACAAGCATGGAAAAGTGAATGTTAAAAAAATGATGTTGATAAATGCTAAGTATTTTACAATGAAAAGAAACATTCAGGTCACTCTATGGAAAAAAGTTGTTTGTCTTCCTTTGTTGTTTGTCTTCAGGAACTTTTACTTAACATGAGCCTTTGACAAGTTTTGCTCTCTCTTTTGATCTGGTTGATTCTATTCCTCTAACCTTGTACCCATTTTCTTCTAACTAAAGCAACTTTTCATCTCCATCACCACCTCCAGGTCCAATGTGTATTCAGTCAGTTAAAAATAAGGCAAGTTTCACATTTTCTTTTCCTATATGATAAAACTTTATTTCAACTCCCAGTATTTCCAATTAACAATGAGTTTAATTATTTTGACTCCATAGTAAGGTAGGGAGTACACAGGCACACAAACATACGTATATATTCAATCATAATTTGATACGGGTGACAACCATGGAGTGCATGTGGAAGCAATGGAAAGTAATTGGCCTACACATAAAAAAAGACAAAGTGAAACCATCAAAGACAAAAAGCAAGCAGAAAGAAAGGAGGATAGGGCATTACTCTGAATTATACTCAACAGAAACAACCATGGTGTTTCTGTGTAGTACACTTTGTCAATTGTCTGCTTATGCTTGACATAGTGGAGTGTCTGCCAGTGACAAAGAAACCAATGCATTGCTGACTACTGAAGAGATAAGTAAAGCCATTGACTGTTCCTACAAGTAAAGCACTAAGATTGGATGGCAATCCTGTTACACCTTCCACAAAAACTATTGTACCAGTACTGGAAAGAAAGTGTCACAGGATATGAGAGACTGTAACATTATCACTCTTCCACCATGGCATCAAGACAACTCCAGAACATGCATTCCTGTGTACCTGGGAAGATCTTCAAACACTTCCTTAATCTTGGCCACCAGCTCAGCCTTGATGTTGCAAGCAGAGTGGCTGCTGTTTTTCTCAACTGCACTCCACACATTGTAGAACAAAAGGGGAAAAAAGTGATTGCAACAACTACAGAATAATCCCTTGACTGAGCATCGTTGTAAAAGTCTTTTTGTGCATGGTTCAGAACAGACTTCAAACAGTTTGGATTATTTCTGAAAACTGTATCCAAAAAAACTTAGTAAAAAAAAAATTATACATTTCACTCACCACCACCTCTCTCCTCCCCTCAACTAATCATGTGGAAACATTACAGATGGGATAAGTAGTGGAGTGACAGGCAGAATTATTCTGGAAAATTAATGCGAGCCATTGCCAAAGAACTTCAAGAATCAGAGTGGACTATCCAAGCTATGGTGCAAAAGGACATATAATACAAGTCGTTTGCACTGAGGAGAGGCCAAATCATGTCAGCAAAGACATGGGGGAAACTGTTCAACACATGCCAAGTGCCACTTAATGTTGAAAATCTTTATGAACATTGCATGCTTTGGTTCTTCTCTGATAAGAAAATCTTCGACCATCATCAAAAGTCTAACAAGAGAAATGACAGATGGTTATGTGAAAATCTTTCTGATGTCCCCAGAGTAATGCATACTAAGTTTCCAGCAACTATGATGGTTTTGGAAGCGGTGAGTAACATACCACCTCACATCATTCCACAGTCTTAGAATTAATGCTACTGGATACGATGAGGTGTTGGAGACAGTTCATAAGCCTTGGATAGGTGAAGCATGCAGTGGAAGGCCATATACGTTTCATAAAGACTAGGCACCTTCTCACATAACCTATATAATCCAAGAATACGATCATATCACATCGAGCTTGTGGCTCCAAACTCACCGGAATTAAATTCCATGGACAACTACATTTGAAGTGTTGTCGAAAGGGAAGCTAATCAACATCTTCACAATAACATTGCTTCATTGATGGCCACCACTGAAATGTACACAATGAATAAGGACCAAATACAGGCATGTCAACAATTCCAGTCATGTATTGAAGCAGTCATAGAATAATCTTACAAGAAATCTTATAGAGAACATGCACACAAATTTTATTTGTGCACATTTGGTTTCTACTGTATTAGAGTTTTATTAAATTATCAAATATGTCTCACACCCTTTATACACATTCATATATATTAAATATACAAACATACCTATACACACACACACAAACAGGACTAAAAACACCATAGTCCATACAATACATCCAATATAAACAATGGATGCACCATAGGCATTGTGAGATCACAAACAGACTATTGGCAAAACTGCAGGTACACAGCAACATTAAGCAGGAAATAAATTCCCTTAACTGTTCAGAAAGCTCCCCAGAAGTAGTCAATAGTTTTTGTTACCTAGATGACCTAATTAGTAGTGGGGTTGGTTGCTATGAAACTATAGTAGCCAGAGGAAGAACTAAACAGAAGAATTTCAGGGTGCTACAACATCTACTGGCAACAAAGGAACCTCTACATTACTTAGAGCAAGGGCTAGATTGTATAATGCTTGTGTGTGGAGTGTGGTGCTACATGATAGTGAGATCTGAGCTTTGAATGCAGAGAATTTGAGAAAGGTAGAAAGAAATAAGGTGAGCATACATAGCTGGAAGCATAATGTCAGTGTGCATGAATGTTTCTGTACAAATGACCTGAGGAGGAAGTTGTGTATATGACAAATCAAATGTAGCTTGCAAGAGACAGAAGCATGTTACTATCAGGCACATGATGCATATGAATGAAGAAAGCTGCAAGCTGCACAAAAATCTGCAGGTTAAATTAATGGGGCATGCTGGAAAGAAAAAACCTAGAGAGGAATGTGAGGGAATGGCAAAAAACTGACCTCAAAATGCTAAACCTCACAGATGAAGTGACAAAGGCCCTTGACATTTGGCAACATGTACTGAAGAAAGCCTGATTTCTTGGGTGGTAACAGCAGAGAGAATGCTAACAAGTTGAGTACTTGTGGCTGTTTCTGTTACATTCACCCACTGTTCCCTATCTCTTTGTCTTACTGTCCTCTACTCACAGCCTCTCCATCTGGGGTGTTTTCATCCTCTGCTCTTCCCTTCTCATATCTATGGTACATCCCAGCCTCTCTTTTATTTCATTCAACCACTGCTCTCCCACTCATGCATCACTGTCTTTTTTTGCTATTTCAACACCCTTTCCCTCTGACCCATCCCCATCACCCCCAAATCCTGTCTTTCTTCAATGATCCTGTCCCTGCATCCTCTCTAGATCCTCAACACCCACATTTTTTCCTCTAGAACAACGGAGTATGACACTGTCCTTTAATTTGTCAGATCCTTATGAACCATCCACCCCAAACCAGAAAGCAAATCAGATATAAAATTGTGATGGTAATATTTGTACACGCATATACACATTATATGTACATACATACACATACACACATTGTCATAGATGCATGTGTATGGGTGTGTAGTGATGGACAAATTTATCATCCATAACAGTTATCATGAGACAGTCCTACAGCTATAGTGAAGGTGACCAGTCAAGGAAAGTAATAACTCTGAGTAAAAACTGAAACATTCTAAAAGGAGACATTTCAGACTCGTCACACTAGAATGGATAGCATGATAAAATGTTTGTCCGTGTGGTAAACTGGTTTTGTGATTGGAAAAGCATCCAATTGTTAAAAATATGCCAATAACATTAGTCAAATCAATGAAAAACTATAACTGCATAAAGAGGGACAACACTTAATCCATGCTGCACACTGTAGTGAGGTGAATAAGTAAGGATATCCTGACCATGCACAATAACCTCTTGGCCATCATTAAACAATAACAAATCAATACTAAATAGCAATTACTGGTATTGGTCTTAACAAGAGAGACACAACAATCCAGAGAAGGAAAGAAGGGAACAGCTAGGAATTTGTATAAGGCAACCTGCTACAAACCACATACCACTTCTGTGGATGAAGCAAGGGTCAGCAAAACAATATCTGATATGGAGGTAAAATAGTATGGTAGAGGGAACTATAAAAGCTAAGAGACAGGTCTAAAAAGAAAGGAGAAAGTGGAAAAGCAAGGAACAATATTAGATAGCTAGAAAAGAAGCTGAACTACAAGTGGAAAAGCAAAACATAAAAGGTTTGCAAATATTCTACAATATGAGTATCAGAGGTGTGTAATTTTCCAAATTGCAGAAGGAATCAGGATGTCATTGATAGAAAATATATATATAATGGTAATGGTTCACTAGCCTTGACTGATGTCAAGGAGGAGCAGGGTGAAAATGCTACTGAGATAATGTTGAATGAAGAGATGTGTGAAAGGGAAAGAAAATAACTCCAAGTAGACCTAATAGCTGAAGGAGCTATTATTATTGACAGATATGCAGTTAAACTGTCCATTAAAAATAAGGACAAGAAGTCAGCAGAGCTAATTCTGAGATGCTGAAAATAACTAGCAAAGCAGGACATACACCAGTCACTCACACAGTCAATCAGATGCTATAGGAAAGGGTTATTACCAGTGATGAGTGTATCAGTATCATCATCAATTGCTAGAAAGGCAAAGATGATATTCTACATAGAAGCAATTACAATGGTATCAATTTGATAGATCAAGTTATGAAAGTAATTAGGAAGAGAATTAAGCTTAGATTAGATGCAGTTTGGATTTGTGCCAAGATGGGGTACCACTGCTCTCTTCATAGTGAAACAACAAACAGAAGTTCTTCACCAATAAGATCAAGCCACTATACTTAGAATTCATTGACCTGGTGAAAGCCTTTGACAGAGCAGCATGCTCTGTAATTTGATAAAAACTAGATATATGGCTTGTGAGAGCTGTACAAGCTATGTACAGAAACATTGTCAGAAAGGTGGAAGTTCAGCAAGGAATTTATCATGCAAGTAGGCATCCATCAAGAATCTATTCTCAGCCCTCTGTTGTTTATTAGAGCTCTCCAGGTTGTAACAAAGGAAATCAAGACTAGTTTTCTAAGGAATTACAGAAAAAATTCCAAACATAGAATTAAATCTTAGAATCAATAATTCTTAAATGTATGGGAACAGTAAACAGGACTCTACAATCAACTGGGAAATGTCATTTCTCAAAATACAAAAATGTGGCAGGTAGAAGTACCATATGGCACAAGTAACGTGATGTATAAGGGCAATGGAGTAACTGGCATGCTGAGAGAGATAAAGGATTATAAATTCAAGACCTCAAAATTATTCTAGATCTATCGTGATGACCCCACATTTAAAACCATTACCAAACTTACATCACAAAGACTGGGATTGTCTTTAGAACCAGGACTTGTGACTGCTATTTTCTACAAAGCTCAAGAAACCTACATCAATGGAATGGTGGTACTGCTATGCACATTAACATCCTATATCAATCACAAAAGTTTGAAAACCAACAAGCTTTCAATCGTGAGCTTATAGACATGTTTCTTTTCTCTAATTCCTTCAGTTACAATGGTCTCTTCTCTGTACTATTTTGCAGCAAAACCCTAACTGCTGCTCTACTAATTATTACTGTGTTTCATCTCCCAAACCCAGCACTACACAACTCTCACAATTTTTAGTCTTGTGAGCAGAGCATCTAGTAATCTCTCTTGGGTCACATTTTCTCTCCCCTTTTTTTTTCTTCTTCTACAGCTATTTAAGATAAATATCAACCACATCAATCAAAAAGGACCTGTAATTACATGGATACAAGCCCTTCCTTCTTTGACTAACTTGTAGATTTCTAAAAAATGTTTTCACAAGACAATTGGCAACTTTTCTTTCTATCTTGGGCAAATTGTACATTAACATTACTACCAAAAAATTTTCTTGTTCTTTCTGGCATCGTTCTCAACTAGATTTCCTCTCAAACTACTTTTACAAAAGCAACTGACACTGTAAACAATTTCTGTATAAATATTTAATTGAATTTAACATTTCCATAGCTAATAGATAAAAAAAAAAAAAAAAAGAGGGAATCGTTTCAGTTAGTGAAAAGTTTTCCCAAGAAATATAACTGCCATCTCATAAATAAATATAAATTAAATGTATTTAAAATTTGAGCAAATGAAACCCGTAAAATAAAAATAATAATAAGACAAGCCCTCTGTCAACCACGTTCAAGACCGGGTTTCGACTGAAACCATTTCACTTAACATACGCCGCAAATGACCTTGAGATAGGCATGAACATCACAACATCTCACTTTGCTGTCCATGTAAATCAGAGACTTGTGTGTAGCAGAAAGAAACCAATATTTAGCTGTTTTACTTTGTTTACCGATTTATTCGCGTCAAAATCTTACTCGGGCGCTTCGCTCCTGCTATCACATACACACGCACGCACACATTCACCTTACAAGATCAACGTGTAATCACAATACAATTCCTTGAAATTTTTTTGTAACGAATTTCCTTGTGAAGAAATATTATCCGATCAAATGAATATATCAAGATGAAAAGAAGAAACAGAAAATTATAATTTTGAAAAAAAAAAAAAACAGATACCAAGTTGCGTTTATCTTTTCGAGTCAATGATCTATGTAGTTAGTATATATATGTGAACGATGCTAACGCAACTTCAGCAGGCACAACACAACTTCTGTAATGCAACGGAAGGTTACTCAAATCGAATTGCTGTTTATAATTAATTTTTGTACAGTAGCAGAAGGGACAATAATATATCAGGAAGTAAACAACTAGATTGAATATAAAATATTATAAAGCTTATTTATTTACACGAATAAAAGTTATTAGAAGCCGTCAAGTTTCGTTTGTTTTTTCAGTCGAAACAGACAAGTGGTTGCATCTAAGGGAGGACAAGCGCGATTTTACAGCTCCTGACTTAACTTCTAAAACCAAAGTGAGCCTTAATAAAGTGGAAAATACTTGTAAACAGATAACTATGTAAAGGAAGATGAAAAGGAATAAATATGTAATTCTTAGAACGACAGTTTAGAAATCGCTCAAATTATAAACTATTAATGATTTGTCTGTTTACCGAGTTTCATTTTAGACAATTAGGCTGATCTATGTTACAACATATCAAGAATATGATTTTCGTCAGTCATTTCAATAAACGAATTCTTGTTTTCATAAATTTAGAATAAGATTCAGTATTATTTTTGTTAATATACATAAATGTACAGATCCATATTTTGCCATATTTTACTAAGAACAAATCTTGTTATTTAGTTTTTTTTACTTCTCAAAATCGCATCTTCTATTACAAGATTAATATCTCAATATTTATTAATAACGCAACTTCAATTTTAAAGATTACATTCAACATTCAAAAATACTTCAGTATAAGCATTTAATCATTCCCAATTTGAATATTATATTAGATATGTAATTCCATGTCATATCTTTTCCTATATATGAGAATGCTAAGAAAATCCATTAGAAAACATTCATAAATAAGATATACTTTTGGAAGTAGCATTAACTAAAATAACTTTGAGTTTGTTGTCAAATTCCTAAATACAGTCGGGTTGGTTTCCCTCACAGATTTCTCTTATCAATTTCAACTCAACATCACAACAAATAACATAACGATGTTCTTCTTTATTATATTAATGACAAGGTTTTTTGGAGCTGTAGAAGTAGGAAGAAAGGCCAAAACTATTTTATTTCATTGTCAATCAAATAAACATGATGCAAAAAATGAAATAACATTTATTGTGAAAAATCCAAGAGATAAATAGATTTAATCATCAACTGTCATTCCTAAAACTTTATTCTTTAAGATTTCATGAAGACAGTAAAAAAAAAGACAAAATTGAGAAACATGATATAACTTACCTTTGAATAAACAGGAAAACGAAAGTGTATTTAGATATCAAAAAATAAAACGGATAGAGACGTAAAAATAAAAAGGAAAAAGGGGGTTGAGCAGAAAAATTAACCGAACTTTTGAGAAAGAAGTTCAGAAAAGTGTCCTTTCTCTATTTGGAAAGAATTTTAAAAGGGAAACAAAATATTCTTTCTAAAACTGCAAAAAATGATAAAGAAAATTTAAACAACTTACCAAGACTATTTTGCTTTCTATATAACCTTTATTTTTATTTTTATTTTTTAAAAGCCCTCACCAAAACAAATTTTTGAAAAAAAAAATTGCCAATTGTACTTACTTGTAAAGGAGAGAGCCCGTGCTGCTGGCGCCTCAAACACTGAGATCTACTGATTCTGTTGCACCGTTAGACTAATGGAATTGTTTTATGAACACTATGACGTCACAGATAACCCGGATAAGGAAGAATTTGTTTATTTATTTATTTTTTCCTTTATTTTATTATTTATTTATTTATTATTTGTAAAGAGGACAGTTCCATACTTCCGGGAATGGCTAAATGGTTCCAAAAATAAAATTATAAAGAAATTGAAGAAAATCGAATAAATTAATGAAGAAGTGAAGTTCGATTACATGATGATCTGGATCCACAGACTTGTTCTGTGTTTTATTTTTTCTTGTTGATTTTAGCTTCCGGTGCTCAGTCAAATTAGAAATTGTACAACAGAGACACTCTGCTCTGTTTTCTGTAGCAGACGCTTATTTTAAGAGTTCATTTCTTATATTTTATTTGTTTCAGACACGGGGACTGCAGTCATGTTAGAGCAACGTCCTGAAGGGTTTGGTCGAACAAATTGACCCCAGTACTTATTTTGACTTAAAGTCTGGTCTGGTGGTGTACTTATTCTATCGTTCGCTTTTTGCCGAACTGCTAGATAACGGGGACGTAAACAACCCAGCACCGGTTGTCAAGCGGTGCTGGGCAACAAAAACACACATACACATATATATATGTAGGTTCGGTACTGCAAAGAGGAAAATAGATCTCAAAACATGAGTATACATGTATTTTATCAATAAAAGACAGAAGTTACAGAGTAACTCAAGGGCCGAGAGATTCGTGTTTTGGCACGCCCTTGAGTCACTCTGTAACTTCTGTCGCTTATTTATAATAGATATGTGACGTACATACACACATACATGCATGTGTGTATACGAAGGGCTTTTTCCAGTTTCCGTCTATGAAATCCATTTAAATAGCTTTGGTTGGCCGGAACGATGGTAGAAGACATTCGTCGAAGGTGCCAGGCAGTGGGAATGAACACGAAACTATGTGGTTTGGAAGTAAGCGCCTTACCACACAGCCACACCAATGCTAAAATATAAATTCCAACCGAAAAAGATTTATAGAGTATATTGATAGAAAAACATCCAGTTACAATTATTCACTCGTGTTTTATCAGATAAATTTTACTTAACAGTGTAGCTAAGGAAACCATAACAACAATCTTCGTAACTGGAGACAGCAACTCTCTGAAATATCCATTTCATCAAAAGTTCTCGTATTTTAGTAATTATTAGCGACTATGTGCAATTCATTTCAATTGAATTCTCCGGATGTTTTTTTTTTTTTACTTGTAGTCAAAAATGCACATTTTCTTGATTTTACTCTGGCTTGAATGATTTCAGAAGTATCGAAATTAGAAATAAAAGATCAATTCGTGTTGCTTGAGTAGACTGTGAATGAACCGTAACATTTTGTTCATTGAAGCAAAATAACAGCCTGCTACGAGTTGACGTTATTTTGTCAACACAAGGAGATACAAATAGATATATACATACGTGCACAAACCCACTCACACATATAAACGCACTCGCGTGTGTGTACAGAAATCCCTTGCTTACGGAAATAATGCGTTCCTAGAACAAGAAAACAACAGAGAACAAGTTATACGATCACCTTTAATCGTGAAAATAGCTATTTCTTAACATACCCGGTACAATATAAATACATAAAAACACAAAAACATTCGAAGAGGAATAAGTGAGGAAATTGTTAAGAATCGTAATATCGTAAGAGTAATTCTTATTACAAAGATGTTGACTACTGTGTGAAGGGTAGTAGTGGAATGATCTTGGAGGATGAGGGACAATATTTACTATTATATCAGCTTGAGGGGTGAAAAACTTATCCATGTTTATGACGCGTTACCTCTTTGTACAACTCAGTATAAACTGAGCTGATTGTAAACTCCTTTTGTAAATTTTATATTACGTTGACGATTAGCAAAGACCTACAGACTCTATCAGTGCCAACCATTTAGCAATAATTTTTATAGTTAATTTAAGCAGTGTAGGTGAAACTTCTCTTGTCTTCTCTATTCTCTGCTTTTTTATTATTAGTACTTTTCTAACAGCATCAACTCCTTGTTCGATAAACTTTCTCTCTGGGACCCTAGCAACTCAATCCTATCATCCTCTATGACGTCTTCAAATCTTACATCTTTTGCAAATGTCATATCTTTCTAAATTTGATGTAAGTTTTCTGCTTGAGGAAAACTTTTTCATGGATAGTTTGGCTATATACTTTCCAAAGCACTATTCAAAGTTGAGGGTTTCACTTCATCCCATGACTCAGCTATGTTATCCACAGCAACCATTATGTTGAATTTCTTCTAGAAATCTCTAACTATAGGTTTATCCTTCCTGTCAGTTGCTTTCATAAGCTGTTTGAAAGTTCTTCTCAAATAATATACCTTGAACACTGTCATACCTTGATCCATTGGATGGAGTAAAGAAATTGTATTCTTGAGGATATATTCTATTCTTACCTTATCAAAAAGTTCATCTAAATTCAATGGATAGCTTGGTGTATTGTCTAAAAGAAACAATGCTTTGTTGGAAATATTTTATGACACAGTACAGCTGAACAACAAACGTTTGTAAACCACTCTTTGAAAAGGCTCTTAGTCATTGATGCCTTCTTATTTGAACACCAAATCAGAGGTAAATTGATCTTTGTTTAACCCTTGATAGCCCTTAGATTTTTGGAGTGATACACATGTAAGGGCTTTAATTTTATATCACCAGTGATATTTCTTTCCCAAAGGAAGTGTCCAAAAATTTTTGGAAGCTTTATATTTTTACTTCCCAAGAATAAAAGTTTTAGCAGGCAAGCAGTTCTAGAAAAGTGCAATCTTATCAACATTGTATACATGCTCTGGTGTATAACCCACTTCAGCAATCATTTTCAACTGCCCAGGACAATTAGCTGCAGCCTCTGTATTAGAGCTCACAGTTTCACCAATCACTTTTATGTTGTGCAATTTCATGCACTTCTTAAAATTTCAAACCAGATTTTACTAGCCAAAAAGGGATTTTCATTACAAGTTTCACCTTGCTTTTTCTGCGAATTGTCATGTAAACTTTTGGCTCTTTTTTGAATTACCATTGTGTTTATCAGCACATTATACTAATTCTGATCCTTGATCTGTACACTCAAGAGTCATTCTATTTTAAGCATTACATTAGATCCATGGAAAAATAAGATCTAGACAGTTAACAGAATAGCTTCTTGAGCACTTGAAATAATTTTCTCTCAGTTGTCATATATTGTTCCCAGTGTAGATGTTGCAAGATTTAATATTTTGACAAACATGGTTATCCTTTTGCATCAAGTCTTTTTAACACATCAAGTTTATTATCCATTGTAATCCCTTTACAGTTCATTTTTACACGACTGCCTTCAGGTCTACTTGATAGTTTCTCTCTGCGCATCTTAAATTGAAGGCAAATCCAACAGCAGCTGTTGCCAAAAAATTGGTCAAGGGAAGATATTTTGTGAGAGTGAAAAATTGTTTTATTTTTATTGATGCAATAATGAAAATGAGATGAAAAAGTAAAGGACTTAGGAAGTGAAAGCACTATATGATTACAGTTAGCTGAAGGGTCACTAGACTTTATAGGCAATTCACCCCTTGCATTTCTGACCTAAGAAAGAAATACACACACACACATGCTCATCCACACACAGACACATACACTCATGCACATACATGTGTTGGCATACATGCTGATATCTGTTGTAGCCAATTGGATTCAAAAGTAGGTGGGTTGATAGTGGTGATGATGTGAGTTGTATTGGTTTAGATGTTAGTGATGGTGAGCAGGTATTGTTAGTGGTGTTGTGATCATTCAATTTTTAAAATACACACAGATAAAACATGTTTTTCTTTGAAATGGATTTGCTTATCTACTTCATACTATACATACAAACATACATACATAAATATACACACACACACACATACATACATACATACATACATATATACATACATACATAAATATACACACACACACATACATACATACATACATACATACATACATACATACATACATACATACATACATACATACATGCATGCATGCATGCATGCATGCATGCACATATATATCCGTGAACTGGAAGCGGGTAAACAGCTAACTGTTGGTTTGTATGCTGCTGTCCCAATCAAAATCTCTGATGGCTATTTCAAGAAAAGCCATGAAGAGTTTCAGAGAGATGGTATCTCCTTGTTTGACTCCCTTCATGACCAAGATACACATGTTATGATAACAAAGCCACGTCCATAGTGCATCCCAAATTTGCCTCCTTAAGGAGGTTCATGTACTGTGTCACAAAAACTTGCTTCTTAAGAGATTGTAGCACTGCATTGATCTTCACACTGTTGAAGGTCTTTACATAATCAGCAAATGCGATACAAAGAAGCAACTCGTACTCTTTCATATCAGAGTGAATATGTGATCCACCACAGAGAGTACAAGGCAGTTACAGACCATGCAGGACAAGTTGAACACCAGTGGCCTGAGGATCAAGCATGCAAAATCAAAGTGCATACAGTCCAAAGATGTGACACCCGGTCAAGTTGTGGATGGGGGTGGAAAGTTGTCTGTATCTCAACCAAGCTATAAGCATGGGTTGATGATGAAATTTCATGGAGAATAAGATCAGGCTGGAGAGCACTCAACTCAACGAGGAATGTACTGAATGTGTGTATACACTCACATTACTGTTTTACTTGTTTCAGGCTGGAGCACCGCCTTTAGTCGATCAAATCGACCCCAGGACTTATTCTTTGGAAGCCTAGTATTTATTCTATTGGTCTCTTTTGCTAAGTTACGGAGACGTAAACACACCACCATCGGTTGTCAAGCGATGTTGGTGGAACAAACACAGACACACAAACATATACACACACATACATATATATATACATATATACGACAGGCTTCTTTCAGTTTCCGTCTACCAAATCCACTCACAAGGCTTTGGTCAGCCCGAGGCTATAGTAGAAGACACTTGCCCAAGGTACCTCGCAGTGGGACTGAACCCGGAACCATGTGGTTTGTAAGCAAGCTACTTACCACACAGCCACTCCTATGTGCATATGCGTGTAACATGACAGTTTTTCAAATCATTAACTATATACTATGATCTTATCTAAAATGCAAGTGGCTATTGAGTAAGAAGAAAGTGTAGTTTAAAATAGCTTTTTTTGGTGAATATTCTTTTATGGATTGTGTTTAGCCCTTTGTCTCTATCCAACCACCCGGCAAAATGCTTGCTATTGTTGAAAACAATCCATTTTTCATCACACATAACAATAACATGCAAAAAAAGGTTCACTTTTATGCCATGGCAGCAAAGAACAGCAAGTTTCAAGATGACGTGTCATTTGATGCTCATTCAGTTCATGTGGTACCCACTTGTCCAGCTTCTTTACTTGCTGGTTTCTTTCAGATGGTCCAATACAGTTGGAAGTGAAACATCAAACCTTGCTGCTAACTTATGCATAGTTTGAGATGTATCTGCTTCCACTACAATTTCCAGCCCATCATTATCCACTTTGGTCACAAGTTTACCATGGGGCTGAACTTCTTAAACCATCAACATACAGCGCACTCATTTGCTACATCTTCACCAAATACCTCATTGATGTTTCGAGCTATCCATGGATTCACAAAAATTGATTTAGAAAAGAAAACTCACAATATAATCAGACACCATGAATTGTATTTCGAAAAGTGATGTAACTCTTCAATGCTGTAAAACAAAGAATTGTCGGGATAAAACATTAGAGTTAACAACTGTCAAACACTTGGTGCATAAGAAAATTGGACATTTCATTCTTAATGACCTACATACACAGATATATATATACATACATATATATATATATATATATATATAGGGTGTGATGGGTAAATTGTTACTATTTTATATTTTTTATTTCACACATGCACATTGTTTGTTTTTGATTTTGTTGACTATACAGTATAGAAGGGCCAGTTTGGCACTGTCTGTGAGAAAAACAGCCCCATGACACAACTCACTCTGCCAGAAATTTGGAATCAATATGCTGTACTACTCGGCATTTGTGCCAGAAGCTCCAATATGAACATTTCAAAGTGTTTGAGTGTTAATCTGAGGACAGTGCAGAGGTTTGGAAAGATTTGGATGAGTCTTGTGGTGATTACGAAAGGATGGCTGCTCAGAAAACTCACTCTGATCATTCTGATTAAAAAAGAACTCTTGAATTTGTTGGTGAGATGCAGGCTCAGATTGAGAACAATCTCTCCAAGTCAATCAGGTCTATCGCCAGAGACGTGGGAATGTCTGAGTTCCTTATCAGGTAGGTAGTGCATGAAGACATTTGGTGTTCCTCACACAAGATAAGAAAGGGCCAATTTTTATCCCAAGACATCAATGACAAGAGAAAAGACCATGCTACAAAGCTTTTTAACAACCTCAACAATCTCCTTCAACTGAACATGCTTTGGTTTTTCTCGGTTGAGAAAAATTTCTGCCAGGATCAGATGGTGAATGCACAGAACAACTGTTGGCTTGCCGTGTCTCCAAAACATACCGAAAGTGATAAAAAGCAAAAATCCAGTCAACATCATGCCTCCATTCATATTCCCACATGGCCTTAGACTTAACATGGAGGCCTACATCAAGTGCCTAGAGGAGGTAGTGCTGCCCTGGGTCAAGAGAGTGGCTGCTGGAAGACTCTATGTCTAGCAACAGGCCTCTGCACCATGTCACACAATCAGAAGAACCTTGTCATGGCTATCTGACAATTTCTTTGACCACATCACCCCTAACATCAGGCCACCTAACTGGCCAGACTGCAGCCTCCTTGATTACTATATGTGGAATGCAGTTGAGCGGGAGACCAACAAAACATGTTGTAATACCAAAGATAAACTGACTATGGTAGCTTTCACCAACTTAAACAAGGAGACCGTCCAGAAGATTTTCAGGAGATTCTGAAGTTATCTTGAGGTCGTGGTTGAAGCCAATGGCAATTTTATTGAATAAATTTACTCTTTAGTATTTCAAGATATTTTTATGTAATTTTGTAAAATATATCTGTTAAAATGAGAAGTCAGTGTTATTTTCAGTTTTGCATTATTTAGATGACAATTTATTCACCATACTCTATATATATATGTGTGGAAAGAAGCTTGCTTCCCAACCACATAGTTCTGGATTCAGTCCCAATGCGTGGCTCCTCAGGCAAGCATCTTCTACTGTAGCCTTGGGCCTTGTGAGTGGATTTGGTAGGCAAAAACAGAAAGAAGCCTGTTGTTTATATATATATATATATATATATATGTATATGTTTGTGTATCTGTGTTTGTCCCCCCACCATCACTTGACAACTAATGTTGGTGTGTTTACATTCCCGTAACTTAGTGGTTTGCCAAAAGAGACCGACTGAATAAGTACTAGGCTTACAAAGAATAAGTTCTGTGGTCAATTTATTCAACTAAAGGCAGTGCTCCAGCATGGTTCCAGTCAAATGACTGAAACAAGTAAAAGAATAAAAGAATATATATATATATATATATATATATATATATATATATATATATATATATATATATATATATATATATATATATATATATATGTGTGTGTGAGTGTGTGTGTATGATTTTGTATGTCCGTGTTTGTTCTGCCACCATCGCTTGACAACCAATATTGGTGTATTTACATCTCCCTAACTTAGTGGTTCAGGAAAAGTGATTGCTAGAATAAATATTAGGCTTACTACGAATAAGTCCTGGTGTCGATTTGTTTGACTAAACGGACATTAAATGATGATGATGATGATATATATATCATCATCGTTTAACATCCGTTTTCCATGCTAGCATGGGTTGGACGGTTTGACCGGGGTCTGGGAAGCGAGGAGGCTGCACCAGTCTCTAGTCTGATCTGGCAGTGTTTCTACAGCTTGATGCCCTTCCTAACGTCAACCACTCCATGAGTGTAGTGGGTACTTTTTACGTGCCAGGGGAGGCTGCCAACGGCCATGATCGGTTGGTGCTTTTTACGTGCCACCGACATGGAAGCCAGTTGAGGTGGCGCTGGCATCGGCCCCGTACGGATGGTGCTTTTTACATGCCACTAGCACAGGTATCACAACTACAATTTCCATTTGATATATATATATATATATATATATATATATATAAATATATATACATACACACACACATACATAGATACACACATACACACACACGCATGCACACACACACACACACACAAACACATATATGAGGGGAAGTCAAAAATTATCTGCACATTGACCTTAGCGTATCTTTATTATTGTCACACTATCTTCTGCACACATGTGCTTATAGTTGGTACTATTGTGATCGTGTGATCAAAGTTTGAACCTGATCACGTCATTTTGCTTTCTGGCTTTACAGTGAAAGCTTGGCCACTGCACTAACAATGTGCAACAAAGAATAGTGATCCAATTTCTCCCGATAGAAGGTATGTCAGGTGCTGAAATTCGTTGGAGGCATTTAGCACAATATGGGGACAGTGCACTATTGCATAGAAGCATGTATGAGTAGATTGAGAAGTTTAAAAGCTGCCAGACAAACGTAACACATGGAGATGGAGCAGGATGCCTGTCAGCCTCCACTACTGACGAGAAAATTCAGCAAGCTCAAGAGAAGGTAATAAGTGAACCAGTGAATTGTCATCAATGAGGTAGCTCGTTCTCTGCAGATTAGTCATGGTTCTACCTATCAAATCATCCACAATGTGCTCAGCTTCCATAACGTCTGTGCAAGATGAGTGCCAAGAGAGCTTACAGAAGAGCACAAGCACCTTGAGGTCTACCAACATTTACTCTATCACTACAACAATGAGGTCGATGAATTTTTGAGCTGTATAGTCACAGGAGATGAAATGTGGGTCCATCATTATGAGGCAAAATCCAAAAGACAGAGTATGTAGTGGAAACATCCTGGTTTGCCAGCAAGGAAGAAATTCAAGACTCGGTCTTTCACAGAAAAGGTGATGCTAACCCTTTTTAAGGACTCAAAGGTCCTATACTAGACTATCTAGAAAAGGGGTGTACGATCAACAGTGCAAGATACAGTGCTTTGCTGGCTAACAAACTGAAGCCAGCAATTTGCACCAAATGCTGGAGCCAATTGTTGAAGAAAGTTTTGTTGTTGCATGACAATGCATGCTCACACACAGCCACCCAGACTTTTGAAACCATTAACCAATTGGGTTTTGAGGTGCTGGAACACCCTGCCTACAGACCAAATCTCACCCCTTCTAACTATCATAACTTTGGACTGCTCAAAAATGGTTTATGAGGTTGTTGATTTCTTATGGATGAAGATATGAAGAAAGCAGTTCATAAATGGTTGTACAAACAACCAAAAACCTTCTTGTGGGGAATATGCAAGCTTGTGGATTGCTGAACCAAGTGCATTGGAAAGGAAGGAGACTATATAGAAAAGTGATATACTTGTTTATCCCCTACTTTTGTGCAAATATATTGAAAAAACAAGAGTGTATAATTTTTGACTTTCCCTCGTATATATACATGACAGGCTTTCAGTTTTCATCTGCTTTAGATGACTGATGCAAGATAAATGATGGCAGTAGTTCATATATAGTTAATGGTTTACATGTAGATACAAACGGCATGACCATGGCAAAGACACTATGCTCTGATTCCCTAGCTGTCAATAGGTTTAAAAAATAGATATAACTCACTACTGCAGTTTGTGAATACACTCAAAGATTGATAAGTATTTCATTGACATTTTTACTTCAATTCCTGCTATGCATTCCTATCCAAAAAGAAATTTATCACTTATTTGTTTACTAATAGATATCTGCTCACTAATCACAATCAAGTGATCATGGTTTTGATTCCTGAACCAGGCTGTGCATTGTGTTCATAAGCAAAGCACTTCATCTTACATTGCTCTGCAATCATTTTGACATCTAACATATGACACTGCTATCTGTACAGGTAATGTCAATTTGATGGAGTGTGCGAGTTAATGTACTGCACAAATATTTGATTACTATAAGCAAATCATCTGTGCCAGTTCTTCAGCAAGGAATTGTGGAACACTGATTTGTCATCTATGACAGGTAAGTCCATAACAAAATATCAGAGATAAACATCAGTCTTATGTATCCTGATGATATATTGGGTTGGAAACTAGTTCCTGACGTTTTTTTAAATTTAAATTTTTTAAAAGGTTTAATAAAAAATAACAACTAATTAATCAATAATGTATTCACCCTTGTTGTTTACAACTTCTTCCCTACGTTCAGACAAGATTTTCAATACCTCGTTGGTAGAAATCACCTGATTTTGACTTGAAAAATTGATCCAACCAAGTTCTCCATTCTGCATCGGTATTGAATGAAATTCCACGCATATCATTTGAAATAGATTGAAAGAGGTGGAAATCCATTGGTGCCAAATCAGGAGAGTACAGCGGGTGTGGCAGCACTTCCCAGCCATGCTTTTGAATGGCTTCTTTGGTCATATTGGCAATATGAGGGCGGGCGTTGTCTTGCAGCAGAAGAACTCCATGCTACCGATTAAGTCGTTTCTCTTGAACAGTCATGTTGAGTTCTTCCATTTGTTGAACATAGAGTTCCGCATTGATCATTTGGTTCCAGTAACGATTTGGTAAAGAAATCGTTGCTTGTGTCCATGAGTTGAGCGGTGACGAGCAAGCAAACCAGTGGAGACTGTGGCTCATTGATTTTTGTTGTTGTCACTTAAAACATGCAGAACCCATGCTCCATACTTGTGAACCTTTTCCATCAAGTGAAGATGCTTCTCTATAGCAGTGTGGGAGCATTCCATTTTCTCTGCTAGTTTACTTGTTTGACAAGAATTTTCATGCAAAATTTGGTTTATTTGCTCTTCATCGAACTCACTTGGACAGCCAGAACGAGGTGCATCTTTGAGGTCAAAATTTCCAGTTTTGAACTTGACATACCAATCACGAACGGTTCTTTCAGCTATGGCACCCTCTCCATACACAGCACAAATGTTGCGAGCAGCTTTTGCAGCCTTAGAGTCTTGATTGCTAGTCGATAGGCAAATCCAGCACTAAGCAGTGACGATTTTTGGTTAATAACTGATGAGGGGTGGGTGTGTCCACATTCTTTGAGCTTTTTCCTATTTCTGTATGTTCCTTCATCATCCTTCTGTGCCCCATTTTACTATTATAAAGCTACATACTTTTTCTGCACCCACTATCAGTGGTTTCCATTTAGTGCAACAACTCTGTTTATCTATTTATTCTTCTTCATTCTTACCTCTCTATTGCTTTTTCTGGCTACCTTTCTGTCTACCTCTCCATCTTTGTTTTTATTTTGTGCATCCTTCCTTTTATATTTCCTGTCTTTCTCTACATCTATCATTCTGGCTTTATCTACATTTCTATTTATCAATCTGTCCTCTCTTTATTCTCTTTCTATTTCCTCCATTGTGTACGACATCACCTGCCTTTTTTCTTTTTTCTTTCCACACTCCTTTTTCATATCAGTTCATCTCTTAATTTTCTCCTCCTTTTTTCTTATTCCATCTATTCCTACTCTTGCTTCTTCTGCATGGCTCTCCCTTCTCTTTCAGTCTCTGTCTTTCTCTCCCCTCACTAAAAGTACCATTTCTACAACTAACCATCTTTTTTGATTTGACTGGTCAGTTGGTTTTATTTTTTCAGTTTCAGTCTAAGATTTAAATATAGTTCTAGTTGATAGTTTACCTTTGTTTGCATCAATGGTCCTCAAAAGATTTTGTGGGGTTCAGTGTAACAAAATAGTAAATTGAGGTCCACAATTTAAGGGGCCTGAAAAATTTTGCTTTAGATGTATGTATTGCAAGAAATTCTTTCTTTAAAATTTTACACAGTAAACCTACACGAATTAATGTGTGAAAAACAAAATAAGTATTTTGAAAAAAAGTTTCTATAAAACTAGTTTTTAAACATTGAATGGCTATGGGTGTCCACCAGAATAAAAGAGTAATCAAAAGGGTCTGTAGATAAATGGTTGAGAAACCCTGGTTTATATTGTTTTTCTACAAATGTTTTCCAAATCCATAAGGGCCACATACTTCCCTATTGGTGTTATTTTCGCATATGTTTTGTCTTAATTCTGTTGTACAAATAAAAGGACTTCTATGTAAGTAAATACTTGTGTTTATTATATCTTTTACTTGTTTCAGTTATGCTGGGGCATCGCCTTGAAGGGTTTTAGTCAAATGAATCAACCCCAGTACTTATTTTTAAAGCCTGGTAGTTATTTTCTCAGTCCATTTTACTAACTGCTAATTGACAGGGACAGAGCATCATAGAGTTCTATTCTAAGAATGATGGCATGATGGGGAAGAGGATATTATAATGATGGTAGGTTCTGCAATTTCTTGCTGAACAATCTGTACAAATGATTTGTTTATAATGATTGAATGTTTGTGAACATTAGCTCACTCCTCCATCAAATCAACATTGCTTGAATAAGTGCATGGTGTACCACATTTCAGGTGTCAAAGTGATCACAGAGCAACATGCAATGAAGTGTTTTTCTCAAGAACAAAATGTACCACCAGGTCCAGGAATTGAAACCATGATCTTGTGATCACGAGTGTAACACTCTAATCACTAGGCCATCCACCCTTACAGAAGATATTATAGTTGATGTTTAACCTTTTTTTTTTTACCCTATTTCTGTTGAGATACACTGTGTTTACTTCAATTATTTTTCGAAAATAATGAAGAATTTTTCAAAATAATTTTATCATTATTATGCTGGTGTTTGGAACAAATTAACATAGAATTTTGATGGAATATTTTGAGATCACTTTGAAACAGGCAGTCTCAGGCAGGTTCTTAATCTCAATTGTTGCTGCTTAGAATATATGGACAAGGCAAAAATTTTAGGAGGATGTAATTCTTGAAGAAAATAGATCAAAGTGTTTGATATCAAATTAGGAAACTAAAACACTATAGAATTGTTAAAAGAAGAATCAAAGACATTATGTGAGTTTTGGATTTAACAATTAACTCTTTTGTTACTATATTTCTGTTGAAATTACAATTGGTTTCAATCAATTTTAAAAATGATTAAGAATTTATCAAAATATCTTCATCATTTCATGACAGGCCTAGCAAGCTAGTGATAGATGGTGAGCATAAGAAAAATAGAAGGGAACTTCTGGATTGACAGGTTATAGGCTTACTCTGGTGTTGGGTATTACCTTTTCATAACATTATCATTATAATAATAATAATAATAACAATAATGAAATTATTGTATACAGTGCTCAGGTGTACCACAACTTGTCAAAAGTTTGTATAAAGCATATGCAGTAATGTACAAATGTCTGGGAAGTGAACAGTGTATGAGTCAAATACATGCTTGTGTGTGTATGGAGGGAGGAAAATCAGGTGTAGTGTTGGTGAATCTCAGGAAGCATGGAAGTTTTGAAGGATGCAGTTCTCCGACAACTAACAACTGATGCCAGCAGTTTGTTCCATGCTTCAGCAATTCTTAGCATGAAAAATTATGCTGGTGTTTGTAACAGAAATTAACATGTGATTTTGAGGGTAGATTTTAATTTAAATCACTGCGGTCTCAGGTGGGTTGGTATCAAAAGTGTTAGAGAGATTAGAGTATTGTAATGTAAACTTGACAGTTAAGTGAGCCAGTGGTTGAAGGGTATTACAGTTAAGTGTCAATTATACATAGTTTGATGATGGAAACAGATTGTCTTATAAATTTTGACAATGATCATTCAGTTGTTCAATCACCTGAGAATTAGAGTTGTTAAATTAACATATAAGTGGCTGTGTATTCCATAGAACCATGTCTTCTTAATGTACTTCTGAAACTGAATCAATGTGACTCAGTATGTGACAAAGACCTTTGAATCACAGATACACTCCATCCAATGAACTTCATCAGCTTCTATCTGCCTAATTTCATTCACAAGGTACAGGTCACCTGGAGATATAATAAAGTTGTCACACACTCAGGATTTCATGATTATAAAATGAACTTCTTTATCACTTAGTCATGCATGGCTTAACCTTTTAGTATTCAGATTATTCTGCCAAATGTAATGCTTATTTATTCACATTGTTTTGAATTAATCATACATTATCTTGTAGCTTTGAGATTTGATCATCATTATCATCATCATTGTTTAACGTCCGCTTGCCATGCTAGCATGGTTTGGATGATTTGACTGAGGTCTGGTGAACCAGATTGCTGCACCAGACTCTAATCTGATCTGGCAGAGTTTCTATAGCTGTATGCCCTTCCTAATGCCAACCACTCTGAGAGTGTAGTGGGTGCTTTTACGTGCCACCGTCACAAGGGCCACTCAGGCACTACTGGCAACGGCCACGTTCAAATGGTGCTTTTTATGTGCCAACTGCACAGGAGCCAGTCCAGTGGCACTGGCAATGACCTCGCTTGAATGTTTTTTCACGTGCCACCAGCACAAGTGCCAGTAAGGCGATACAGGTAACGATCACACTCGAATGGTGCTTTTTACATGCCATCGGCATGGAGGCCAGCTTGTTGCTCTGGCATCAATCCCGCTCGTATGATACTCTTAGCGCTCCACTAGCATGGATACCGGTGATTATTTATTTTAACCCTTTAGCATTCAGATTACTCTGTGAAATATAATGCATGTTTATTGTTATTGTTTTGGATTAAATATCCATTACCTTGTAGCTTTGAGATTTCATTTATTTTAGAATGACATTGTAGGGTTGATGTGAGAGACCAGATCTGGTCATTTTTAACGTAGAACAGGTAGAATATTTGGGCCTGATATGGCTAGCTCTAACATAAAACAGATCAAATATTTGAGCCAGATATGACCAATTTAAATGATAATGGATTAATGAGTGAAAAATACCATTGGAAATTAAATAGCTTTATTACAGAATTTACATAAATACATAAGTAGCTTTAGTGAGATATACATATACGTACACATACACACACACACACACACACAGACAATGTTCTATTTATTTTAGAACTATGCCATCTGTGTTGTAGATGTGTGACAAGGATGAATAAGCTTCTCTACACTTCCTTGGGTACTGGTTGTTGTAGAATGATCTGAACTGCTTCGCTGACTTGAGTGCCGGCTTTCCAATAATGCTGTTTGGTCACTGCTCTTTGTACGAGGTGTTTTCTTCTTCTCTTGAACACTGGGCAAAGTATTCGAGCGCATTCGACAATACTCTTGTGAGAAATCTGACTCAATTTCTTTGTTGCTTCGGGAACGTGGCTGGATCATCGACTTCGTACCACCAAGACGTCCTTTTTTCATTCCTTGAAATATTACCTGCACATTTCGCTTTGGTACAGTTTGTTCGGTGGCAGCTGAGACACGGCGAATGCTGAAATGGATAACGTATTTAGACGTAAATAAATGTTTGTTGTTTTTTTTGTTTTAAAAATCATTTTGACTTGGTTTCCATTATAGCCATTTTAGTAATAGTTCATTTATAATAATTAAAAATAGTTTCACTAATCAGTAGAATCTACCGTAACATTTTTAGTTTCAGTAATTTTTAGATATCATATATATATATATATACCCACATATATATATATAAGTACACAAAATCCCAGGGGGCTAACTATGAACTATAAAATAATCTTTTACAACTTATGAATCTTCGATATGGGAAATATTTACAACCTTCTACATCAATAAACCACTATTGTTCCTGAAAGTTGTTTTTTATACCTTCTATGGATTGCTTGAAGCTTACTAACTTCCAACAATTTGATTCTTGGATCTTACCTTTACATATTACTATATATATATATATATATATATATATATATATATATGTATGTATGTATGTATATATGTATATATACACATATACACACACACAAACAGCAATGCCTCAATATATGAATTAATTTGTTCTCGGGGAACACTCATAAAGTGAAAACTCATAAACACAGGGTCTCATAAAGTTAGGTATTATTGTGTATATATATAATATATATACACACACACATACCCCGCTCCCATTTATATATATACACACACACATACCCCACTCCTATTTATATATATATATACGACATACTATTTCTTCATATGTAATTTTGTTATTTAACAATATAGAAACATAGCTTTATATGACATACTTATTCTCAGGAAACAAAGAAATGTGTCATTTAACCAGTGTTCCAGCTATATTATTCAAATTCTATTTTCAGGACTATTATATATATATATATATATATATATATTTACCTGAGAAATAATGGCAATAAAATTTGATTCCCATATTTTCTAGATGAAAAACTTTTGGTGACAAAGCTACAAGGGATACATGAAAAGTTTTGAGCCTCAAAGTCTTGTACCTTCATCAGAAGTCTTGTACCATGTTTTGTTTTTTTGAGGCTCAAGACTTTCCATACACCCCTCGTATACTGATACAACTTTCATAAACTTTGCTAACCAAACAATACACTTTAAGGTAAAATAAACATTTCATTTCTCGATGATAACGTTATAGTATATTATATCACAATACAAAGTTGTAAAGAAACTAAGAGGAAAATAATCCCAAATATAAACTTAAATTATGGAATGAATATCTGTCATATTGTATTCAGTAAGCAATGAAATTCTAGAAAGTAGTTTCTATATAGGAAATTATAAGTTTTTGTATCAGAAGGAACAAAGATGTAGTTAGCTTAGTATCTGAAACAAATACATATATATATGAATAATTAAAGAAAAAGAAAGAAAAAAGAGGAAAAGGGAAGACAGAAATGATAAAGAAATGTAAGGGAAAAGAAAGAAAAGCTAGGAAGAAAAAAGAGAGGGCAAGATAGAAAACAAAGGTACAATAAAAAAAAAGAGAAGGAAAGAGAGCAAAAAGAAGAAATGAATGGAAGAAAGGCATGATCAATGAAAGAATGAAACAAAAAAAAAAAACTAAATGTAATAATTAAAAGAAAGTAAATGAAATAAAAGCTGAAAGTAAAGAGGAAGTGAAAATTAAGTACAAAAAAAAGGCCCATTTTCACTAATATTTTCGTCTCTCTTTAAATAAAAACTAATAAACAATGACATCAATATGTTACTGAGGTATGCTTCAGTAATTCACACAAACCCTGTTGAATAAAGCAGGCAAAACGATATGGGTTGTGTGCAAGTTATGAAGTGGAGAAGAATATTTTGTCAGTGTGTGTGTGTTGATATTAAATAAATGGCTAAGGAACAGGAATTCTTTTTTTTTTTACTTGCTTCAATCATTAGACTGTGACCATGCTGGGGCACCACCTTGAGGAATTTTAGTGGAACTAGTTGATCCCTGTACTTATTTTCATTTTAAGCCTGGTACTTATTCTATCAGTCTCTTTTGCTGAACTGCTAAGTTACAGGGACTTAAAAACACCAACACCAGTTGTCAAGTGGCAGTAGGGTACAAACACAGACATTAAAACACACACACATATATATATATCTATGTATATGATGGGCTTCTTTCAGTTTCTCACAAGGCTTTGGTCAGACCCAAACTATAGAAGACGTTTGCCCAATGTGCAACACAGTGGGAGTGAACATGGAACCATGAAATTGGGAAGCAAACTTCTTACCACACAGCCATGCCTGCATCTAATTATGCAATCAACTTCATTAGTTTATTGCTGTTTCTACTTTAGAAGCTCTGAGGAAGCCATAAGGTGATGCACAGGCACTCAGCTCTGAGTGCACTGCATCTTATAGCAGAAATAGCTGTTAGCTAATGGAGTTGATTACATAATTCCTGTTCCTTACCATTTATTTAATTTCATATTATGCTCCGTACTTGACTAATGCTTTATTCTTAACATATATCGAGCTCTAACACCAGGTTATTAATACTGCTATGCCTAAATAAAATCTTAAAATTTATAAAAATATATAAAAATTTTATTTTATATTTTTACCTTTTGCTTCAGTCCTTGGACTGCGGTCATACTGGGGCAGCGTTTCAAAGGATTTAGTCAAATAAATCAATCCCAGTATTTATTTTTTGAAGTCTGATACTTATTCTATCAGTCTCTTTTGCTGAACTGCTAAATTATGGGGATGTAGACAAACCAATACCAGTTGTCAGGGAGTGGAGAGAGGAACACACACAAAAAAAACACAAACACATATAATATATATATATATATATATATATATATATATATATATATATATATATATATAATGAGCGTCAACACAGTTTCAGTCAACTAAACTCACTGACAAAGGCATTGGGCAGCCTGGAGCTGTGGTAGAAGACATTTGCCCAAAGTGCCATGAAGCAGGATTGAACCTGAAACCAGATGGGTGCAAAACAAGTTTTTTAATCACACAGCTACACCTGTGAGTATATGCATATTTTTAGCTGAGATGTAGACAGATGACATAATTGCTGTTTTGGTGGGTGAGAGAATTATAATGATCAAACTTATTGATAAGTAATACAATGGCAACTATAAATCTTGTGTATGCTCCACATGCTGGATCAACAAGAAAAATTAGTTATGTGGATGCTTTAGTGAGAACTAACTTCAAAGGTGTGAGCTATAGATGCTGTAATCTATAGATGTGGCAGGACAGTTTAATGATTATATCAAAAGAAAGACCAGAATGAATACACAAGCCAGCCTGTGGGGTGAGTGTGGTAATGACTTTGGAGACCCTAGAACTGAAGACAGTAAAAGGTTTCTGGGAGTTATGTGATAAAATATAGCTGACTTTTGAAACAGATATGTAAAGGAATTAATGAGTTATACAGTCAAATGATAAGGAAGAGATACAAAAATGATTATGAATATGATTCCTCTCCGGTGAAGAAAGTAAAACTGCCTTCTTAGTTAACATTGATTTGGAATTAACAAGACAATGATGATGTGAAGTAATTGTATGATTTCTTTTAAAAAACAAAATACAAAACCTACAACTGGTCTTATGACACAAATCTGTCCTGGCTATCTTTACTAGGAAGATATTTAAATCGTAATCCTTTTTCTTTTTAAAATGAAAATTACATAACTATTAAAAGAACTTAAAATACCTAGGTACTGTATCTATCTATGACCATCATCATTTAATGTCCATTTTCCATGGAATGGATGGCTCGACAGGAACTGATGAGCCAGATGACTATGCCAAGCTCCATTGTCTACTTTGGTATGGTTTCTACAGCTGGATATGCCAACCACTTTAATGGGTGTACTGGATGCTTTTTACATGGCACAAACAAAGTAATTTACAAGACAAAAACCCTAAACTGTGTAGGAGTGTAGTATTTATTTCTGGAATCACTTATTAAATACTGTGCCACTATTTGATGGTTGCAACAACAATGATAATTGTTTCTATTATAGGTACTTATTTCATTGACACTGAAAGGATGAAAAGTGAAGTTGACCTTGGTGGCATTTGAAACCAAAACATAAAATCAGAAGAAACGCTGCTAAGCATTTTGTCAGCCATGCTAATGATTTTGCCAGCTCACTGCCTTAACAACAACAACAATGATATTGGTTTCAAATTTTGGCAGAAGGCCAGCAATTTCGGGAGAAGGGCTAAGTTGACAAATTGACCACAGTGCCCAACAGGTATTTACAACCCTGAAAGAATGAAAGGCAAAGTTGACCCTGGCAGCATTTGAACCCAGAACGTAAAGACAGACAAAATGCCACTAAGCATTTTGTCTGGTGTGCTAATGATTCTGACAGCTTGCTGCCTCACAACGATAATATTAGTCTATTTATATAACATTGAAAGCTAGGTCTTTAGATGTGCTTGTGCCTTTGTGTAGCTAAACTAGATTTCAAGGACTGAAGAGAAAGAAAAAAAAAATGTTTTAACATTTTCCTTCTGTTGAAATATAAATAAGGCAAGCAAGTGTGAGTTACCATCCATATAAAACAACCATTCAGCTGGTTTTTGCATTCAGAATTTCAGTATTACAACTTTTTTTTTTTTTTTGTGATAAGACAGACACAGGATTTTATGCTAATTATATCTAGATTTCATTGATTCCAGCCATCCATATAGAAATTTTCCAGAAGAGACTTTAAAAATCGAATAAAATATTTTTAAATACATTTTCAAGAATAGCACCAATGTATTTAATTATTTTGAAGTTAACAATGTTTTAAATAAATCATTAACATAATTTCCTGAAAAATCAGAGTTTTACAGTACATACAAATCTAAATTCAAATATGAATCTATACTAAAATCTAAGAAAAAACAAATGATCCATGCAGTTAAAATTCTACTCCAATGAAAAAAAAAATGGGATATATTTATTGGATACTAACTAAATAAAACTGAATTCACCATATTCAACTTAGAAAACAGATTTACAGACAGAGAAATGTTTACAATCTGCAATTTTTTTTTTTTTTGTGAGAAATGTTCTATTTTGATATTCAATAAACTTTTACAGGATTATTACATTCCTGTACATTAGACTCATTATATATTCCTATACATTAGACTCTGAAATATTATAGGTTTTAGAAATAGAAATGATAAACCATTCATCCATCTTTGCCCACTATTCCAAGAAAGGTTGTTGGGGTAGAATCTCAGGCACTTCCTCCAGTATCTGGGGTTTACATAACACTCACATGTTAAGGATGTTGTATTGATAATTTTTCTAATATGGATAGTACTAGGGAACACAAGAAGTGCAAGCACAGCCTGGATATCTTCTTTTAGATTTGTGGATTATTTGGTATTGCAAAGCCACAACAGCTTGATGGGGTTTTTGTTAGAAGAGTATATTTCACATATCCATCCATCTTCTTCCCCCACTCTTCCTGGGAGGGTCATGGGGGTGTAGAGTTTTAGGCACCACTTCCATAAGGCCCTATCAGAAGCAACTATCATTAGATATTCTGGCAGGATTCCCAAGTACAACCGAGACTACGGATATTATCTAACCATCTTGTTCTTGATCCACCCCTAGGTCTCTTGCTGGTTGGCTTGTCTTGCAATTCTTTTCTGTGACATTCTGTGGACAAGTGTACCACCATGCATTTTGGGAGAAAAAACCCTGCGTCCACATACTCCCTCCACAACACTGATATCAAGAAATCCTCTTGCGAGCGTGACCTAGGCATCACTGTCAGCAGTGATTTGCGTTGGACAAAGCATATCCCTAAAATTGTCAAGAAGGCCGAGGGTGTCTTGGCATCACTCAGCAAGACTTTTGTTAGCCGCTCTCCAGCCATCTATTTAAAACTGTATACAGCTATGGTACGACCACACTTGGAATTCGCATCATCAGTTTGGAACCCCTATCTTGCTCAGAACATTGACCTCCTGGAATCTGTCCAGAGACGTGCAACCAAACGCATACCCTTCATCAGACACCTACCATATTCTGAGTGCCTTGTTTCCCTGGGCATGGATTCACTGAAGCTCCGGCGTCTGGTGATGGACTTGGTAAACACCCACAAAGTTATCAACCACCTCACCAACAACAACACTGAACACCTTTTTGATCTCCATGTGTCTAACACACGTGGACATGCCTACAAAGTCAGAAAACAACACAGCTCCTATGACTTTCGGAAACATTTTTTCATGCTCAGAGTTGCTGAAGCATGGAATAAACTGCCTGTGTCAGTTGTTGACTGCCATGACACTGCATCCTTTAAGGCCCTCATGCTTTCCGAAATCCGCCGAAACTACACCTGATTATATATACACTTTAGATGAGTTGTAGTGCACCTGAGCACTGTACACAATTATTATTATTATTATTATTATTATTATTATATATCCATAGTACCAGAGCTATGACCCACCTCAACGTGGAGAAGTAATGGCTCGACCTATAGAGACTTACTGATCTCTGAGCCAAGGACTCTATTGAACAACATTATTCCAAAGACACTTCAGAGGAACTCCATTTTGACCACTGGCATTTGCAATCATATTCTTTCAGCCATTACCCAACATTCATGACCATTCAAGGTTAAATCACAAGTTGAGCTTGAAGAGACAAGAATATGACTTGATTCCTCGTCATAACTATTTCCCTGTTACAAGAAATGTACACTTTGAAGTTCTTTAGATTGTCTTAATATTAGCTGAACTAAGAATGATGAAAATTTTCATTACATGACAAAAGGAATGATGAATATAAGTATATGTTGTTGGGAATGAGCTCAAACCTCACTAGAGATATTTTACTGCCTCTCATCAAGGCACTTACTCAGCTTGCTTCAGGCCTAAAACAGGTTTCAATCCTATTTCATGGCTAACAGTAGAAAGAACACCGAGTTATTGAAATAACAATTCTAAAATAGACAACAATCTATACTAGCATAAAGAACTTGAAATATGAAATATAAAACGGACGTTTACCCCTAAATCACAAACTATTTTACTTCCACTAAAATTATACTCATTCACAGACATGAACACTATAATGCAGTGTTTATAAACTGGCAAGTAAGAATAGGAAAGCAATAAATGTCAATATTGTGGAAAAAAATATAAGAAAGCTGTCTATTTAGTGGTAAACAATGAGAAGTTTGAAACTCTAGTATCAAAAATATATATTTTGTTCTATTCCAGCCATAATGAAAATATTCTACTAGGAAGAATCCTGGAATCCTGTTACCAAACTTTGGTGTATGGAAAAGAAATACAACTTCATCATTTCACAAATTCCAAATGACCATGATTGCTGGACAACAATAAGTGAAACTTTTAAATGAGGAATGGTTGTGGAAAGAATACTGAACTTAAGACACAAATTTGCCTTCACACATGAACCAATATGAGATCTTTTCAGTGGTCACTAGATCAATTACAAATAACCAAATCTTAACTAGAGCCATGTGAAATGAAGTGTTTTTGTTCAAGAACCCAATGCACCATCCAATCCAGGAATTGAAACCATAGTCTTACAATTGTGAGTGCAACACCCAAACCACTAGGTCACATACCTTCACATCTCTTCTAAGTCTTTAAAAAAGTAAAATAAAAAACTAAAAAAAAAAGTTGTTTATTTAGAGATGTTTTAGATGAATTGAAGAAATATATTGAGATAGAAATAAAGGGTAACAAACGGGAAATTTATGCTTTCAGGATCTGTTGGTGAGATTGAAAAATGAAAGGGTAGCAGAAATACAGGGTGTCACTTTGGCAGTTTAGCAGTTAATTGAGTGAATTTAGGTTAAGTAAAAGTTAGAATTAATTAACAAAAGCTGAGTGAAACTGAGCAGTAATATGGCCAGAGATAGGATAAAATGAAGAAGTAATTTGTGCAGACTTGTTTTATTTTGTTTAATTAATAACATGATTAAGTCAAGATATAGCTTTCTAAATGTCATTACTATAACGTAAACAAATATTCTTTTTTTATTAGAAGCATTGAAATGTGTATTGTATGATACAAATAAGAAGATATTTTATCAAATAGAGTGTGTTTTTAAAGAGTCTTGTATTTTACAATTATTAGTGAAAGGATAGAGAGGTGGACTGGAATCTTCATGTCTTTATTAACAGCTTAAGTATGATAAATGAAATAAAATGACTTCAACTGAGAAATGAAATCAAATTGCAGATCAGTAGCTTGGAAGCTTATAAAAGATTAACCAACTTACCAATCAGCCCTAAGACTCACAAAGCCAGTTACCCAGTTTTCGTGGCATGCAAGCAACTGAGATCACATTTCCATTGAATGGGACACCAGTACATTTTCAAGGTTCTAGGCCAGCAATTTTGAGGGGAGGGGATAAGTTGATTACTTCAATCTAAGGGATGAAAGGTAAAACTGACCCTAGTAGAATCTGAATTCACAATGTATAAAGCTGGAAGAAATGCTGCTAAGCATATTGCCCAGTGTGCTAACAACTCTGCTAGCTCACCGACTTAATTTGAAATTACACTGGGAGAAAATGTATAAAATGAACATGCTGAGAGTATTGCTGATGTTTCTCAGAAATATCATAGTGACATACACTGTGGCAGTACATACATTTGAAAATGTTTGCTTGTAGAGTGTACCCACCACCTACAAGTTTTCTGTCTTTCTCTCTGTTCAAAGATTTCACTATTTCTAGAATATCTGAACACATATTAAAACCACTAAATACAGTGAGCCAAGAATGATATATTCTATTGCATTTCCCTTTTAATTTTTTTATCTTTTACTTGTTTCAATTACTGGACTGACCATGCTGGAACACCACAATGAAGGTTTAGTTAAGCAAATCAACTGCAGTACATCTATTTTTTGAGCCTGGTACTTATTCTTTCAGTCTCTTTTGCCAAACCACTAAGTTATGGGAATGTAAACAAACCAACACCAGTTGTCAAGCAGCAGAGGGGAGAAGCACAAACACACACATGCACACAACACACACACAGCGTTCCACAGTTTCTATTTACCAAATTCACTCGCAAGGCATTAGTCGGCCCAAGGCTATAGTGGAAGACACTTGCCCATGGTGCCATGCAGTGGGACTGAACCTGAAACCAGAGTTGTTAAGCAAGCTTCTTAGCCACACAGCTGTGCCTATTGAATTTAATTTTATTTTATTTTTAGTTATATACTGTTTAATTATTAAAACTGAATTATTCAATAAAGTAAAACAAAAATAAAACTCCAGCTAACTATTATTATTTTAAACTGATGAGCTGTTTCTGATTAACTGGTTTTTTACATAGAATTTGAAATTACTAGAAATTGCTCTATGGTAATGGACAAAGAAGAAATACAGTTAAATTTTAGTTGCTCCCTTGGAAGATAAGATACCAACAAAATTCTGCTGTGAATTCTAGAATTCTACTATTCTATTCACAAGTTACTTTTAACTACTTGTAGACAAAATCTGTAGCCAAAGAGAAAGCTGCATTTTATAACACGGATGAGTAAAAAAAAAATTGGAATAAAAAAAGGAATTGTTAATATAGAAGGAAAAGGGGATATTATTACTTTTTGTTTAAAAGCTTGGTAAGGAATGTAAAAAGCTGAGCAATTAAGTGGCTTAGATAGGTGACCATCTAAGAACGTGACTGGTAAGTAGGTCACATGCAGGATATAGATTAAGCTACAATTTTGGTATTTAAGATACCAACAAATAGTGTTAAAGATACCTTGAATTCATCTTGGCTTTTGTCTGATGATAACCTGTAAAGATTTTTAATAGATAACAAACCCAATACCCATAATGAAATGTTCAATGATTTAACAATGAAAAAATAAAGATTAAGAGCAGTTAATGAATGATTAAGAACAAACAAGCATACAAACAAATATAAAAATCAGCCAAAAAAATAATTGGAGAAAGCACATATGCATAAATATAATCAAGTATAATCATTATTATTTTAACATCCACTTTAAGGTGATATTTATTTCCTCATGACCAGACATGTTTACAAGGAAAATTGGAAACTAAATACACCACTTGCATAATAGTGACATCATCATCATTGTTATTTAACATCCGTTTTCTATGTTGGCACAGGTTGTTTTGGTTTGTTTTGGATTGGTTTCTACAGCTGGAGGTCCAAGCCAAAACAGAGCATGGAACCTGGTGTGGCCTCTAGCTTTGCCAGTTCCTGTCAAGCTGTCCAACCTATGCCAGCATGGAAAATGGACATTAAATGCTGGTGTGGGTTTGATGACTTGACACTCATTTATAACTATCACTCATGTCAAGGCAAGGAAACAGTAAAACACACACACATATAAAATGGGCTTATTTTAGTTCCATCAACCAAATCCCCTCACAAGGTTTTAGTTGGTCCAGGGGCTATAGTAGAAGACACTTGCCCAAGGTGCCACACAGTGGAACTGAACCCAGATCCATGTGATTAGGATCAAACTTGTAATCACACAGCCACACCTATGCCTCCATAATCTCATTAATTATTCTTCTCATCATTCTTGTTATTGTTAGTGTCGTTCTTATAGATTATACAATTGGAGAGCCAGACGTAGATGCAGTGTTTTGTAGTGAGTTCCAGATTCAAATCTTGCTCAAGAGGATTTTTGCCTTCCTCATCTACTGAAGGGATCATGAAGGTGCATGGCTTAGTGGTTAGGGCATTTGACTCTTGATCTTAAGGTTGTGAGTTCAATTCACAGTAGTGTGTTGTGTTCCTGAGCAAGACACTTTATTTCATGTTGCTCTAGTCCACTCAGCTGGTAAAAATGAGTAGTACCTGTATTTCAAAAAGGCCAGCCTTGTCACACTCTGTGTCATGTTGGATTTCCTTCAGAACCTCGTTAAGGGTGTTTGAGGAGTGCCCAGCCACTTGCACATGAATTTCACAAGCAGGTTGTTCCATTGATCAGATCAACTGGAACCCTCCTTGTCATAACTGACAGAGTGCCAGTCAGTTAATTACTGAAGGGATAGGCAGCTTTATTTTCGTAATAACCCACTTTTCATCTTTCTTTCTCTTTTCTTTTTACATTTACTGATGGCTCACATGTGTATTATATCATATGATTATATTTGTATGGGTTGACAGAATTCATTGAAGTAGATTATTTATAACCAGATGCCCTACAGTTGCCAACCTTCACCAGTTTTCCAGCAAGGTAATATTCTCAATAGCTGGACAAGTTTTTGAAGAAGTCTGGAAATGAAGGACTCCACTTATATGGCAGTGATGTTTGTTTATAGCTATTTTGTGATATCAAGGAGAATCAAGGAGACATATACACACATATATGACAAGTTTCTTTCACTTCCTGTACCTTTGTCATACTGATTCTGTTTGAGGATAACATTATGAGTACAAATGTCTGTAGGATATTCAGCCACTTACATTGTAATTCAATGAAGAGGCAGTATGTTGATCAATTTCATTCCATTTCTCATTCTTAATAAATATGTGTGTGTGTGTGCATGTATAAACAGACATGTATTCAAGTTAATGTGTGTGTGTGTGTGTGTTTCAATTTTTGTTTTAAGGGTTTTGGTCATTAAATGGGAGACATGTTAGGGGCCTCACCATCAAGATTTTTTTTAGCCAATTACGGTGTCCCCAGTACTTTGCCTCTATTTGTTTCAATAATCTCTTCAAAAGCAAAGTGGACCTGGTTCTAAGGGGACAGAACTTTTAAAGTACTATAATATCAAATATGACACTACTGTTGTCCCACACCCTGATTGTGCCATTCTTCCTTGATACACACAAACACAAGACAAGTTAGCCTGAGACAATAATAGAAGACTAGCTCAAAGTGGTCCATGATGGGATTGAATTTGGAATTATACTGTCATATTTGTACCCACGTATATAAACCTCTATGTGTCTATCTAAATGCATGCATTCTTTATTTCTTTTACATGTTTCAGTCATTTGACTGCAGCCAAGCTGGAGCACATGCGTTTCCAATCAATCTTTTACTCATCATAAATAATGTCAATTCTCTTATTGTATTACATTAATTTAGTAGTTTTTAACACCAGATCTAAATGAAAGGCACATAAATATGAGTGTAAACTTCATATTTGTCTTGAACTGTTAATTCAGAACTGACTTCTAATGTGTTCTTGGGATACCATATTAGTGGTCTGACACTGCCTTCTTCTGGAGTTTAAATCTGTCTCAAAAGAAGGATTGGGCTATCTTTTGAGACTCAAGTGTTCTGACCAAAGACAGGACAAACAATTGTCAATAAGGTTGACTTAGATCACGTTGTATAAAGTTTGGTGGATGTAAAAATATGCCCATTTCTTCAGATATTCTGAATGTCTGAGGCACATACATCCACACAAAGATCCTAAACTGCCTTAAAAGCATTGAGGCTGTTCCATTATACATTATTTCTGAATCTGTCCTTTTCAGAGTATAGCTGATTATGCTTTATCCTAGAACTCATTATAAAAACACATGCACACAAAATCCAATTTTCATAATTTTCTATTTATTTTCTTTAACAAAAAATATGCATGAGAACCAAAAGCCACAATACCATGCTGAAAAGATACCATGCAATATCAACACATTCTTAAATGCCCAAATGAACAAATAATAATTAGAAAAATTAGGAAAAAAAAAAGACATGCTCAAAATGGGTTATAAGAAGGGAAAAAATTGAGCTGGCTTACTTTGTACTAAATTCATTTAGATCCATCATTATTATGAATAACCCTTGTAGTGTGTTAATTTTCTGCTAAACAATTATATTAAGTTTTTATTTATTTGTTTTTGTAGTTGTTGAGTATTTCCAAAAGAATCTTTATGACTTTTAATCTTAATGAATCTCAATGACTTATTTTCCTTAATAGTTTATAGAACCTAAAAGTTAAATGACTATTTAGAGATTTAGATTTAAGACAGTTACAAAATCTCAAAATTTGGCCCTGCTTGTATGAATATTATTAGCTGCTCATAATATTAAAAACCTACTTTTATTTATGTATTTGTTTCATAAGTATCTTTGGTATGTCATAACCTTTTTGATACTAATCTGCCTGAAACTATCCCTGGTTCAATGATACAAATTCCTATTTTAAAGTGGTCTAAATTAAAACTTTCTGTGAAAAATTCATGATAATTTTTGTTCTAAAATCCAGCTTAATAATGAAAAAGCTATTTTACTATATTCTTCATTATTTTCAAGATGAATTGAAGTAAAGGCAGCATATTTACTCTTTGTCACTGTTTTAGAAATATGGCAAGAAAAGATTTAAGTGCGTAATTTTTTTTGACAGAGAAATCAAAATATCTGCAAATTTCTAAAAACCCAATCATATTGTTTTTGTTAACTTTTTAGAGTAGATAAGAATGGTTGCAGGTTCAGATATAATGTTGGTATTGTAATTATGTCCCAGAACAAAATATTTTACTCAAGTTAATAACTCAGCTGTCACAAACACACAACAGTTTGATTTGATTATAGAATAATTAGTCATACAGAAAATAAGTTGAAAAATCATTCTTCACTTGTAGATTCTTTCAACTAGTGGGGAAAACAAGAGTAAATTATATCATCACCATCATAGTTTTAACATCTACTTTCCTATGTTTGCATGGATCAGACAGGATTTGTTGAAGCAGATTTTCCATAGCTGGATGCCCTTCCTGTTATCAACCTTCACTTGTTTCCAAGCAAAGTAATTTTTTCCTCATGATTGAACATATTTTCACAGAAGTTTAGAAACAAATGACACATGTTATATGACAATAAAACTTGTTTACAACTATTGTGTAATGTCAAGATAAGGTGACACTAATACACACACACACACACACAAACTGGTTTCTTTCAGTTTCCATCGACCAAATCCACTCAGAAGGTTTTGATCCACCCAGGGCTATAGTAGAAGACACTTGCTCAAGATACTAAGCAGTAAGACTGAACCTGAAACCATGATGTTGGTAAGCAAATGTCTTAACCACACACCATGTCTGCACCTAAACATGCATACATACATACATATATGTGTATAGGTATGGTTGGATGCACTCAACACATGATAATTAAACTACCTAGGTATTGTTAATCTTGTTGCATTCCCACTGTCACTTGTACACACAGGTTGTCTGTATCCGAGAGTAGTCTGTGATGTGTTACCAAATAAAAGAGTACCAAGTTGTTCCTATATATATATATATCGACAAACACGCATACACACACACACACACACAAACTGGTTTCTTTCAGTTTCCATCGACCAAATCCACTCAGAAGGTTTTGATCCACCCAGGGCTATAGTAGAAGACACTTGCTCAAGATACTAAGCAGTAAGACTGAACCTGAAACCATGATGTTGGTAAGCAAATGTCTTAACCACACACCATGTCTGCACCTAAACATGCATACATACATACATATATGTGTATAGGTATGGTTGGATGCACTCAACACATGATAATTAAACTACCTAGGTATTGTTAATCTTGTTGCATTCCCACTGTCACTTGTACACACAGGTTGTCTGTATCCGAGAGTAGTCTGTGATGTGTTACCAAATAAAAGAGTACCAAGTTGTTCCTATATATATATATATCGACAAACACGCACACACACACACACACACACACACATATATAGATAAGTAACTTAAGACTGTGTTAAAAATGTAACACCTTAAGTATCGTGGATTAAAAACTAATAGTTTGCAAGTTATTTTAGACTGGATAATGATAAATTTTACAAGAATTATAGAGTTACAACAACAAAATATTATTGCTAAAATGATCTGTGCTGAGTATGGCCCTCATGACATGAAGGATACATGTGAAGGCTACAATTTATTGCACACTGGGAAGCTCAAGGCTACAAATGTTCTCTGGATCATCTCAAGCTATGTATAATGAGTGCAAACCTACCTGCACCTTTCTGGTCGGCTTAAAATTATCTGTTGCAGTAAATCCATCAACCAATATGACTGAACTTATAGAAAAACTGTGATGTGAACAGGAGGATGAAAGATACCAGATATGAAGCCATACGTTCACAGGCACTGAAATATTTTCACAGTTTGTTGCAAAGTTATTAGGGCTAACAGAGGCTAACAGAGTCCTGGTTCTCTCTTGTACAACTCATCTGAAATTCCTTAAGGCTATAATAGCCCGGAGAATTATAATTAATAAGCACAAGGAAGCTGAGAACTGAGCTACATGCCAAATTCTTTGCTCAACATATTCTTAACCCTCATCTTGTTGATGGTATCTTTGTACAGGTCTTGTATGGTTCTCACAAGCCGTTCATCATTACGTAGTCATTTTAAAGATCACCAGACAACAGAGCTTAGCACTTTGATTTTAGGTCAATGAATAGTAGACAGAGTAGCTTATTCTCAGTTAAAAGCTTCTCTTGTAGTTATCCCACTATGAATATGACAGTAGTGGTATTGTGTTCTGAACTGCATCTCATCTAAAATAATTCTCTTCCCAGTCCATTGTTCTACATCTCTTTCAGTTAATTCCATAAATTGGTCCCTCAGCTTGAAGTTTCTTTCATTGCTTCTTTCTAGATCATCTCCTTTGTTCTTGTTGCAGTTCATGGATGATGCTACAATGCCAGTCATTGAGTATGATACCTTGCTACACAAACACACACGTGTGCACACACACACACACACGTGTGCACACACACACACACACGTGTGCACACACACACACACACACACACACACACACACAAATATAATGCATGAATAAAATACAGAAAGTCGCAATGTACTCACTGAGAGATAATCAAATGGAGATTTTCTTTGAACTTGTTATATTCTGTTTCTTCAAATGGCTACAAAATATCAAACATATGAGAGGTAAGGAGTGAAAGGTGGCTGTGTGCAGGATGGGAAAGGCAGCTGAAAGAACTTCTTGTTGGCTTTGGAGCAAGAGAGAGGAGTTAAGCTGGGAGCCAGGAGGAGATGAGGAGCATTGACTTGGCCACCTCTGCTGACCCACCAACAGGCGGGTGTTACAATTCAGGGTCGAAACACCCGATGAATGTTGGATATTATCTGATGATATCAGTTCCTCCTGACCACGACTCCATTCACTTTGGTGAATGGAAAAAGCACCTCCTTATAGATGTTATTAACACATAATATAAACCAGATGACAAGCCAATTGGAAAGTCTTTGTGCAGTCACATGATCTGCTAGAAATAGAAGGTAAAATCTCCATTAGATCACATACTACTGTCCTTAAAATAGGGAAAACAAAAAAAAAGATAGAATGAATACAGCTTGAAACTCTTTAATGACAGGTCTATTTGATTAAAGGTAAGCTGGCACTAAAAAACAATATATAAAGTAGAACATTTCTAGAACTGCCTTAAATTTAATAATTCTTTCACAAATCTCAAAAATCCAGGGAAGTAGTGCTCAGTATAGGCTTTGGTAAGGTTAAGTGCATGTGGAATGAACTGGCTAGCAAAGTACAATAACTAGTCTAGCTCATACAACTTTTACAGAAAGGCTTGTTCCTCCATAGCTAGGTGAATCTGATGAACTGTGGTGTTTGATAGTGACCCACTCAGCAACATAATAAAATAACTTTAGGAAGCTATACAAACTCATGATCCATGAACCAGAAATTAAATTTCTTTTCCAGTTATTTTGCTTGTACTCCTGTATTATTATCATGAATCTTTTACTTCATTTTCCTTTTCCTTCATACACACAAATTCACATATTAATAAATACATATTCATACAAACACACAGCAATCAGCATTATTATCATTGTTTTTACATTCTCTTCTCCAATATTTGTGTAGGATAGATAGAACTCAATGAGGCAGATTCTCTATAGCCAGATAATCTTTCTTGTTGCTAAACCCTCACTTGTTTCTAACTAAAGTAATATTTTCCCTAGTCCCTCCACATACACACACACACAAAATAGAATAAAATGAAAAATTTAAATTACATACCTGAGGTGTATGTCTGGCATTTTCATAGAGAAGAACAACATTGCGTATTAGTTCAAGGGATACTTTAGTGAGAATTCCCTTTGTGTGTAAACGGTACAGGTACTGACGAACTGTTTCAGTGGGATGACGTTCTCCATTATCAATGTCATGTTTTACAATCTCCTCTTCTGAAGATACATTTTATTAGTAAGATATTACATTAGTATATTATGTTTTGTTGTCAGTAAAACCTATTTTGAATTGTCTGTCATTAAGAGATCATTCAAAAGAGAAAGAAACAAACAGACAGAGATTTCTACATATTTACTCAACCAACTAAGTGCAGCAGCAATACATTCTTCAGTAAACTCCCTTCTAACCTGGGATAACATAAGCCCTAGCATATGTTTGTAGGATCTAGATCAGATATGGGTAAGTATTTTCTAGTAGCAAGCTTTATAAGATATTTAAAAAGTTAAAAAAAAAGAGCAAAAAGGAATAGCTCAAGTGGACCAATAGCATGAATAAGTTAAGGGGTGATATTCTGGCATTTCCATGAATCCCCAACCCTCATGAAATCATAAAGGATGCTGCCCATCCTGCTCTAGACCTGATCACAGCCAACTTTTGAGAGAGAGAGAGAGAGAGACTGTGTGTGTAGAATGTACTCCACTGATCAGCCCCAAAGAGACGAAAAGTCAAATTCACCAGGATTTGAACTCAGAGCAAAGAGCAGTGGAACTAATACCATCAGCATTATACCTGACATTCTAACAATTTTGCCAACTATGAACTTATGCAAAGAATGATCTATGCTAAAAACCTCTCTCAATTATTAAAATCTCTCTTATTAATGGGAGAAAGACAACAAATACTTAGCGGCTTACTGTTAGTGACTCTCAAACAAAAGAGGATACAATTCCAATAAATAAGAATTTTACAAAATCATTTTCAGACAGGTTTCACTTGTACTGGACCTCATCACATAGAATATATATACATGATCTACTCAAACCTGAGCCTGATAGTATCAGATGACAACACTGTATGTATATATGTGTGTATGAAAAAGAAAGAATTGTTTAGCAATCTGAATTAAAAACAGAAAAGAAAACTAAGGGAAATAACTCTAACTAGCAAATGGTAAGAATGTAGATAATTGACATTATAAGAGGTAATATTTCTCAATTAACTGATATTTTCCTCTTGGAAATATCAGGTAATAACGATGGATGGAATAAAGAGATAGAAACCTAGCAGCATTTGTATTTGTTATAGTAATTCAAAGAAAAAAGCAAATAAATTCAAGATGAATTTACGTGATGGGGGAAAAAAATCTGATCTTTGTCAGCAGGTAAGGGGGACAGCTACAGACATACCTCAGGGCTACTAGACCTCTTGAGTTATTTTCCTTAGCTCATTTTATTTTAATTTTTATTTTATTATGCAAAATTTTACTGGTCGTAAATCTTCGTATTTTTCTATTTAGGCTGCACCTCTGAAATAATTTTTTTACAAACACTGTATACAGTTTAGAGTATACTGTTCATTATGCTCAGTAAAATCATAGAAAATGAATTAGAGTTGGAGTCTGGTGATAATGCTACAAAATTTTAGTAAAAATTCATTATGTTCAGCAGAGAAGAAGGTGTTAAATAAGTGGTATTGTCGGAGAAATAAACTTGCCTAATACGTAGAAAAGGAATAGTTAGGAATATGGAGACATAAAAGGTATTATGAAATCATAGACAAGTCTACAGAGAAAGCAAACTTTGTTTTTGGCAGATGCATTGGAGCAATATGCAGTCAGATTACATTGAAAATAGATTCTTTTTAATACTCAGATGGCACACTAGAAGTAGCTTCTGTTAACTAGGTGATGTAATTACCAGGGGACATGGTTGTTCAGAATGTATAGTAGTCATGGAACAAAGAGGTTGGAAAAAGTTCAGGGAGTTATATCAGCTGGCAATAAAGATCTTCTCCTGCAGAGTGAATAACAGGCTGAAGGGCATATTGTATGATACTTGTGCCAGAATTGCAATGCTTCATGATAGCAAGACTTGGGCCTATAATATATAGAAACTTGTGAAGACTAGAAAGAAATGAAACTAGCATGCTCTGATAGATGTGTAATGTTAGAGTGTAAGAATAAATGAGTTGAGGGAACAATTGAGTATAAGAGAAACCAGGCATAATGTACAAGACAGAAGGCTGTGCTGGTACGTGATTCATATGGACAATGAGTACTGCATAACAAAGTGCCAAGAAGTCCAAAGTAGTAGAACCAGTAGAAGAGAGAGCTAAGGAAAAACTGAAGATGAAGTGGAAAAGGCTGATTGGAAAATGCTGTATCTCAAAGAGGAGATGACAAAATATAGTACAGATTGGCAATACATGGTGCTGCAGAAGATTCAACCAGCCATAGCAAAACATTCCATTTATATAATGAAGGAAATTCATTAAGAAAATATGTTGGCGTTAGGAAGAAACTTACCAAGAACTGAGAAACCATCACAAGCTTTCATGCGGAATTTTTGATTATTATTGCTGTCTGAAAAAAAATATTTTAAAACTTGATATAAATAAAGGAAAAAATATAAATATATATAATGATAAAATAAAAAAAAAAACAAAATAAAGGAAATATTTGTTAAAATGCATCTAGAATCTCTTTTTTATTGCAAGTATACGACAAAATGTTACAAATGATGAGTAAGAAATTTATATATTTCTTTAATCAGACTCGCTTGTTGGGAGATTCTGTATGTTGATGACCTTGTTCTTATAGCAGAATCTGTGGAAGGTTTGGAATAGAAATTCCAGATATGGCATCAGAATAGAATTGAAGAGCCTCAAAGTAAACTTAGGAAAGAAAACAGGACTGTTGCTGTCAGGTAAAAGAAAGTTCTTATTAAGCAGAAAAGGAGCAGTAGAAACTCCATACAATATGCCCAATATAAATAATTGATGCATGAAAGTTGTAGGATCATAAACAGGCTAATAGCAAAGAAAACCTTAATATGAAGCAGATGCACAGGAACATTAAGCATGAAGAGCACTCCAAAAATAGATTCTCTCAATAGCTCAGGAGGCTCTCTAGGAATAGCCAATAGTTTTTTTTTGTTACTTAGGAGATCTAACTGCCAGTGGGATTGAGTGTTCTAAAAGTATAAATGACCATTTGAAGACATTTGGAGAGCTACCAACTCTACAGGTAACAAAGGACCCTCTCCCTCAGAGTGAAGGGCAGAGTGTATGATGCTTGTGTGTGAAGTGTGGTGTGACATAGTAGTGAGACCTGGGCCCTGAATGCAGAGGATTTGTGAAGGCTAGAAATGAATAAGGTGAACATGTGTTGATGGATGATGATGATATCTATTTTTACATAGAGACAATCCTTGATAAAATGGAACATAATAATTAAATTTTCTGATTTCAAGATGGTTGGGAAATAAATGAGCAAAAGTAAAGCTGGAGGATACTCTCTTTTTACTCTTTTACTTGTTTCAGTCATGTGACTGTGGCCATGCTGGAGCACTGCCTTTAGTTGATCAAATCGACCCAGGACCTATTCTTTGTAAGCCTAGTACTTATTTTATCGGTCTCTATTTTGCTGAACCGCTAAGTTATGGGGACGTAAACACACCAGCATTGGTTGTCAAGCTATGTTGGGGGGACAAACATGTACATACATATATACGACGGGCTACTTTCAGTTTCCGTCTACCAAATTCACTCACAAGGCTTTGGTCGGCCCGAGGCTATAGTAGAAGACACTTACCCAAGGTGCCATGCAATGGGACTGAACCCGGAACAATGTGGTTCGTAAGCAAGCTACTTACCACACAGCCACTCCTACGCCTATCTTAACATTTTTACAATACTAAATCAAATTATAATCTCTTCTCTACCAAAACTGTCTCACTGAAAGAAGAAGATAACTACATGCACTTAAAATAAAAAAGACTGTCCATGAGAAGACAATTGAATTCTTTCTAGAAATAACGTCTTTAAAATGGACCCACTATCATAACACAGTCCTATTTGTATAGCAGTAGTTAAGTAAGGGAAGTAACTGTCTCAGATTCTCGAGCATTCAATTATCACTTTTCACTACTTTCGATAAGTATGAGCCTGATGCTCCAGTATACCACAACGACGACACAATTTTCTTTTCATATGTACAGAGAAGGTATTTTTTTTATCAGGTAAGAGGATGTAATTGATTGAATAGGCTCTGATATTTATGTTTTTGGTCCTAGTCTTTATAGATACTGTAAAGATGGAAGGCAATGAGATTTCAACTCATACACAGAGCAGATATGGAGAGCCTTTTTTGAGAAGTGGGATATATGAGACATGTAGCTCATCATTCAGCAGGCCACACAGCCCAAAAAGTTCACAGTAATTTTTCATTATATGTGTTATTAAGAAACGCCTGCAGGTCGCATATGACCTGCAAATTGTCAATGTCTGATAGAGAGGTACGAAAATCTAAATCACACAACAGTTAGTTGTATTCAACAATTTCTGGCAAATAAATCCTAAAATTAGTAAATACAAATGTATGTCTATTATGTCAAAGATACACTGAGGTGCAAAGAAAATTAAATTTTACTTTTTTAGTCATAGCAATTCATCATAGAAAAGGAAATATTAGCTGGTGGTATAAAAAAGTCTAAGATTTCATTCCCATTCTTGATAATTGGAACAACTTTTAAAATATATATATATATATATTTAAGAAAATGATGATAAAGGAATAAATGATTATGTTATGATGTTCATAAAACAATCATTTATTCCTTTGTCATCTCATTTTCTTATTACTGCTCTGTACTCAACTAGTGTTTCATTCTGAAGCATATGTATATTGAAGTTCTGCACCAAGTTATTAGTTTTGCAATGCCTTACCTCTGTTGGCAACAAAGGGTCTCTCCCTCAGAGCAAAAGGCAAATTGTTTGATGCTTGTGTGTGAATAGCTGTGCTATATGGCAGTGAAACATGGGCTGTGACCACCAAGGACATGCGTAGGCTTGAAAGAAATGAAGCTAGTATATTTTGATGGATGTACAATACCAGCGTGCATGTATGACAGAGTGTAAGTGTCTGCATAAGAGGCATCAAATGTGGTGTGCAAGAGAGACAACTGCGTTAGTATGGTCATGTGCTGCATATGGACGAGGACAGTTGTGTGAAGAAGTGCCGATCTCTAACTGTGATGGGAACCTGTGGAAGAGGTAAACTCAGGAAAACATGGTACAAGGTGGTGAAGTATGATCTTTGAAGGTTGGATTTCATAGAGGCAATGACTAGTGACTGAGACCTTTGGTGATATGCCATGCTTGAGAAGACCTGTCAAGCTAAGTGAAATCATAGCCGAGGCCGATGCCAGTGTCATGTAATTGGCACCCGTGACAGTGGCACATAAAAAGCACCTTTCGAGTGTTGGGCCTCACTGAAGCAATGTGGCTGATGCTGGTGGCATATAAAAAGCACCTGTTGAGTATGGAGCCTCACAGAGGCAATATGGCTGATGCCGGTGATGCACAACTGACACCTGTGCTGGTGGCATGTGAAAAGCACCTTTTGAGTGTTGAGCCTCACAGAGGCATCTGGCACCCATGCTGATGGCATGTAAAAAGCACCTGTCAAGTATTGGACCTCACAAAAGCAATGTAGCTGAGCCAATGTCGTGCTGGTAGCACATGAAAAGCACCTTTCAAGGTGGTGAAGCATGATCTTCAGACTTTGGGCCTCACACAGGCAATGACTTTTGGCAATATGCTGTGCTTGAGAAGAAGACCCATCAAACCAAGTGAAATGGTATTCATGGCAGATACTGGTGTCACATAAATGGCATGTAAAAGCACCCATTACACTCTCAGAGTGGTTGGCATTATGAAGGGCATCAAGCTGTAGAAGCCATGCCAAATCAGACTGGAGTCTAGTGCAGCCTTCCAGCTTACCAGCCCTGGTCAAACCGTCCAACCCATGTCAGCATGGATAACGGGCGTTAATAGATGATGATGACGATGCTGATGATGATAAACACTCACACACAAAATTTCCAGCCAAATAATTTTAATGAATAATTCAAAATGTGATAGAAAACATTTAAATAAAATTCACAGGTGACACATACAAATTGGAATGTTTAGTGGCAGAGCAGGGATGGTATCTAAATTGTCTCAAGGGATAAATACAGCTGAGTCATTAAGAAGCTCACTTCATAACCCAAGTGGTTAGGGTTCAAAACTTATGCGATTTGGGTTCAATTCCACTTCAAAATACCTTAGGAAAGTGTCTTCTGTCATCATGTCGAGTTAACTAATTCCTTGTGAGCTGAATTTGGTAAATGGAAAATGTGTGGAAGCTTGATGTGTGTATGTGTGTGTGTGATCATTTACTGTCTGAACTCAATGCTGACATGGGTTGAATGATTCAACAGGATCCAATGAGTCTGGAAGGGTTTTCTATAGTTGGATGCCCTTGCTAATGCCAACCACTTTACAGAGTGTACTGGGTGCTTTTTATGTGACACTAGCACCAGTGATGTTGTCAAGCAACTCACAAGAAAATGAAACCCTCACTCAGCTAAGTGAGGATGTAGTAGAGTAGGAGGTGGCATTATGTCAGGTGCTGAGAGGTTAAGGTATGGTGGAGGGACAAGAACTGGTATCTGACTGAAGAAAAGATACATGGCTACAACACATTATATAAGGGCAAGTGGGTAGATGTAAGTGAAAAGACAGAGAAGAGGGTGGTGATGAAGTATCAGAGATAGAGGAAGGTAGATGGATAAGTGTGTGTGTGTGAGTATTTATGTGCATGTGAGTGTATGTATTTATGTGGAAGTGTTTGTGCATGATTCTTTCCTCAACATATATTGACAATACTTGTGAAAAGAATATCAATGAGAAAACCAGTAAAACTTGTAAGTTTTCTAACAATAAATCATCATTGACATTTAGAAAAACCAGCGTTGTTACAGTATTTATCCACTCCAAGTTGCACTATAAAATAACATACTTTAAGATTTCAAGTAATATTGGTTTCAAATGTGAACAGATGGAATTTTAAGAGAACATGTAAAAGCTCAAATTAGCAGCTAATACATTCAGTTTACATCAAAGTCTGTTTAAATAAATCATCACCACCATCATTTAATATTTGATTTCCATTCTGGAATGGGTTGGATGAATCATAGGAATGTATCATGCACTGATGTCTTCTTTGGATTTTTTTGTAGCTGGATGCCCTTCTGAGCATCAACCACAAGGCAGAGTGTACTGGGTGCTTTTTCCATGGCACCAGTACTAGTGATGGTCACCTAATAACTTGGAAAGCTAAGGTCCTAAAGTAGCCCCTATAACTGAGTGAGAACAGAAGAGAGAGTGTGCAATAATCCTAGGTAGAAAGATGAGGGAATGGACAGTAAGAAGGAAGGTTGTGAGAGTATGACAGGGAACAGGGGAGAGGGAAGGGATTAGTGACGATGGAAAAAAGGGAGAGGTGCAGTTGAAAAAGTGACAGACAGGGATGTCTAAAAGGGGGAGTCTAGGGCTACCCACCATTATAAGGGTTGAGTATGGACAGGTGTGATGGTCAGGGGACATGTGACATGCAAAAAGGAAATGTAGTTTTTAGGAATATTCTCACTAGTGCATCTCTGTGTCTGTGTCATGAGCATAAACCACTTTTAGTAGCATCTAAAATGGTGTTGACACTACATTATGCAGTCTCAACTGCATACAAAAGAATTAAAAGAGGCTCTGCCTTCTGACTGGCAACAATACAGTCGCTCATATGTCATAACTACTAACCCACAAACATGATGTTTCTTCTCTCTGTCACTTCTACTCTTCTGAACTAACAAACTGCATACTATCTAAAATGAAGCAATGTACCAGTCTCTTCTTATCATCTATACTATCTATCACATTGAAAGCCTTGTAATACACACTTTGCCAAAATCAACTATTCAGGCATTCACCTTCAGAAGTTCAAACTGAAGACCAACTGCCAATCTAAGATGGCCTATAAACATGTCATAAAAAAATACTCTCTTTATCCAACTAAATAAAAAATAATAATAAGTATAGAAGGAAGTGTTGGCCAAGTAAACATACAGCAAGGAATTATTTTATCAAATGTCAGAGTAGTCCCAAAAGTCAATGATTTACTTTCATATCATATAATCCAATTTACTTTGTGACAAATCCAAGTCAATCTTAGCAGAATTTAAACTCAGAACAACATGATGATCTATTTTAAAAATTGTTTATAATCATTATTATTGCTGTCATCACTATTTTAACACACTTTGTTTTATGATGGCATGGGTTGACTGGGTATGTTGTATGGCAAATTTCCATAAGTCTTAGTCCAGCTAGTACAATAAGAAGATATCTATCAACCATTGTTTATAATTAGATTAAGAAGTATAATCTTTTTATTCACTCTAATCCTTTCTCTGTAAACATATGAAAACGGAAATTTTCCTTAGAAGTAAGGAAATTGCGACTGAATTTTTGTAACCTACATTTGGTTGGACTGTTTCATAAATGCACCTTCAACATGAGCATAATCACAAAAAGTTCATTTCAATTCTATTGAAAATTTTTAAAATTAAATAAATAGATTAGAAGCTTTTTACAGTCAGTCAAATCTCAAAGATCAACAACAGTTTTACTTTCTTTTATAAATTTCTATCCCAGATTTTTTGCATTTTCTTGAATGGCATAGCTTTGTGGTTAAGTAGTTTGCTTCCCAGCCACATGGTTTTGGGTTCAGTCCCACTGTATGGCACTTTGGGCAAGTGTCTTTTACTATAGTTCTAGGCCAACCAAAGCTTTGTGAGTGGATTTTGTAGATGGAAAGTGAAAGAAGCCCAGTGTGTGTGTATGTGTGTGTGTGTCTGCCTGCATGTGTGTGTATGTTTATGTTTTCTTGTACATTACGTGACTAGTTGTAAATGACTATCACTTTCAAAGAAGCAGTGTAGTTCACTTGTAATAATGTGTGGAAATATGTCTGGCCATGGGAGAATGTTACCTCACTTGGAAACAGGTGAGGGTTGACAACAGGAAGGGCATCCAGCTATAGAAAATCTGCCTCAACATACTGCATCCAATCCATGCAAGCATTGTAAAATGGATGTTAAGACAATGTAGCTGCACTTATTTTAAGAATCAATTAAAGACTGAATTTAGACATAAAAAAAAATCGAAGCTGCCACCATTGTTTTAAACCCACTTTCCATACCAACATCAATTGGATGGATCAGCATGGTCAAATTCAGCACATATTCGAGGGCTACTACTCATCTTGATAGGTCAGTCAGACCCAATCTTGCAAGCATTTCATTTTCAGCTTGATTTCAATGGCTGCATGCTCGTTCTAACAACAAGCACTTAACAGAGTTTATCAAGTGCTTTCTCGTGGCACCAGCACTGGAGAAATGTCATATCTCGAGTAAGACTAATACAAGCCTCTGTGTCTCTATACAATTGACAGTCTCATTAGAGAGAGAGAAGCATAAATGAAAGAGGCATAAATGATAGTGACAGGAATCATATGTAATTGGAGAAGGAATGATAGGAGAACTCAGTATTCTGGATAAGGTATGTATATACAAGGCAATATGACTGAGATGATAGTTCCAAATATTACTCTTACTCACTCTTGTATTATGTAAGTAGTCATGTTCTTTTAAAGCAAGAAACCTGGCTGTTTCTTTCAAACTTTAACCTCTGTCACCTGGTATAAACCACCTCCCTCTCTATTGTAGCCCCACTCAGTCAAAGGAGCTGTTAGTCTTGCAAGCTACAAGGTGACCTCACTAGTGTTGATGCTACAAAAATAGTTGCCATCAGACTCTGTAAAGTGGTTGGTGTTAGGAAGGGCACTGGACCACAGAAACCATGCCAAAGCAGATACTGATACATGATGCAGTTCTCAGATCCAGCAAATACTGTAAAATCATCAAAACCATACCAGCATGGAAGATGGATGCTAAAAGATGATGGCAAATGAAGAACTTGGTCAGATTAAGCATATTACCTTTTCCATTTAGTGGTATATGAAACCTGACATTTGGAACATAACATAGCAGAAAGATTTTCAATTATAATTATGATAGAAGGATTTAACTTCTATACAATACAAAACAGGTGGATTTGTACTAAAGAATCGGAGGCAGTCTTAGGTGAGTTGACATCAAAAGAGTTAAAAGAATGTAAATATTAAAAAAAACTGCCTTGAACTTACCAACTGAATCTGAACACATATCATTTTCAGTGTCATTTGAGGATTTTTGAAGCAATGTTGGTTCAAATTTTATATTTTTTACATGGTGAAGTCTTCGTTGGATTTCTTTCTGTAGACTCTGAAATCAAATTACATTGATACATAAATATATAAAACTGACAGTGAATAGTTCATGGTTTAATTAGAAACCATCACCAGGTATTAATAATAACACTTTAAATGTTATATTGTTACACACACACATACAAATATACAAGGTGCATTCAAAAAGTATGTGACTTTCCTTCCAAAACCAATGTTGCATAGGCAAAATCCTTTGGGTAGGAGACGATGCCACCCTTCCTGTGCATGTGTTAATATTTTCACACTGGTAGGCCACATCAGTTCCTGGCTGTTACACCTACAGTACAGACATGTAGTGCACACTAGTCAGATTTTCGTTTTCATGCAAAATAACCAAATACATCAAGCAGAGATATTGCATCAAGTTTTGCCAAAAGCTTAGTGACACTTAAGCTAAAACCGTCCAGAAGATCCAGCAGGACTTTGGCAATGATACCATGGGCAAAGCTCAGATCAAGGAGGAGTACAACTGCTTCAAACATGGCTGCATTTCACAAACAGTGTGACAGATTAGCATGACATTGACATTACCATTTTAATATAATAGATAGTTTAAGGTGGGGAGCTGGTATGTAAGTTTGTGTGAGTGAGTTCCTATTTCCCTTGTGTTCATTGGTTTGTAAACAATGGTTTTCTGAAGGTGTCATTTGCATGTGGTCTAGGCTTCTGGACTTGTCTTGACATGTTGTATGATCTTTACCAACAAAAGGCTTGCTCATATTGTGTCTTTTCTTTCCAATTCTCTGCATAAAACATGTTTGGGCTGTTTGTTGTTTGACAGACTAGGATTATTATCTGATAGACTAGATTATTAGCTCTGTTGGAAAGAAGTGAGTGTTAGCAACAGGAAGGGCATCTGGCTACAGAAAAACTTACTCTCACCTGACCCATGTAAGCATGGAAAAGTAGCCATTAAAACAATGATGATGAATTAGAAAAGATAAAGGATTGCTCCATGGTCAATAAGAAACCTCACTGATCAAAGAAAATAAGAAATCTTTTGAAGTAGAAGAGACAGAAGGAGTTAGTTGTTAGCCCTGATCAAGCTGACCTATGTTCAAAGGAGTTATAACCAAGACCAGCCAATCTTTTTCTTGTGCATAGTTTCACTTGGACAACAATATCCAAAATGTTGTGGAATTTTTTATAGGGTGTGATACAAGTGGGATTTTTGATATTTTTAGCAGGATGAGTGACCGCTAGAAGCTTCAGAGGTAAAAAGAGAATTAGTTGAATGAGATTATGTATCAAGTGGAGGAACTGATCTGATAATAGTGAAGAATTTTGAAATTTGATACAAAATCCAAAGCACAAACCTAGAGGATTCAGCAAAGGCAAAAAATAGTCAAATACCTCTACCTTGTCTCAGTCTGCCTCTTTCAATGGCAACAACTTACAATTATACAGCAGAATGATGTGAATGATCACATGCTAGATGCACATTTTTGTGACTACATTCATCCTCAACCTAGATCAAAGTTGGCTTGGAATGCACCACATGCACAATTAATGCATCTCTTACATCTTTGTTCAAAAGACACCATCCAAGCATGGTGTAAACAGTGAGATGTACAGTCAGAAAAAACAGGTTCAATATAATTAAAATGGAACTTGTATCAATATCTGATCCTCGCATATACATCTGCTGTTGGAACAGTGACTGGTTTATGATATTCATGTCAGACATCAATGATTGCTAAATGTGGTGTGCTTCTGTTTGCAGTGCTGTGGATTCATTAGTTAGAGCTAGCTTGACTCATTCCAAGTGAACACCTATACCAGTACAAGTATGAACACATACATCATAAATTTCAAACTCTGGCATATGCATTGCTTTACTCAAGTTCCTTTAGTCTTAGCCAAACAAAGAATAGACCTTTGTTTTACATCCTGGGTGAAAAAATGAGTAGTTTAGTCCAGCAGACCAATCAGCTGCGAAGTATTATTTATCATTTGTGCTTTTATTTGCCTTATCAGACGGTATATACAACTTTTTGGCATTAGCAACTTTCAAGAGTTGTTATCTGTGTTAATAAGTATCGTGTGTACGTATGTGTATAGAAACTATTCATAGCATAATGTCTTTTGTGATGGTTTCTTTCTTCTATGTTATTGAAGAGTATTATTTATGATATATATATATATGCAACCTAAAAGTACATTAGATGATGATCATTATATATATATATATATATCATATCATATACATACATAACATATATAAATCCTTATCCCTGCCTATTATTCTCTCATCACACACTCTTTCTCTCTCTCTCTCTCTCTGACATACTCTCTCCTTCCCTCCCTCCCCCTCTCTCTCACCCTCTCATGCAATTAATTCCTTTGGTGTATGCATCCTAAGTACCAATGGTCTTCTAAGAGCCAGTATTTAGTTGATATTAAGCAGATGAGAGATAAATATTTATTGGGACATGGTGCCAATCTATCTTGGATGACCTGGGACTTAGGACTTGGGAGATGGTATCCAATACCATGTCCATTCAACCATGCCGTTTTATATTTCTGAAATATGAGACTTCTTCAGTTTTTCCACAGATCTAATAATAATAATTGATTTAGAGAAAAATCTAAGGACTACCAATGAACAGAATCTAAGCTGATAAGACCCAAAATTTCAGGCAGTAGAAGCATGGTTAAGAAGTTCACATCACAATCACATGGTTTCAGATTTAAGTCCACTATACTGCACCTTGAACAAGTGTCTCCCATTATAGTTCTAGATTGACCAGTGTTGGGAGTGAAGTTCAGTTGAAGGAAACTGGATGAATGTTTGTATGTGTGTGTATACGTAAGTATATATGAATGTCACTGTTTACAAGCAGTGTCCTTTGTTTCCAATCATGAAAACGTGTCCAGTCTTGTTGTAATATTCGATTACTTGGAAACAGATGAGGGTTGGCAAGAGAAAGGGCTTCTTGCCATATAAAATTTCCCCAAACAAATTCCATCTGATTCATGTGACATTAAAATGATGATGATGATGATGATACATATATATGCATGTGTGTGTATAGATGTATAGAAATGCTTGCACATATGTGTATATCATCATCATCATTATTTAACATGTTTTCCATGCTGGTATGGTTGGATGATTCAACCAGAGCTGGTAAGGCCAGAGGCAGCACCAGTCCCCATTGTTTGTTCTGGCATGGTTTCTACGACTGGATGTCTTTCCTAATGCCAATCACTCCACAGAGTGTACTGGGTGCTTTTTATATAACACCAGTACCAGTGCTTTTTATGTGGTACCCACATTGGTATCAATTTTGCTGTGGTGGATGGGTTTGTGCGTGTGTGTGTGTGTGTGTGTGTGTGTGCGCGTGCATGTGTACATATATACACACATCATACAAATATAAAATAGAGAGTACAAGTACTAAATAACCGTACTCTTTAAGACTCTACAGTCTCAGAGGTTACAAAGCAACCTTACTAATGCTGATGCCTTAATAAAATGTATGCAATACACTTTGTAAAGTGGTTTGTGAACAAGCAGAGATTACGTAGGGGCAAAAGATGACAACTATTCTAAAGCTGGTGCCATGATGAAATGCCCCGACTATACTCCATAAGGTGGTTGGTGATAGCAAGGGTATCCAGCCTTAGAAAGCTATTCAAAATTGAGACATGAATGAGATGCAGTACTCTAACTTATCCAAGAAGGCAGTAGCTTCAAATACAAACTGATGTAAACTGTGACAACCCACCCTAGCATGGAAAATCATGATAATGTTGACATTTTATATATATATATGTGTAAATATAATTATATTTAAAAGAGAAAATTTTTTAAAATTCATTTTACCAATGTACAGACTGCACTTTGAAGTGCTCAAGATATTCGAACTTGAGGTGTTAGATGAATATAGAAATGGGAATCAAGTTAGGAAAATAAATTCACATATAATAATACATATATTCCACTAAAGTCCCAATATGCATAAATTTTTAAAATATATTTAATACATCAAACATATTAAAAATATATAGATTTATCAATATATTGGAAATATATTGGTAAGTCAAACATAAAAGTTTTGAGTATTAATACCCAAACCTTTTCTGTTTGACTTTTTCTGGACTCTTAACTTTTTACCTAGTTCTATGGTATTGTTTTTATTTTACAAGTCGATCTATTATATGTATTTATATTTCCAATATATTTTTAATGTATTTATATATTGATAAATTTATATATATTTATATATCTATATATATTATATATCTATATATTTTTAATATGTTTGATGCATTAAATAGATTGTTTAAAAAATTTATGCATATTGGGTCTATGGTTGAATATATGTACTATTACATGTGAATTGATTTGCCTAACTTGATTCTCATTTCTGTATGTGGTGTGTGTGTGAGAGAGAGAGAGAGAGAGAGAGAGAGTTTAAGGACCAAGGTATCTGACAACTTGCTGTATTCAAGAAGGCCCTTCCTTCACAGCAGAAGTGTTAATGTCACTCCCACTGATGAAGAGGATTGGCCTGCAAGAATCCCGTGCTGGTACCATGTAAAAAGCACTTGTGCCAGCCACACATAAAAGTACTCATGCTGATGCCATGTTAAAAGCACCCAACACACACTATAAAGTGGTCGGCACTAGGAAGGGCATCAAACCTAGCCAAATCAGACTGGAATTTGGTGCAGCTCTGGTCAAACCATTCAACTCATGCCAGCAGCATGAAAACAGATGTTAAAGGATGATAATGTGCAAGGTAGTGAGCTGGCAGAATCATCAGCATACTGGAGAAATACTTAGTTGCATTTTGTCAGTCTTCACATTCTGAGTTCAAATTCCGCTGAGATTGACTTTGCTTTTCATCCCTTTGGGATTGATAAAATAAGTACCAGTCAAGAATTGGGATCAATGTAACCAATTAGCCACCCCCAGAATTTCAGGCCTAGTGCCTATAGTAGAAAGGGTTATATATATATATATAGTTAATCCAAATATGAAAACACAACGTGAGGATGTGGAACAAGTATAGTGTTATTGGACGCTCAGGAAAAGAAAGAAAGAAGTAGGATTTAACATTTCGAGTGGAGCTCTTCATCAGAAACATAGAAAAAGGAAAGATCCAAGGAAGAGAAGACGGAGGAAAAAAAATCGCCAACGATACACACATGGTCACATATATTTATATATATCATCATCATTGTTTAATGTCTGCCTTCCATGTTGGCATAGGTTGAATGGTTTGATAGGAGATGGTCAAGCAGAGACTGCACCAGACTTCTGTATCTGTTTTGGCATGGTTTTTACAGCTGGATGCCCTTCCAAATGCCAACCACTTTACAGTGTGGACTGGATGTTTTTTACATGGCGCCTGCACTAGCAGGGTTACCAAGTAACTTGCAAGACAAAGAACATTTGAGAGGGGAGGGGACATTGAAGGAGGTGATCTTTATTATCCAGATTGATAAAATAATGAAATAAGCATTGAGAACAATATAACTGTACTCTAAGCAGTGGTACTCCAGCATGGCCACAATCCACTAACTAAAATCAATAAAAGAATTGAAGAAAGAAGGAAATAGAAAGGAAGAAGTGTAAATACAAGAAACTGTGACAGTTGATCTTACCTTTGGTATTCCTGTTCCAATATTGATGTGTGGTCTACGGGCAGATCGTATTGTCAGGCGGGAAATCTGTCTCTTGGTAATAATAAACAACATGAAAAACAACTGAAATAGACAAAAAATAAAAAACAATCCTACAGTAAGCCTTATACGTGAAATTAAGCTCAATATAAGAAAGCAATATTTCATGAAGTAAACCAGTGAGTCTCAAGCATTTTTTACTTATGGACCCCTTTGATTACTATTTTTCTCCATAGCCTCTCAATGTTTAAAAACTAGCTTTATAGATACTGTTTTCAAACTGATGTTTCATGCATGTGTAGAATTGCACTGAAATAGCAGATGTAAAAAAATACTGGAGCACGACCAGAAAACCCAACATGCTAGAAACAACAGATAAATGACATTATTTCTAAAGTAACTTCCCTGCTTCCCAAAAAGCTAAAAGTGAAACATTCGGAGTTTGTAGCTTTTTGAAAGTGGTGAGGTGATGGGTTGATGCTTGGGAAGGAGATTTGAGTGTTTCTTTAAGAAAAAAGAAAGAAAATTCTTAAATATTCATACTATTTTTATCTCTGAGGATTACCAAGAAAAAAATTCAAAAAAAGTAAAAAAATAAAGAAATTGGGATGGGGAGTAAGAAAATTAAAATATTGAGAATGTGTATTTTGGGCAAAATCCTAATCTCCTGTATTGAAAACATATGAATCGGAAGAAATTTAGGAAAGAAAAAAGCAAGAAGCGGGTGGGGGGAGGCAAATATCTTGTCGTGTATGTTAGAAACAACAGGTAAAGGACAGGATTTCTGGGAAAACTTCCTTTTAAATTTATATCAAAGATCAGGTTTTTAAATACGCTCATCACAAACATGAATTACAGAATAGAAAAAGGTGATCTCAATTGGATTTGAGCTGTGATTTTGTGTGTGCACATAGCAAGAAATAACATAATTCATACAGAAGTTTTACCTACAGTTACTGTGTGTGTGTGTGTGTTTGTGTGTGTGCTAAAGGAAATTATTTTATAGCACTCTGTTGTTTGAAGCAGGAAAATTGTCAACTTGATCATATGACTGTTCGTTAATTTTCATAAAAAATTGTTTATTTCCTTATGCTTTGAAGAGAGCAGAAATTGAAGAGAGGAGAAAGAAAAAAGGCAACATTTGCTTTGAAGTGAAAGCAGAAAGTGAAAGATGCATGTATGTGTATATGAAATGGACATATGTGCGTGAGAGAGGGAGAGAGAGTGAGTGAAGGAGTGTTTTGTCACAAATGTATTTTTTTTGCATGTGTAAGTGGAACTCACTCACTTGCTTTCTCTCTCACTCTTTCTCTCACATACACACACATTATTATTCATATACACATACATAAATATATATGCATACATCTTCTTTGTATGTATGTTTGTGTGTGTGTGCATGTGAGCGAGAAAGGGAGTGACTGTATTTCCTCATAACATATAGAGAAATGGATGTCTTTTAAGGTATACACTCATATAGAAAATGTGATAATGTCGTCAAGGCATAAAATGTCATTGAGGATAGCTGAATTATAGAAAGACTATGTGAAATTTTTGTAATGCAAATATATAAATGAAAATAAAGTTTATTTGTTAGCTGAAAGATTACTGAATCTTTTTATACCCCATACATCAAAATTGGCAACTCAATTTTTGAATGTATTCATTAATTTCTGTAAATTTTTTTTCCCTGTATGCTTTGATTAGAGCAGAAATTGAAAGAGAAGAGAAAGTAAAACAGCAACATTTGCTTTGAAGTGAGAGCAGAAAATGAAAGATGTATGTGTATATGAAATGGATGTGTGTGTGTGTGAGAGAGAGGAGAGTGAGAGTGAATGAGTGTGTTGTCATGTATGTATTTTTTGCTTGTATGTGTAAGTGGCACTCACTCAGTCACTCTCTCTGTTTCACACACACACATTTTTCATATACACATACATCATCATCATCATCGTTTAACGTCTGCTTTCCATGCTAGCATGGGTTGGACGATTTGACTGAGGACTGGCGAACAAGATGGCTGCACCAGGCTCCAATCTCGATCAGGCAGAGTTTCTACAGCTGGATGCCCTTCCTAATGCCAACCACTCCGAGAGTGTAGTGGCTGCTTTTATGTGCCACTGGCACAAGGGCCAGTCAGGCGATACTGGCAACAGCCATGCTCAAATGATGTTTTTTACGTGCCACCTGCACAGGAGCCAGTCCAGCAGCACTGGCAACAACCTCGCTCAAATGTTTTTTCACATGCCACCGGCACAAGTGCCAGTAAGGCAATGCTGGTAACAATCACGCTCGAATGGTGGCATACATCTTTTTTGTATATATGTGTGCATGTGAAAGAGAGAGTGATTGGCTGTATTTCATCTTAACATATAGAGAAATGGATGTCTTTTAAGGTACGCTCTCATATAGAAAATGTGACATCATTATTGTTGTCATCATAGTATAAAATGTTTACGATAGTTGACTTATAGAAAGGATTATAATGTAAAATTTTTGTAATGCAAATATGTAAATGAAAATAAAGTTTATTTTGTAGTCATAAGATTACTGAATCTTTTGATACCCCATACGTCAAAACTGGCAACTCAGTTTCCGAATGCATAAGGAAGATACACACACACCCACACAAACTCATTTTTATATATATGGAAGACAAGGGGCTATTCATCTATGGAAGAAAAGGAAAGACATTATATATAGTGCACTGTTTGAGTAAGTTGGTAAAATTTTAATAAATCTTAATACGGTGATTTGAAAACAAATATAAAAACACTTTACCTTTCACTTGTTTAACATCTGTTGTTGGGCATATTGTAAAAGTTTTGACTGAGTATATGATAGTTAATTCACTAAGTGTATGCGTTAAGTGAAAGAACAAAGTATTAAAATTCTGTCTCTCCTGCTCTGTCTCTCACATTCCATGTGCGTCTATCTCTTCCTGTCTTCTCCCCTTCCCTGATATCAGCCTACCTCATTATGCCACATTTCCCTGAACCTAACACCTTTTCACTCCTCTCATTTTATTATGTTATAGCCCAACTCCCATAATTGGTCCATTATTGATTTTTATTGAAATCCAATTAACCTTTAATTAAACTGGATGTTAATTTAACATATATACAAAGTTTGTTGAAGATTGGTTTGCTGGTTTGGGCAGCAAGATGGAGACAGACGGACAGACAGAAATTGCTATTTATATTTAAAGATTAGAGAAAGAAATCTTGCTGTTTTCTGCAAGAAATACATCTACAACAAAATTTTTTCATGGACTCTTAATATACTGAGGAGGGGAAGGGGTGGCTTTATGCTAGGAGTTGAGGGTTAACGTAAGAGAGAAGAGAACAAAGCCAGTTTCTTGTATAGAGGAGATACATGACCACTCAAATTTTAGAAGAGAGGGTAGAAGTGATCAGATGGAGCTGGAAAGATAAAACAGTAGTGATGAGGTGTCAGGGTGGCCCCTCAAGGTACTATGTGAGAGAAGTGAGCAAGGATAGAGGATCTAGGAGTGTGAGTAGGTGGGGGTTTGCAAGCGTATATATGGGAGAACAAGAGATAGGGGGGGTGAGTAAGAATTAGGCAACAACTTTAAATGTTGTGTAGGGTTGGAGGGTGGAGGTAATAAATGGTGGATAAAGGGTGGAGGATGACCAATGATACAAGGTGGGGGAGGTAGAAGGATGCAGAAGAAAGCAAGGGGAGAATGGCAGAATAGTAATGCCGATACAGTAGACCTGAAGGATGAGAGAGAGAGAGATGACGTGTGGGTGGATAGGTTGCAAGAATAGGGGGGAAGAGAGAGGTGCAATACATGAGGAGAGAGATGTATAGTGGTGGGGAAGGAGAGATAATTTGGTGATTCAGTGGTAGATGTGATTAATGTAAGATGTGGGTGGAGAGAACAGTATATATGGATGAAGAATGGCTAACAAATAGTTCTGGGTAGCAAGAAAAGTAAGTGATATTAAGGGAGAGCAACAGTGAGAGAGATGGCAGGTGAATAGAGGAGCGAAGGGTCAATATATGCAACACACACATATGTAAATATAACAGTGTAATAGAGTTTAACATGATACTTACCAAAAGACCAAACAAAATAATAATGACCATATGCACTAATGACAATTCTTCAATCATTTTGAAGCCACGGATTGTCAACCTCAAATGAATATCAAATAAGGATCAAACTGATCAAACAACTTTGTAATCAGGAAAAGGCAGTAATGATTTCATGCTAACTCTTGATAACTGAAAGAAAAATGAAAATGGAATCAGCATCATCATCCTTATTATTGTTTTAATGATTGCTTTTCTTTGCTTACATTGATAAACCTAAATTCAATGAGACAGATTTTCTATAGCTGAATAGTTTTCTTGCCACTAACTCTCACTTGTATCCAAGCAAGGTATATTTCCTCTAGTCCTTCAAACACAAACATAATTGATGGACATGATTTCATGAAAGACTGCAAATGAACAACACTGCTTTTATGAAGATGAATGGTGACATTCATTTAACATCCAGTGTGCACTCATGAGACAAGGACACACAGGCACATATATAGAAAATCCTTGGGAGTGAATTTGGAAGACAGAAACTAAAACTATCTATCTCTCTCTCTCTCTATATATATATATATATATATATATATATATATATGACTGAATCAAGAATGACATCTTGAACATCAATTAGATTTCAATATAGTTGAAAAGAAGCTTTTTCTCTCAGTGTCTCTTCCTCTTTTCTTTTCTTTCTTTTCCTTCTTCCTGCCTTTCTCCAGAAAACAAAATTCACATCTTGAAAGGTCATTTGCATCAACCAGGAGTTAGTCAAAGACCATCCCAAGATTCATGATATCTTTTAATTTCTTGTCCCTGCCTTCCTCTTTTCTCTTTCTCCCGTACTAAACAAAACAACATCTCTTCAATTTTTATAAAGCTGAAGAAATTTTCTGTGCACTGAGGAATTTGACTGAATGGATGAAAGCGCTAATAAAGAATTATCCAAAATTCTGACTCTCTCTTTACTCTTTTACTTGTTTCAGTCATTTGACTGCGGCCATGCCAGAGCACCGCCTTTAGTCGAGCAAATCGACCCCGGGACTTATTTTTTGTAAGCCCAGTACTTACTCTATCGGTCTCTTTTGCTGAACCACTAAGTGACAAGGACATAAACACACCAGCATCGGTTGTCAAGCAATGCTAGGGGTACAAACACACACACATACATATATATATACATATATACAACAGGCTTCTTTCAGTTTCCGTCTACCAAATCCACTCACAGGGCATTGGTCGGCCCGGGGCTATAGCAGAAGACACTTGCCCAAGATGCCACGCAGTGGGACTGAACCCGGAACCATGTGGTTGGTTAGCAAGCTACTTACCACACAGCCACTTCTGCGCCTCCCTCTTCTTAATACACATTATCTGTACACCACTTCAAACACTACATACATACAATATATATAGGAAATTGGGATGACAAAGGATATAACAATTATTTTATGAACTCCAATTAGCTTACAGCTGTTTCTGCTATAAGGTGCAATACACTCATAGATGTGTGCTTGAGTGTCACCCTGTAGCTTAAAATATTATTAGCATCACAAAACTTTTGTATTATTTTGAATTCCCACAAGTGTTTGATGAATGGTTACATTAAACAATGGAGTAAGAGTTTAAGGTTTTTCAGCTTCATTAGAATTGTATTTTACCTCTGGTATTCAGGTACTCTTTTCCTCCACCTTGTTTTGCACCAATGTGCTCATATGTGTATGTATGTGTGTGTATAGTCTACCCCCGCTTATTCGTGGTTTGGCATTCACAGTCCCAGGTATTTGCAGAAACCACTGCATATTTGCGGCATCGTAAATATTGACCGCAATTTTTTACGGCTTTTTCGTGGCAATATATATTTTTTTCACACTTTTAAGGCTAAATTATTAATAACAATATACTGAATTTGCCGGCTTACTGGACACCCATTCGCAGTTGAAGCTCCGTCTGATTAGAATAGCTGTGCATCATGTCACTTGATTGTTTTAGATACAAGTATACTGTATCATGTATCTCTTATTCCTGCTTTCAATCAAAGCATGCTAATTAGTATAACGACATCTATCTATATTTCATACATACACACTCTCTCTCCCTGTGTTTGTCTCTCAACAACCACCTTTCACTGTAGTGAATGTATATATGTATGTATGTATGTATATATATATATATAGTATCACACCAGTATTACTTGGGCTAGTGATGAGAGATCAATGATATATACGACAGGAGAATGAATGTTAATTTTATACCAGCGTTTTTTTTAAATCATCGCTATATTTGGCCATACTCATTGTTTATTTCAACAGAATAATTTTTAAGGTTGTGAGCCAATATAGCCTCATTGAAATTAGGTTACTTGCTGGTCCCTCTCTCTCTCTCTCTCTCTCTTATTATTATAGTATAGATTACTGTATCTAGTGGTAATACAAACTAAATTTTTCAAAGCCATGATTATTTTTAATCTCTTCTCAATCTCCCATTGGTGGTATGCGCATATTATATGAAAGGAAGATTTTGTAGGGTTTTTTGGGGAAAACTGTATCCAGTAGCTATCTAGAGTATTTTATTGAGTGCTGTGTTTTTCTCAGCATGTCATTAAAGCCCTAAGATGCCGCCCAAATGCCCTACACCTAAGGTTTCTGGCAATGAACCTAAGCACCAGGAAAAGGTTATGATGCTCCATGTGATGGCACAACTGCTGGATATGTTCCGAGAAGGTAAAAGATATGCTGCAGTATTATGTTGTCAATGAAAGCACTGTATGCTACATAAAGAAGAACAAGGTGGTGATCACAACTACTGTAGGAGTAAGTTTCTGTGAAATACTAAAAAGATAATGATAGTGAAAAATAAGCACTTCGTCAGGACGGACTCTACTTTGGCATTATGGATCAGTGACTGCAAAAAGAAAAACATCCCCTAGAGCAGTAATATTATCTGCGAGAAAGAGCAGAAATTATACCAGCAGTTCAACAGAGGTGATGGAGCAGAAGGTACTGAAGAAATGCAACCAAGACCATTGACAGCACTGGAGCCCAAAGATTTTCAAGCCAGCAAGTGATGGTTTGACTGTTTCTAGAAACAGTTTAAAATAAAGTGTTTTCCTGCATGGAGAGATAGTATCATCTGACAAAAAAGCCACCAAGAAGTACCTCAAGACCTTCAGGCAGATCATCAAGGACAAGGGATACAAGCCCAAACAGGTTTTCAATATAGTTGAGACTGGCTTGTTCTGGAAGAAGATGCCTTCCAGAACATATACCATGAAGGCAAAGCCAGAGCCTCAGGATTTAAGGCACAGAAGGACAAAGCAACACTAACTATGTGTGGCAATGCTGCTGGCTTCGTGATGATTCCAGGATTTAACTACAAGTCCATGAACCCGAGGGCCTTCAAAAATACACTGGATGCACAACCGCAAGGCCTGGATTACCAAAAGTCTAACTTTGAATTGGTGCCACTAGTGCTTCATCCCTCAAGATAAGGAATACTTTCAAAACATATACATAGAATTCAAGCTGTTGCTTGTTATGGATAATCCTGGTGGTCACTCTTTGGATTTGAATCATGAGGGAGTCCAAGTCAACTTCCTCCCTGCCAACACCACCTCCCTCATCCAGCCTATGAATCAAGGCATGATTCATGCCTTCAGGGCACTTTACACTCAGAACTCTCCAACACCTTGTGGATACAATGGATTTGGACGAGAATTTCAAGTTAAAGGGGCACTGGCGTAACTTCATGATCACTAAGTGCCTGCCAATCATCCACACTACTCTTAAAAGACATGAAAAAAGAAACCCCCAATGCATGCTAGAAGAAGGTGTGGCCAGAGTGTGCCCAGGAGTATGAGGGTTTCTCACTTGAAGATATTTGGCAGAAGGCTGTCAACAATGTGCTTGAACCGGCAAAGGGACGTGGTGGCGAATGTTCTGATGACATCATGCAAGATGAGGTCAATGACCTCATCACTGCCCACTCTGAAACCCTGACAAATGAAGATTTGTTGGAGTTAACAAAGTCTGCCAGTGAAGAGAAGGAGGAAGCGCCAGATCCAGTGGAAGAGAGGATGAGGTGGGCTTGGCAATCAAACGTCTGTCAGACCTTTTAAGGACAGCAAAGGAGTTGCAAGGGAAGGCAGAAGCATGAGATCCCTACATGTTTCGGTCTTTCCAATTTAAAAATGTCATCGATGCTGCCATGCAGACATATAAACCTCTCCTCACCACCATGAAGAAACAACGACAGCAACTTCCCATCACAATGTTCCTCAAGTTCACGAAGAAAGCCTTGCACGAAGATACAACATCCCCTAAAACACCTGAAGAGATTTAAATCTTTTTTGCTGTGCAGTCATTACCTTCATTATTTTCATCATCATCATTGACGTTTAACATTTGCTTTCCATGTTGGCATGGGTTGGATGGTTTGACTGAGGGCTGGCAGGCCAGAAGGCTGCACCAGGCTCCAATCTGATCTGGCAAAGTTTCTACAGCTGGATCCCCTTCCTAATACCAAGCACTCCAAGAGTGTAGTGAGTGCTTTTTAGGTGCCACTGACACAAGGGCCAGTCAGGCAGTACTGGCATCGACCATACTTGAATAGTACTTTTTACATGCCACCAGCACAGGACGTCAGTTGGCACTAGCATCGACCATGCTCGAATGGTGCTTTTTACGTGTCACTGGCACAGGAGCCAGTCAGGCAGCACTGGCAGCAACCATGCTCAAATGGTGTTTTTTAAATCAATATCATTCATTATTGGTGAGTAACCGTACATTTTACTTTATTTTTTTTATTAAATTATTATTAAATATTATATATATATAACGTTCTATTTTAACATTTATAGGAGATGGACCACCTCTCCAATATTCGCAGTTTTTCACTATTAGAGGGTGCTCTAGGAACATAACCCCCACAAATACCAAGGGATTACTATCGACCGCGTGTATATCGTTAGCGATTTTCTTTCTCCGTCTTACCTTCCTTGGACCTTTCCTTTTTCTATGTTTCTGACGAAGAGCTCCGCTTGAAACGTTAAATCCCCCTTCTTTCTTTCCTTTCCTGAGCGTCTAATAACACTATACATGTTCCACGACCTCACATTGTTGTGTTTTCTCTTTGTGTTTTCATGTTTGGATAAAGTATATATATATATATATATATATATATTATATATATATATATATATGCTATATACACACATACACATACTCAAAGCAGCTCTGTAAGTTTTAATTTACCGAATTCACTCTGAGATGGAAATTGTAAGAAAACAATGTGTGTGTGTGTGAGTATACAACATATATATATATATATATATATATATATATATATATATATATATATATATATATATATACGCGCGCGAGTGAAGGGCTTCTTTCAGTTTTTTCCTACTAAATCCACTCAAGAACTCAGATTGATGTAATCAACTATCCGCTTGATATGTCAAAGAAAATACCAATAATTTTGATAGTTTCACATTAAAGCAACAGCGTTTCAATGTTTACAGAAACGTTCTCACCATTTGTCTGAGAATGATTGCTTCACTGCTTTCAGTTCCAGTGATGACCAGAAACATAAGTGGATGAATATATTTGAAGAGTAAAAACAAGATATTGCATTTCTAATTACATTTTCATCCTGAGAAATCGAAACAATTTCATATTTCCAACCAGTGAAAACAGTACAATGCTAATGATTTGATTTACATTATATTCCTTAAGTTGCTCATGTATTCAACAAACCTCACACCTTTAGTCATGTATTTTTACAGTTCACAATAGGAAAACCCTTCGTAGAACAACGATAAGGACATTGATGCTAGAAAAGTGAAAAGGCCGGTTCAGGAAGTATATTTATTCTGACCCATCTTTTGAAGATTTGCTTCCTATTTCTAGCAAGATTGGACAAACGTAGAGGGCTCCGCTGTTACCTCGTTACAGCGTGTGTTTAATATGGGCTTTCTGCATGGAAAAACATATTTATTATCATCACTCATGTTCCTGGGGTCGGCTTGCCATGAGTCTCCAGTTCCCTGTGTTGTGTTGTATACATACAAATACAGAAGCTATTACACGACATCGCAATTATATATTGTAGACAAGAATATAGATTACCGAAATAACGTCGGTGGACCTCAAAAAGAATACCAAAAATGACTAATTATTTAAAATAAAACTAAATTTTAGGTTATTTCATTCCGATTTGAATATATATCAAAGTGAATGGATATTTACCTTTTTCCTTCCGACAAAGCAACATGGAAGAACAACACACCTTCCATCGCACTGAATATTTAAATCCTTATTCGTCATATTAGGCATCGTACACACTTAAAACAATACTGCTAACTGAATAATATATCTAAAATACTATTTAAAACGAATCGTAAAATTTAAATATTTCCATTTCTATTTCGTCACATAGGGAAATAAATATTTATGTGTTAAAATTTTCTGTGAAGTAAATATATCATAGCATTATAGAATTCATGTTAATTGGTTTGTTTACTATTTCGAAATCAATAAAACTAACATCAGATATTGAAAATGACAGAGTTACATATGGATTTTTGAAATCAAAACAAGTATAAATACAAATTTAAGTGAGAAAACTTAATTATATATTCCTTTAATTAGGCCAAATATTAATAACATGCATTATGTTTTTAAATGTTTTGCCGCAGTTTCGTAAAGCTGTTGCTAAGGGTGATCAAACTTAATTTAAGAAATTATTAATATTTTGTTACTATAAGCTCAATCCGATTCTGTTGACGTATATATTATATTTTATTGTATCGAAATAACATTTAGATACAAATGCTACAAGTATGTTTTACGGAACATAAGACTTATCATTTGTTTATATAAATTTTAAAAATTCCCACTTGTTAACCAGTTGCTATGGTTACAGTTTTTTTACAAATGTACCTTAGACTTGTTAAGTGATTAATTAAAAAATATATATGTCTATCTCCAGATGGATTTAAATCAACGTTTTACTTGAGAGGTTGTTATTAATTTTGCGTCAAAATAAGTAACCGCTTCACTGAGCACGTTGGTTCTGATTTAAAGAAAAACAATTAACAAGACAATAGTATTCTGGTTCGACCGACCCACTCTTAATGAGTAATCGATCAATACCCTTTGTTCTAGAGGACGCATTTTGGAATTTTATTTTCGGGTCCACTTTCATCTCAATTCACTTCCTAGGAAATATTAAGGATTACAAAAAGAAAACTGATTTGCATCTAAAATGATAACCAATCGTCCTGTAGAAGGCTCAAATAAAGTACCAACAGTCCTGGCTGAAAGATATGTAATTGGGAAAAAACTCGGATCGGGTCATTTTGGCACTGTCTACCTTTGTAAGGATAAAGAAGAAAACGAAAAAAAGTTTGTTTTTAATGATTCAATTATTATTTTCGCTTTATATTCTACTTCTTAAGTCAAAGTGGATTTGTTTTTGATCTTTTTTTAAGAGTTAAATTCTAATTATATTTTACTTTTACGCCTTTAATTCTAACAACAGACACTATTTTATTTCAGGATTAAATTTCCTTTTCGTTATCAATTCTAAAATAATGCTGAATTTATCGAGTTAATTTAATTCTTAACTTATTTCAATATTCCAATATATTCTTCATGGAAAAACACGGAAATGCATGTGCTTCCTTTCTCACTAGCGCGCGCACACACGCATGTATACACACACACGCACACACACACACACATACATACATACTCTCACTCAACCTATTGATATACATGTAGGTTGGAATAATACAGAAATATTCAGTGGCCTACAATAACATTCTATCTGGATGTTCTCATATATGTTCCATTGGATTGGGGTTTGAGGAACTCAAATGGGTGATTTTATTCCCAAATTTGTGATTCCTTACTTGCTTGTATGGCTTGTCCCCTAATTGTTTTTTTTTTTTTAATGGTCTTCTTATCGATTCCCACATCAGAAAAGATGGGTGATAGACCCTTTTAAAGTATTTAAGAGCATTCTGGGCCATTAAAAAATTTTTTTTCCAACAAAAATGAGGTCTGGTCAGCCTCTTGCTCCAACCATTCACCACCCCCCAACTCCCCCATGTTTAACAGTCCCTTTGCAAGTGGTTTAGCTTTGATGTTTCAGTTTAGCTGTGCCCCATATAGTTTTGTATTAGATTGGAAAAATCGCTTTCGTCAGGCCATATTTTTAGTAACCACAACTTGGAGTTCCTTGTTGCAAAACTTTTCTGTTCAGTCAACTCTTTCAGTCTTATTAGCTTTTAAAACCGTTGGCTTCTTTCTTGCAAGGATCTTTTCCTTTTGAACGGCACTTTGTAACATAATTTCTAGTTAACTAAACACTTTTAAACTTCGTATACTGGTAGAATGTGTTTATAAAACATCATTTTTTTCTTGGCTTTATTGAGAAAATTCTATATGTTGTAACATATTTCGTCTTTAATATCGAGCATTTCGGCAATTTTAGCCAATCGCTGACCTTCATTTAGGTAAACAACATTCCGTGCTGTATGAATATGTCCCTCGTTTAAGAAACAGATTGGGTTTATTTACATTTGTGAAGAAAAAAGATACCCTTCCCCCACCCCTAACCCTAACTCTAACCCTAAATCTAAAATAGATTGAAATGCAATAGATCGATACTAGGGCCATAATTATGGGTGACATTTTCATTTGACACCGCTGGAAAAAAAATCCCATTTCCGTAGCGGTGTCGTATGAAAATGTCACTCATAATTATAACCCTAGTATCGATCTATTGCATTTCAATCTATTTTAGAGTTAGGGTTAGTTAGGGGTTAGGGTTAAGGGTGGGGGAAGGGTATCCTTTTTTCTTCACAAATGTAAATGAACCCAATCTGTTTCTTAAACGAGGGACATATTCATACAGCACGGAATATTGTTTACCTAAATGGAGGTCAGCGATTGGTTAAAATTGCCTAAATGCCCGAAATTAAAGAAAAAATATGTTACAACATATAGAATTTTCTCAATAAAGCCAAGAAAAAATGATGTTTTATAAACACATTCTTCCAGTATACAGAGTTTAAAAGTTTTAGTTAACTAGAAATTATGTTACACAGTGCTGTTCAAAAGGAAAAGATCCTCTTGCAATTCTTCATTCATGTCTATGGTCTTTCAAAACTGTTTTTATGCAATACTAGCAGTATTGCCCGGCTTGTGCGTTCTATGCATGTGCGAATTAAGCTACACTTGGATGAAGTTCAATCAAAATTCAATTATTTTAGTTTTAAAATCAAGCATTTAATGCCCTCTATTTTTGCGCTTATGTGTTCCATTTCCTCAATAGGAAGTACGTAGAAGCGTTTCATAAATTTTTGTTGATCAAATAATTGCATTGTTGAATTATTCTTTTAGATCAGTATTTCTCAACGGGGATTTCAGGAGAGAGTTTCAGGGAGTCGCTGGCGATCTATCGTGATGATCAAAAATCCGGCCTGCTAAAATTTGGTTAAAGTGATTCAAACTGCAGACTCAACACAAAATGGTCACATTTAATTCAAAGCGTTAAAAATGTTATGAAAACAATTGGTATGTGTTCACAAAGTCCAAACAATTAATACGAAAAACCCCTCCAGGCTACATCCCGAAAATTCATTTCTTTGCCAAATTTCTACAATGTTTACGGCGATTTGTTTTTATATCTTGATTTTTTATTTTTCATGCAATTTACGCATGCTTGCATGCGTGGTGAACACAGTTCACATCAAACAGCTGACTGAGTAAAGTTCACTATGCAATGCATGGGATAAGGCCTAAACAAACACATTATCGATTTTTGCACTTGTGAGATGAATTTCGGAACAGAAATAGTGCAGTTCAATTTTCATTCGCCTAAACTTTAAGTGACCCATTTTTGGTGGTTCTATGATTTGTTGGCTAGGAGGAGATGTGCCGGGAAGTTAAACACATGGACACACACACACAGATACACACACAGACACACAAGTTGAGTTTTATATATATAGATGACACCATATTCATAGAATTTGTAGCCTTCCCAACAGTTGTTAGATAATGTTTAATTACTTTCCATTTAACTGCTTTCTTTGACCTCTTGGAAACTTTCTTAAAGTGGCGAGCTGGCAGAAATGTTAGCACGCCGAACGAAGTGCTTAGTGGTATTTCGTTTGCCGTTATGTTCTGAGTTCAAATTCCACCGAGGTCAGCTTTGCTTTTCATCCTTTTGGGATTGATAAATTAAGTACCAGTTATGCACTGGAGTCGATGTATCGATGTAATCGACTTAATCCCTTTGTTTGTCCCCTCTGTGTTTAGCCCCTTGTGGGCAATAAAGAAATAGGAAACTTTCTGTAACCTCCCATATCTCTTCTCCAATCCACCTTTTGACTATGTTATTAACTGCTTGATGATTAATACTGAAAAATTGAACTATATTTTGAATGGATTTTCCACAATCATACACTGTGGAAAACAAACATCTCTTTCTCTCTTTATCTTTTCAGTTAGGGTAGCTATGTTTTGTGAGTAACTTGGTGACCTCACTTTAGCCTGTGCATAGAAAAATAGTACCCTGAACACTGTAAAAAGTGTCTGGTATTAGAAAAGGCACCCTACTATAGAAAAGCAGACACTGAAGTTCTATGCAGCCCTCTGGCTAAGCAATTCCTGACAAACTATCCAACTCACACCTGCATGGAAATAAATGTTAGATGACGATACTGGCGCCAGTTGATGATTTGTCCAATATTTTGAAGTATATGTATTAAAATTTATTGGCAGTATTTAGGCAGTAATTTTTCATTGCTTTATAAATGAACATTTTTTTAACATAACTACTTTTCACCTTATAGCTCTCTATTTTACATTTCCATTGTGGACTTTGGAGTTTCTTTCATGTTGTATGTCTTGCCAATGTTCTTCTTACAAACATACCATATGTAGACTTATGCATATATACTATAGGAATATATGATGCAATGATATCAAATCAATGTAAAACGTGGTATCATAAAGATAACATATTTGCACTAGTATACATACATACATACATACACACATGCACGCGCATGCACACACACACACACAATGCTCCAGGATCCTACAATGCAATACCACTCAGTGCAGTGTTCCAACACTAGCAAGACAAGCAAGTGGAGGAAGCATATCAATAAAAGCCTTAGAAGTAATGAAAGATGCAGTAAATCTTCAGATAACCAAAGCATACTTCATTAGAAAATTTAAGCTTAACATGAATTGTGATATTGACATGTAGCAATATATATGCCTCTCTTGGTAAAAAGAAAAAACCCTTCTCTCAGAATGAAAGGCAGATTCTATCATGTTTTTATACAAACAGCAATGTTGCATGTTTGTGAAATTTGGGCCATGAATGCAGAGGATTTGTGAAAACAAGAAAGAAATGAAGCTGGCATGCTTGGCTGGCTGTGCCGCATTAGTGTGTATGCGCATGTACAACAAAGTACAAATGTGTTGAGAGAAATTGGGCATAAGGTGCATTAGATGTGGTGTGCAAGAGAGAAGACTGCACTTGTATGGTCATATGATGCAGATGAGTGAAGACAGTTGCATAAAGCCTTTTCCCACAACTCATCGTCTAACACCCATCCCTCTATCACTCTTCTAACTATGGCACATCTCACTCAGTTGCTGCATGCCATATATTCTCCTACTTTACATTGTCTTGCTAATATTGTCACTTATCACTTCTTTCTCCTACTTGGTCTACTCCTGTTTCTTTTACTCTCCACTCAAACTGTTCTTCACTACTGACCATACTTCCACTCATGTGTCCCATTCACTGAGTCCACATCTATCCTCAACTCTAACCATCTGTCATACGCCTTTCACACAAACTTACCTACCTACCTTATTTCTTTATTGCCCACAAGGGGCTAAACGTAGAGGGGACAAACAAAGGGATTAAATCGATTACATCGACCCCAGTGTATAACTGGTACTTAATTTATCGACCCCGAAAGGATGAAAGGCAAAGTCGACCTCGGTGGAATTTGAACTCAGAACGTAACGGCAGATGAAATACCGCTAAGCATTTCGCCCAGCGTGCTAACGTTTCTGCCTACCTACCCACCCTTTCTGATCTTATATAATTACTCTCTGTCTTATATTCACCGTGCACTCTGACAGTACACTCTCACTTTCTCTTTCTCTTTTGCTACTCTCTGAGTGTCTGGCATAAACCCACCACCCTCAATATTACATCTCCACTCAGCTGAGGCACCTTACTTTGCAAGTTACTTGGTGACTTCACTAGTATCGTTACTCTAACCACTAGGCCATGTGCCTCCACCATTAGACCTTCTTTACTCCTCCCTCTCTATATCTATATCTATCTATCTATATATCTTTACACTCACACACACACACACACATGCATATATTTATGTACTAGCAGTATCGCCCGGCGTTGCTCGGATTTGTTTCGACCCGCTGGAATTGTAATTTTGAAAAGTAAAAATTTTGTGAACATTTTTCTGGTCGAAATATACTGAAAAGTGGCGACACAGCAGTGAAAAAATCGTAAAAAATAGGGATTTTCATAGAAAAAAGCAGCTTTTTGATGTAAATAATTTTTGGTGTTAACATGGTCCGATTTGAATTTTATGTTCTACGGAAGGAAGAGCAATTTTGGTCAACTTGCGCCGCAGTGTCTCGGAGGAGATAGTGTTAGTTGAAAGTTACCAAATGTGGCGCACACAGACAACTTCAGCTTTATATAGAGATAACACATACACATTAATACACATACATAGACACACACATGTATGTATGGATGTATATAGGTACATCTGTCCACTTCTTGCAATATTTTTATCCTTCACTTCCTACACACACACACACACACTTACACACACACAGAGACACACGCACACACACTCACACACACACCTTCTTAGCTTACAATTTCTTTCTGTCAACAATTGACAACAGAAGTACGCTCGCCAATTAATACTACCAAAATTTAACGACAGAAAGTAAATTAAAAACCAATTTACCTTTTCTGTATTGTTATGGCAATCCGACCGTCAGTGTGTTTTTGCAAATGTGTTCGAATGAGAAGTGAGTTGTGTTTGGCGCCTTTTTTACTAATAACAAACACACACGTGTGTGTGTGTTTGAGTGTTTGTATGTAGTTGTTTGAAACGTTTGTGTTTGTCACTGTCATATATGTATGTGTATGCGTGTGTGTGAGGAATGGCAAACCAGATAGATAGCGTGCGAAGTTGTTTTGAAGTTCGCGCTCCGCTTGTGTGTGTGCGTGCTTTAGGTACACAGCACAACATTACTCTCTCTGTCTCTTTACACACCACACTTTCTGTGTCGCACATCCCATCAAACACACACACACACACACACACTCATGCACACACACATGTACATCAATGCTTTCGGAGTGAAATGTTAAAATATTGAGTTTTCTCGAATTTTGTCTTAATTGGGGGTGAAATTGAAAGAAATTTTGTATGGCATGACCGAATGGAAGTACTTGTAAAAATCATAGGTAAACTGTAATTGAAGAAATTGTGTGAGGAGTAAATCGTTATGTATTTATTTGTTTCTGTTTGCTGGTTTTTTTTTTTTGAGTAGTGGTTTAAGGTACACTTCTCTCATTTTATAGAAATAGTTTCACTTTAATCGTTGCACACTTGCAAAGAGAAAGGAGTAGAAATTAGGGTGATAGCGTGAGTGAAGCAGATCGCTCCGTTTTTGTGTGTGTGTGTGTACGTGTGCTGTAGCCCACACTAAGAAAAGCACTTGACTTACACACCACAATGTGAGTTTTCTCTAAATTTTGCTTAATTGGGGTTGAAATTTTAAAAACTGGACCTGGCACAACCCGATTTATTCTACTCTTAAAAATGCTAGGTAAATTGTAATTAAAGAAATCCTATATTGTAGATTTCTATAAGAGACAAAGGGAGGCAGATAAAATCTGCCTTTTATAATAAGAGATATATTGCCTTAGAGTCAACCTAGCTAAAACCAAAGCCCTAATAAGTAGGAAGGCAGACAAACCACAAATCCCTTCAGGTAGATGGCCCTGCTCGATCTGTAGAAAAGGCATAGGTAGAAACTCTATAAGATATACCCAGAGTAAGCTATGGACACATAAGAGGTGCAGCAATATCAAAGGAAGGCTAACTGGGAAGATAGTTTTTGTATGTGGCAGATGCTCAGGAGCAATAAACACTGAAAATGTGCAGGGAACAACTTCTGTCACGTTCCAGGGAGAAAAACTAGAAGTTGTTGGTAGCTTCCATTACCTAGGTGACCAAGTCAGTAGCAGGGGTGGGTGCACTGAAAGTGTAGCTGCTAGAATAAGAATAGCCTGGGCAAAGTTCAGAGAGCTCTTATCTCTGCTGGCGACAAAGGGCCTCTCACTCAGAGTAAAAGGTAGATTGTATGATGCATGTGTATGAACAGCCATGCTACATGGCAGTGAAACATGGGCTGTGACTTCTGAGGACATGCATAATCTTGCAAGGAATGAAAAATCAGTATGCTCTGCTGGATGTGTAATGTCAGTGTGCATACTCAACAGAGTGTAAGTACCTTGAGAGAAAAGTTGGACCTAAGAAGCATCAGATGTGGTGTGCAAGAGAGACGACTGCACTGGTATGGTTATTTGGCAAAAATGGATAAGGATAGCTGTGTGAAAAAGTGTCACACCCTAGCAATTGAGGGAACCTGTGGAAGAAGAAGACCTGGGATGAGGTGGTGAAGCACGACTTTCGAACATTAGGTCTCACCGAGGCAATGACTAGTGACTGAGACCTTTGGAAATATGCTGTGCATGAGAAGACCTGGCAAGCCAAGTGAGACCATAACCCATGGCCTATGCCCCCAACATTCAACCTATATCCACAGAATACCCTTAAGCTCTGTATATCTCTACCCTCCACCCTTTGTTCTTTAGCATTAGCTAGCGAACCCTAAACCCTGACACTATGCCTAATTGGCTTTATGTATGCACTTATTTTTCTTCACTTTTACTTTTTGTTTTCTTTATTCTTTATCCTTAATTTATCTTCAATCCTTTCCCACCTACCCACTTCTCTAAGTACTATAATAAAATATCACCTACACCCCTCTCTCACCTACCAAAGAACCAGTCTAGCAGATTGCTATCTCACCCAGGTCACTGATGTTAAATATATTACACACTTTCACAAACTATGTTCTTAACCTAATGCCCACCACAGCCAACTTTGTTGGTCATTCTCCCATTTCATAGTTGCCTCAACTGACTTCAGCCATGTCCCTGCTGTATTCTTGGGCTCTTCTTTTCATCATCATCATCATTTAAGGTCCATTGTCCATGCTGGCATGGGTTGGATGGTTTGACCAGGCTGGCATGCTGGAAAGCTGCACCAGACTCCAGTCTGATTTACCATGGTTTTCTACTGCTGGATGCCCTTCCTAACACCAACCACTCTTAGAGTGTAATGGGTGCTTTTATATGCCATTTGCATGACACTCAGATGTTTTTACATACCACTGGCACAGGTGCCAATTTGCATGACACTGGTATCTGCCATAACTGCGATTTTGCTCAGCTTGATGGGTCTTCTCAAGCATGACATAATGCCATGAGGCTTAATGCTTGAAAGGGGCTCAGTTCCTTGTGGGTGAGATATTATAAACTGGTTGTGTTGCATCCTTTAGTGTAGATGTGTTTCCTCAGGTGCCTTGCTAAAAAGATATCTCACTCACTATATTTGGTTTCGCTTGGTTTGGCTATACAGCATGTTGTTATTGTCAGAAGGTTGTTGGCTACAATAACAGGGAATGGATACAGTTTCCTGGTGATAGATAGTTAATGGGTCTACCTATGGTTCACCATGAATAAATGGAATAGAGTAATTGACAAATATTTTTGTCTGTGCAAGATGGGCTGAAACGATTGTTGTGCTGACTAAAGGTTCTTATGGATTCTATTTTCTATCTCCTTCCTTTGTTATACATAGTCTGATCAATAAGTATCCGGACTGTTGCTATAGTAACAAGCTAAAGCATGCAGAGTGAAGTTGCTTAAAACAGATTGACCTTGAACTCTGCTGTGCATGTGCACTAAGTTTTAACAGTCTAGCTCACTTCTGCTGTTTACAACAATACTTGGAAGGAAGGTGTGTAGTGAGTGATCATCTCATTGACCATGACAGAGAAAGTTGAACAGAGGATTTGCATCAAATTTTACCAAAAGCTTAGCAATACCTCTCAGAGGCCTATGCAAAGTTTTCAAAAACTTTTCATCATTCATGACACAATCAAGGAGATCTTGTGCTCCTGAAACCCAAGTGTCTTTCTGGTCAGCTGAAAGCAATTTTCGCAGAAACTTAGCAGACAAGCATCTCATACCCAAATCTTCAGTGATAGTGGACTGAACAGATCTGTAACTAATCTGCACATCCTCTGATAACTCACGGATGATGATGCGATGATTTCCTCTCACAACTGCATGCACATCTGCGATGTTTTTCTCAGTTTTGCTGGTTGCGTGTCTCCCAGAACATTCATCAATCGACATTTTTACAGTCATCTTGGAAACCACTCGTACACTTGTTAGCAGCTCATACACGCCTCTCCACACACCTTCTGCTACTTTGCATAGGCCTCTGAGCAGGTCTCGCCATGACAACTTTCTCAACTTTCTGTGTCATGGTCAATGCGATGATCACACACTACACACCTTCCTTCCAAGCAATGCTGTAAAGTGGAAGTGATGTACAATGTTAAAACATAGTACACATGCACAACAGAGTTCAAAGTAAATCTTTGCCAAGCAGCTTCAATCTGCATGCTTTAGCTTCATTACTATGGTAACAGTTCAGATACTTATTGATCAGACTTCATATACTCAATGAACACAGCAGAATTCTTGAGGTAGAGTCTACAACACTTATATCAGAACTAGGGATGACATCACAAAACTGAGGATGACAGTGAAAGTGCATACTACTAGGTGTATACCCAAAGTTTTTAATAATTACTTATAAGTGTGTGTGTGTGTATGTATGTGCGCACACACACACATAGACAAAAAGAGAAAAAGAGAGAGATGTATCAGGTCATCCCATAAGTTCTGTCCGATTTTACCTTTTTTAAAATTGAATGGAATTTAATAGTATTGTTACGGAATCACCCGTCGTCGCCCGTCCCGAACGGCTCACACAAGTTCTGCCACGGAACCCAAAGAGGCGGAGAGAGGAGATACAGATAGATACTGCCACAACCCCAACAGCACAGAGATACAGAGGCACAACCCGAGATACAACCCAAAGAGGCAAGGCAACAACTGGCAACACTGGCTTATATTCAAACAACAGTTTATACGACAATTACAATTGTTACAACATCAAGATACATCAAAGCATGCACGTGACTACTCAATACATAATACAACAGCATTTCAAGAGTACAACTCAAAGCATAATACAACATCATGTAACAATTCAAGAGTACACGTCCCAAGACAACAGTTCTTTAAAGTCTCTTCCTAAACATCACAATCAACAAGTCCTTTACTCCTCCTCTTCACAATGTCCTTTATCGACCACATCGACAGAGTCCTTGACTGTTCTCTTCACTGTTCAATTCTTTTCACTGTCTCTTTACATCGTGACACGCATCAATACACAAACACATACCTCAATTCCTAATTGAATCTGCCAGTGTCCCATTCCTCTCAATACTGCTAATTCCTCTGAATACTGCTAATTCCCTTCTGTGCCGCCAAGCTTTCTCGCATCCAACTTGCTCCTAAGAATTCCAACGCTCGCTCCCTAAATCCAAGGTCCGTCTGTCTTCTTCGAGGACCGGCCAGCGACCCCAAGATCCGTCTGTGTTCCTCGACGACCGCTCAACGACTGCCAAGACCTCACTTCGTCTCTGTCCTTCTTCCACTCCCTCATCTCCCTCTGTATATATCGCTCTTACCCTTTCTAACTGCTCTCTGGTCCTTATACTCTATCTATATCCTCAATCTGTCCCTTACTGCTAATCCTTTCTATTTGCCCTCTGCTCTTACTCTATCGCTATCGCCTGCCAGACTCTTCCTCTCTATCTGTCCCTTTTCTCTTACACTCTATCTCTATTTGCTCTCAGCCCTTAATCTGTCTTCCTCTCTCACATTCTCCTGACCCTCTTCTCAGCCGCACGAGGTCACAGGTCATTCCAAAACCCATTAGTCCTCCATTAGACAAAAGACTGTCACATTTTCACCAGACATGATGGTGCCATTATTCCTATGTGGGTCAGAAACACTGCACTAGTTAAACCCGTAACAGTATTTTAGAATGTCTAATGGAATTAAATATTATTTTACAGAATAATAGAATTAAAATTTCTTTGATTAAAACCCCTTCTAACATGGAAGTATCCAAAGAGCATTTGAGGTACATAATGCTTTATGTGTACAAAAAAAGGAAACTCTGCAGCCGAAGCGACTTGAAAAACATACACTTAGTTTATGGGAAAGAATGCTTGAATGACAGAACTTCCAGATGGTTTTCAAAATTCAGTAGTGGAAATTTCAGCCTTGAAGATGAAGATCAAACAGGACGTCTAGTTGAGTTTGATGATAAGCTCCTTGAGGCATCACTTGAAGAAAATCCTGCATTATCAGTTGAAGAATTGTCAATAAAGCTTAGTTCAAACCATACAATTGTTCATCGTCATCTTCAACAACTTGGAAAGGTTCCTAAACTTGGAAAATGGGTGCCTCATGAATTGTCCGAAAGCAACCACAAATACCGAGTTGACATCTGCTCTTCTCTCCATTCTCGTGAACTCATTTTACCCTTTTTGGATAGACTTGTGACTGGTGACGAAAAATGGCTCTTCTATCGAAATTTTAAATGTTGTAAACAGTGGTTTGGTAAAAGGGAAAAAGCTCAACCACAACCGAGAAGGGAACTTCATGGGAAAAAGGTCCTTCTCTCTATCTGGTGGGATTGCAAAGTAGTAATTCACCTTGAATTGTTACCACCTAATGCAACTATCAATGCTCAAGTCTACTGTCAGCAATTAGAGTGTTTGAACCAAGCTTTAAAGAAAAAAAGACCTGCTTTAGTGAATTGAAAAGGAATGATGTTTCATCAGGACAATGCACAACCCCACACTGCAAAGATCACATCACAGAAGATCAAAGAGCTTGGTTGAGAAAAAATTCTTCATCCACCTTATTCTTCCAACCTTGCTCCTTCAGACTACCATTTGTTTTGTAGTTTACAGAATAATTTGGGGGACATAACTTTTGCAAGCCAGGAGGAGAAGGTCAAAACTGACATTTCAGAGTTCTTCTCTTTGAAACCAAAAGAGTTATACATTGATGGGATTAAAAAGCTTGTAAATAGATGGAAGGAAGTCATAGATAATCAGGGAAAGTACATTGATGATTAAATTTCAATTAAATATAACACTTGATCACTTGTTTTCTTTATTCAAAATTTGGACAGAACTTTTGGGATGACCTGATACTTGTATGAATGTATTTACTTACATACAGTACATGTGTGTGTGTGTGTACCTAATACTATCTCATTATTGCCTGCTGATACAGCCACATATGTATGTGTCCATCTATCATACAGGTATGTGTATGTGTGCATGTATATATGTGTAATGTGTGTATACATTAAGGACATTATACAAAGTAAACACTAATAACCTATATGTATGTCTATCTGCTAATCCGTCAATAAGGAACCATAGCTCATTGGTTTAAAATATTTGAGGTTGAAGAAGATCCGGTTATAAGATGTCCAATGGCAGATTATGTACACTACCCCAGTTTGCTGAAATTAGACTACAGATAGCATGCACCTCAGCTAGAATATATATTTATTTTTTAGATCTCATAGCACCTGTGACCAGATTTGAAAGTGAAGCTAATAAGGAGTATGACGTTACCCAAAGTAGCGAATACTTTATTTTGTAGATGTAGTCTGTGTTGTCTTAAGGCATGGACATATTGGGCAGTTGATTAGGGACCCCATGGTTCCAGTGGGCCTAATTTTGATCTGTGCATGCTGTAGTTTGCTCTCAATAAATTAATATTGTAGGATCCATTTCAGTGATTTGCCCAGGGATCAATGATGCTACTTAGATATCTCTTGCTTTAAGCTTTGTTCACATAAAGTGCAGGAATCTATCTATCTATCTATCTATCTATCTATCTATCTATCTATCTATCTATCTATCTATCTATCTATCTATCTATCTATCTATCTATCTATCTATCTATCTGTCTGTCTGCTTGTCTGTCTGTCTATCATTGTGCATCTGTCTATGGATGACTATTCATATATGTATGTATGTGTGTATGTATGATTGTATATTTGTGTGTATGGATGTATGCATATGTATGCATGCATACATGCATGTATGTATTTATTGTTTGTTCATTCTGGGTTATTTTTTAGAATTTCTCACCAATGGAGAAAGAACTGGTTTCTTACTCACAAACTAGCTAATACCACCTGGCTATTTGCATATGTATGTATGTATGTATGTATGTATGTATGTATGTACGTACGTACATACATACGTAAGTATGTATGTATGTTTGTAGGTAGGTATGTATGTTCACATGTATGCATATGTTCAAGTATGGATATCATTGCATGTGTGGATCTGTATGCTTTAACTCATGTATATGTGTACATATATTTGCATATTAATATGTTTACACTTGAACATATGCACTTATTGAATACCAAACTTCTGGAATGTTTTAATTCTTTTTTCAGATACCTTGTAACAGTAATTCCCTAACTGGCTGTGTTCATTCTGGTTTTGTGAAGCCCAGCTTCTCAAGATGAGGGCTGAGGCTGTTAGTTTTCTATCCAAGCACCTCTGTATTTATCAGTATAACTCTAAAGCTATATTCTGGTTGGCATAGTTCGAAATTAGGAATCTGAGTAAGATCTTTTAGCTTTTATCTTTTACTTGTTCCAGCCATTAGACTGTGGCCAATCTAGGGTACTGCCTTGAAGAGTTTTAGTCGAACAAATCGACCCCAGGCCTTTTTTTGTTGGTGTCTTTTGCTGAACCACTAAGTCACGGAGATATAAGCACACCAATACTGGTTGTCAAACTGTGGTAATGGCAATAGTGGTGGGACAAACACACACACACATTGGGGTATGAGACGCGTGTCTGTCAAGTTTCTGCAAAAACTGCTTTCAGCTGACTAAAAAGACACTTGGGTTTCAGTAGCACAAGATCTCCTTTCAAGAACAATGAAAACTATTTGAAAACTTTGTGTAGGCCTCTGAGAGGTGTTGCTAAGCTTTTGGCAAAATTTGATGCAGATCCTCTACTCGACTTTCTCTGTCATGGTCAATGCGATGATCACTCACTACACACCTTCCTTCCAAGTATTGTTGTAAACAGCAGAAGTGAGCTAGAATGTTAAAACTTAGTGCACATGCACAGCAGAGTTCAAGGTCAATCTGTGTCAAGCAACTTCACTTCTATGTGTCACCTGCACGGGTGCCTTTTATGTGTCACTGGCATAGGTACCTTTTACATGTCACTAGGATGGGAGCCTTTTTTGCGTATCACCAGTACTAGCCACAACTACGATTTCACTTAACTTAACGTCTTCTCAAGCATGGCAAATTGCTAAAAGTCATAGTCACTTGTCATCACCTCCGTGAGTCAACATCTGAAGTTCATATTTCACTACCTCATCCCATGTCTTCCTGGGGTCTTATCTCTTCCACAGGTTCCCTCCACAGTTAGAGATCAGAACACACACACAAACACACACACACACACACACACACACAACACACACACACACACACACACACACACACACACACACACACACACACACACACTCACACTCATACACACACCACCACCACCACCATCATCATTTAACATTCATTTTCCATGCTGGATTGGGTTGGATGGTTTGACAGAAGCCGACCAGCTGAAGGGCCATTCAGGCTCCATGTTTGATTTAGCATGGTTTCTATGGCTGGATACCCTTCCTAACGCCAGCCACTTTACAGAATGTACTGGGTGCTTTTGTGCAGCTCTGGTATTGGTGCTTTTTTATGTGCCACCCATATATATGTAAAATCGGCTCTCAGTTTCTGCCTACCACTCCACTTACAAAGCTTTGATCAGCCCCAGTCTATATTTGAAGACATTTGTCCAAGGTACCAGTGGGAATGAATTCAAAAGCATGTGGCCGGAAAGCGAAATCCTTCATCATGCTGCCACACTGCATCTGTATGACTTAATTTCCAATTTTCCTCAGATCAGCCACAACCAAATATACTTATGTGTCAAGAGTGATTGTAAGCAACGTTATTATAATCTGAACTTTAATATATACATTTCAGTTATTGAAACAAAAGTACATCAAATGATTCAGAAGATTTAGCATCCCTAATTTACACCAGGAATCTAGTAACTTGTCTCTTGTTCATGTGTTCTTGTGTCAGAGGAGTGGTTTATATTTGAAAATTTTTACAAATTTGGGAAAGGTTACATATTTGACTAATTTGAAAACATTTATGCATTTTTGATAATTTTGAAATTTTAGATGTGTTTGTGTGTATATGTGTGATTGTGTGTGTGTGTGTTTATCTACATCTCTCTGTCTGTCAAATTTGTTTGTGTCTATGTATGTATTTGCTTCCCAACCATATGTTCTTGGGTACAATCCCACAGTGCTACACCTTAGGCAAGTGCTTTTTACTGTAGCCTTGGGTCAACTGAAGCCTCGTGAGTGGATTTTGATTAACAGAAACTAAAAGAACGCCATCATATATAAATGTATGTATGTGTATATGTATGTATCTATGTATGTGTGTGTATATGTCTATGTGTATCCTTCTTTACACATCATGTGAATGCCATAAATGAACATCATTATCATACGAGTAAGGTTGTTCCTTTCCTGTCTTCCATGAAAAACACACTGGGGAAATATCACCTTTGTAGTTAACATGTCACCTGCATTTGTGATATTCGTTTTGGCGTACTTTTCAGTTGATTAAAGCTATACTACCAAATAATGATTTCTCTATTCTTGGTAAAATATATACAAAAAAAATACAGCAAAATGACAATATATACGCACACACACACACACACATGCATGCACGTGCACACTCACACACAAATACGTGCATGCAGACACACACACATACACATACAGATACAAAGACATATACACGTCAGGATTTGCTTGGTAGATATCCAGATCATGACTAACATTAAATGATCACCTGCCTAGTGGGTTTTATTAGCTGATTTACATTGTTCATTCAAGCGAGGAGTTAATGTTTGTGTTTAAAATAACCTTGTGTTGATAGCATTGTCTACAACAGTTTGTGGAAATTCATCAAAAGATTGTATTATGTTAGAAGATTTTTAGTTGTCTGATGTTTTTGAAGATAATATTGAACAGAACTGTTTAGATAATTTAAATAAATAAGTTCCTCTTGAGAAGATTATTTTCACTCTTATCTAGTACAGGCATAGCTGTGTGGTTAAGAAGTGTGTTTCCTAACCATGTGATTTTCAGTTCAGTCATTTTTGATAGCCCTGGGCCAACCCAATCCTTGTGATTGGATTTGGTAGGTGAAAACTGAAAGAAACCCATCTATCTATCTATCTATCTATCTATCTATCTATCTATCTATCTATCTATCTATCTATCTATCTATCTATCTATCTATCTGTCTGTCTGTCTGTCTGTCTGTCTATCTATCTATCTATCTATCTATCTATCTATCTATCTATCTATTTATCTATCTATCTATCTACCTACCTACCTACCTACCTACTTACCTATCTATCTATCTATCTATTTATCTATCTATCTATCTATCTATCTATCTATCTATCTATCTATCTATCTATCTATCTATCTATCTATCTGTCTGTCTATATATCTATCATTTATCTATCTACCTACCTACCTACCTACCTACCTACCTACCTACCTACCTATATATATGTATATATATATATATAAATTTTCAGAATGAGATAAAAAAAACCAAGGCTGTGAAAGATTTTAGAACATTTATAAATAGAAGGTCTTACAGCAGTTTCCGGGATATTTTATATATCCCTTCATCAGAGACAGTGTGAGAAAATAGTTAAGCAAGATAAGATATGAAATAGAGAATAAAATGGAGGAATGAAAATAGACATGAGATATGCAGGAATATTGCATCTGTAGATCCATTATTTAGGCAGAATGGTATAACTATAAGATTTCAGTAACTTGTAAGTTCCAATAGTATTTAAATTGGTCATTCCAAGTACACGGTATTATTGAATTAAGGGTTTTATTTAAAGTGACTTAAAAGTTGGGGATATATTTGTAAGGTCAAATCGAAAACAGGAAGAGAGGAAAAAAGAAAAGAAAAATGAAAAAAAGAAAAGCGGGGAGAGAGATAAGAAAGAGGTGAAGAGAGCTTATAATCTACTTGATAAGGCACTGGCATGGCTGTGTAGTTAAGAAGTTCACTATCTAATAATATGAAAAATTTGCAAGCAGGTTACTGTCAAAAAGTTTTACCCTTTAGCTCTTGAACTGGCAATATCTTGCCCAAATATTTTACCTGTTTTATGTTCAGTTGGCCTCTCACACCAATGTCATTATAATCATGTCATTGAAATCTCAAAGCTACAAGATAAAACAGGATTAATTCAAAACAACATGAATAAATAGGCATCACATTTGATAGAGTAATCTGAGTGCTAAAAGGTTAAAAATGTTCAATGTTGTTGGGGTGGGATACCTTTGGATCAAGAAGTGACACAAGATTTTCTTTCTATTCAAAGAGCAGTGAGAAGCTTAGGAAAGACAGGAGCAGTTTGAGAATGAGAGGAAATTAGTGGAAGTTGTATAATTTGTTGAAGTGGCAGAACTGATATGAAGAGTAGTAGGAAAAGAGGCCCTATTTTTTGAATTGTGTATGTGGTGTGTCCACAGGCTCTGTTTGTGGACTGGGCTAAGCTACGAGTCCATTTAATTGTTGACTCATAATAACCTTGCACAAGGAAAAATTGCTACATCTCTTCAGATTTGTTCCCCTCCTTATGCTTCCATATTCTTTCTCTTTTATTTTTATTTCTCTCACACTACTCTTTGTACATTATTTGGTAACATGAGAAAACATCACTTTCTGACAAAAGATACTGTTAAAAATTTTGAACTTGTTTTTTATGGTGAAGCAATTTATAAACTTTTGAGCCTTTAATATATACAGTTGAATCTCGATTTATAAATGCCTCTCATCACAAAAAATTGATTTACAATTTTTCAAACATAAAACATCTTGGGTGATGCACATGCATGCTGGCAACAATGGTCGACATCAAGCAGCAGAGCATCAGGTGCTATCTAGGTTTCACGCACATTCCTGCTCAAATTCACTGCGCCTTCTTTTGAATTTTTGATAGGAAAAATAGTTTTGGTTTAAAAACATTTTGGGTGACAAACAGCCTTCAGAAACAAATTAAATTTGGAAACTGAGGTTCTACTGCACGCATGCATGCGTGCATGTGTGTATGTATGCATATGAACATGTGTGCATGTGTGTGTGTGTGTGTTCCTTGTCCTTGGCCAAAAAATAAACCTAAACATTCGTCTTATTGTGCATTCTTATATATACATGATACATTAACACATACATGAATACGAAGCAGACTTGCAGATACAAATGTTGAGTATATGTCTTTCGGTGTTTTGTGTGTGTGTGTGTAAGAGGAAGATCCAGGATGACATGGGATGAAGTAGTGAAAAATTACCTTCAGATATTGAGTCTCACTGAGGAGTTGACAAAGAGCTGAGATGATTGGTGATTTGTTGTGCTCTAGAAGACCTGTTTGTGTAAGTAAAATTGAGACCCTAAAGGCATATCATTTATGTTTCTGCCCCTGCACACAATTTGTCCCTGATAAATCTCTTCCCCAACACTCATCTTCCTAACACACCTTCATTCACTGCAGTCCCCTTCCCTTTATCTCCCATTCTCCTTTTGGGCTCCCACGAACTTAATTGCACACAGTCTGTCTTTAATAAGTATCTCCTCTACACTCATCTCTCTAACATCCACTCTTTCCATCACATATATATACCTTCCTGTAACATTTGGGTAACACCTCTCTCTCTCTCTCTCTCTCTCTCTCTCTCTCTCTCTCTCTCTTTATATATGTATATATATCAATAATAACAAAGGGTGAAATTAATTAATTAAGAAGTAATCAGTAATTTCACCAAGTAGAAAAGGACCATTTCATGGCAAGTTTAAGTAATACTATATAATTAGGGTTCAGCAACGATTTGCTTCACCACATACTGAAGTTTAGAAATAGCAGTCAAAAAATCTTAGCTATTCCTTCTACTTTAAAGGGAGTTCCCAGAAAAACCAAACCACGCAGGCAAAAGGGAAAAAATGACGAAAAACTCCCTTTAAAGTAGAAGGAATAGCTAAGATTTTTTGACTGCTATTTCTAAACTTTGGTATGTGGTGAAGCAAATCGTTGCTGAACCCTAATTATATAGTATATATATATATATATATATATATATATATATATATATAATATATATATATATATATATATGTGTGTGTGTGTATATAAACTTGGTTAGCCATATATCTCCACTACTGCAAGACACCTATTTCTATCACTCTACTCATACTCTAAACTCTCATAGCCTGGCTCAAGGCCACCTTCCTCAATACTACTCTTCACTCAGTTGAGTGACCTTGTCTTGCAAGTTAATAGGTGACCTTGCTGTCACTGGTTCTGGTGCCATGTTATAAATACCCAGTGCACTCTGTAAAGTAGTTGGTATTAGGAAGGACATCCAGACAAAGCAGACAGTAGAGTTTGGTGCAGTCTTCTGCAAGCAATAAAGTGAATATTAAATAATGATGATGATGATTGTTAATGTGTATGTATGTATGTATGTATATATGTGTGCATGCATGCATGTATGTGTGTGTGAGTTTACATACACATTTGTATATTGACATGTGCTCTGTTAGACATATTAGGTGGTATCAAAATATTCCCAGACTAGTTCTGTAGTATACCAACAGATGGCAGCACACATTTGCATGTACAGTGAAAGCTATCAGTGACCTTCGTGAGGCACTGTGCCGAGTGACATTGCTATGCTTACTTCACAAATTGGGAAATTTGTGCTTTTGTGCTCATGTGTATGTGGTAGTCTGCAATTTTATCCTGGACAGGAAGTTGGAACAAAAGCCAACATGAAATTTTGTGTTAAACTCAGAAAATCTGCCTCAGAGACATTGAGCATGCTTTGGCAACTTTACAGCAACAAGGCAGTGGTTCGTATGCAATGTTTTGAGTGGTGCAGATGTTTCAAAAGGCATGATTGAGCTGCAGCTCAATCAAGAGTATGCTCATTTTTTTTTTTTTGGCATCCACAATATTGTACATCAAGAATTCATCCTGCAGAGCCAGACCATCAATCAAAAATTCTGTGACATTTTGAAGCGTCTAAGGGAGGGCAATCAACAAAAGCAACTGGATCTGTGAAGCATGAGGAATTGGATTCCAATGGCTAAACAATGCACCCTGTCACTGAGCTCTCCTTACTCATGAGTTTCTCACTAAAAACAACATGGTATCACTTCTACACCCACCCTATTCACTAGATGTAGCACCTATGTTCATCCATCTCTTCCCCGAGATGAAAAGGTAGCTCAAAGGTTGCCGTTTTAGCACTATTGTCAAAATTAAGAGCAAATCACAGAAGGTCCTTGACTTGCTAGCATCTTCCAGGCCAGATTCCAAAAGTGGAATGCTGGGACCAGTGTATTGCTATACAAGGTGGTTATTTTCAAAGGAAATGATGTTAAAACTTTAGGTAAATAAGTTATTTTTATTAAACATAACTAGTCTAGGAACCTTTTGATACTATCTCATGCTTTATGAATGTTTAAATCAAACTCAAGCTTATTTTAAAATTTTTCATTTATAGTTCCCAAAAGGTTCTAAAAAAAATTTATCTCAATGAAAAGAAACCCAAAGAAACTGATACTGCTGAACAGGAAGCAGCCTTGTTATCACAGCTCTCAAATCCAAACATTCTGAAGTTCCTAGACAAATTAATTGATGATGAATGTTTCTGTATAATCACTGAATATTGCGAAGTAAGTAGATATTAGTAATTGAATTCAAACACTTTTTGAACTCTTTTGTTGATATTTATGCCTTATTTATTCCCTTCTTACTTTCAGAATTGTACTTGTTTATCAGAGAATTAAATCTGAAATCAAGTGTTAAGATCATCTCACTGCTTTGCTTTGGCAAAAAAGAACAGGTGGCCATAATGAGAGAGATTGTGAAATGGACCAGATTGAAAGGGCTGAAAACAGACTCCCTTCTCTTTGGCCAAGCTCTTATCTACTTTTTCAAGTTTTGCTTGAAAAAGAAATTGAGAGTGGAGAGGAAAGTGCTCCCTTCCAGCAAATTTGTGGAAAGGTGTGTGAAAGTGGTAATGTTGATCTGAATAAATGGGCCTACTCTGAGCATGTGCCTGTAGACTGAAGGAAGAGGATGAGGAAAGGGCACTTGCCCTAGTAGTCAGGGTATTCATGGTTTTATGGGGTTTCCCCAAGCAGCCCTTAGAAGTCTCCATTCTGCTAGGATTTTTTCTTGTTTGATTTGTTTTGCTATTTTACTGTTTACTTACCTTTCTGTAACTTCACATTATATCATACTGTATCCTCCTGTATCTTCTAAAATCTGTTTGTAAACCTTTAGTGGTTAATGAGGTAATGATTGTTCTTGTTGCTGTCATCAGAATCATTAGTGTGTCAGTCAAAATGCTTTGTATTATTTACTCTGGCTCTTCGTAGTAGTAGTAGTAGTGGTGGTGGTGGTGGTAGTAGTAGTAGTAGTAGTAGTAGTAAGCGTTACTCATATAGTAAGTGAATGTAGCATGCTGGCACAGAAAGAATACAAGTAAAGACATGACATTCTAGGGAGAGCAATCCACTGGGAGCTTTGTAGAAAACTAGGATTTGAACATACTGATAGATGGTATACAAGATGTTGTGGGACTTTAACATTCAGACTGACAGAGTAATAGAAGCCAGAAGGCCTGATTTGGTAGTAGTAGATAAAGAGAATAGAAAGTGCCAGATAATTGACTTTACAGTCTCAAATAATGAAAAAATTAATATGAGAGGTATAGAACAAGTAGCAAAGTATCAGGACCTAGCTATTGAATTACAGAGACTATGGAAAGTGCAGGTAAAATGTATCCCAGTAGTTATAGGTGTGTTGAGAACTATCCCTAAAGATCTGAACAGATGGATAGAGGAAATAGGAATAAAACCCAGTTTAGTACAGCTGTAGAAAACAGTGTTATTAGGGACAGCTAGGATACTTAGGAGGGTTCTTGGCAACTAAGGTTACTTGCTGTAACCGGATAGGAGGGTTCTTGGCATCTAAGGCTACTTGTTGTAGCCTGATGTTAAGATTCTTTTCTTTTCCAACAGTCTAATCTGTTGAGTGTATATGAAAATAATAATAATATTTTAAAAGGATTGGCATAACTTCTCACAAAGGTAAATAGACAACACAAAGAGCACTCTGTGATTGCAATAGATATTTTATTGGTTTGTATGATATTTCAACAGCTTGCCTGTCTTTATCAAGTTCAAAATGAAAAGCAATACATAGAAATTCAAATTCAAAAGTTTGACTGAGGAGATCCTGCATTCCCACTTTGAGGGAATGACATCATCAGTCTTCGATTTTCAATTTCACAAATGGCAAAAAGAAAAAGAAAGAAAAAAAGAAAAGATTTCTACTCCCTGTCACAAAAAGATCAAGTTCCTATATTCAGGATACTTTTGATTTTGTGTCTAAATCAACAACTTTTTTAAACACTGAAGCAATGTTGAGAACTGTTTTTTGGTAACCATAGATGTTTCTTCCTTTTATCCCTATATTGACTATGATGAAAGGGTAGAAGCATGCAGGAATGCCTTCAAAAAGGGGTTAAATAAAAGTATTCCATCTAATTTTTTCTGTAGACTATTGAGGTTTGTGTTACGAAGTAACACAATGAAGTTTGGACAAAAATTTACCACCAGATGAGGGGTTGTACCATGGGTACCCCTATGGCAGTTAATTTCGCTAATATTTTCATGACGAAATTTGAGACACAGTTACTGAAGACATCCAAATCCTTGCATTGTCATAAACCAATACTCTGATTACAGTTCATTGATGACATCTTTTTTGTCTGGGATGGATCTCAGAATAGTTTAATTGACTTCTTGCATTTCTGTGACTATTATGCTAAAAACTATGGCTTTAAGTCCAACATAAAATTTGTCTAGTTTTTCAAAAATTAGCGTTGAATTTTTGGACGCAAAAGTTAAGTTTCCTGGAGGCAGAATAGTGACAGAATTATTTTGCAAGCCCACATCATTCCATTATATAATTCAGTCAAATCCCAAATCCCAATTTTTTAGGATAAAATGAATTTGTACTGATATAGGGGATTACTAGAAACATGCAAATGCTTTTGTACTCCATTATGTCAAACACAGTTGCAATGAATCATGATTAAAGGAAATTGCAAATGACATAGCTAATATTAGCAAGGAAAGCCATGTATAATTTTAGCAAAGTAAAATATGTGATGGAATTCCTTTTGTGATTAACTGGCACCAAAATCTTGCTGATATTTCAAAAGTGTTACATGAAAGTTACCAGCATTTTTCAGAAAATTATCCTCGTTTCAAACAATTGCCTCAACTGCCTATTGTATCCTTTAATTGAAATAAAAATATAAGAAAACTATTAACCTCTACTTCTGAGCCCAAGAAAACTAACATTGGTGTTTCTTCTCACTGTACCTTGAAAAGCAGCCGCATGAGAAGTAAGCCCTGTTCATTGTGCAACAACATGAGTCAAGTCAATTCTATTCAGAATCATAACAGAAATGTTATGATTTATACAGAAGGTGGGATGTGTAGAGATTCCCATTTGGTGTACACAGCAGAATGCACCAAACACAACTTGATTTATGTTGGTTGTACAACAGAATAATTAAACTAAAGATTCAGTGGACACAGATATGATGTCAGGTACAATAATAGTAGTTCGACAGAACTTGTCAAGCATTTTATATCAAACAGCTGCAATTTTGAAAAAGACTTGAAAGTGCATATTCTCAGAAAATATTCTGAATCTGCTACGCTTTCAGTCCTCAAAATGCCTGAAGAGAAATATGTTTGTGAGTTATTAACATCCACTGTGGAGGAATGAACAAAATCACAGGGGAATTTCATATTTACACAAAACTGTTTTATTAAATATTCTTCTTCTTTTCCCCTTTCTTTTTCCTTTCTTTTTCTTTTTGCAAGTTGTAAAATTGAAGACAGATGATGTCATTCCATCAAAGTGGGAACACAGGATCTCCTCGTTCAGACTTTTGAATTTGAATTTCTATGTATCACTTTTCATTTTGAACTTGACAAAGACAGGCAAGCTGTTGAAATATCATTCAAACCAATAAAATATCTATTGCAATTGCATCGCGCTCTTCATATTGTTTAATAATAATAATAATAATGATAATAATGATAATAATAATAATAATGATAATAATAATCTTTTCTACTAAAGGAAGAAAGCCTGAAATTTGGGGGAGGGGTTAGTTGATTATAAGGACCCCAGTATGTAACTGGTACATATTTTATAGATCTCATAAAGATGAAAGGCAGTCAACCTCAGCAGAATTTGAACTCAATATAATAATAATAATAATAATAATAATAATAATAATAATAATATTATTATTATTATTATTATATTATTATTATTATAAATATTATCATAATTAAGGTGGCACCCTGCAGAATCATTAGCATGCCAGGCAAAATGCTTAGCAGTATTTTGTCAGACTTAATGTTCTGAGTTCAAATTCTGCTGGTGTCAACTTTGCCTTTCATTCTTTTGGGGTCAATAAAATAAGTACAAGGTGAGCACTGGGGTTGATGCAATTAACCTGCTTCCACCCCAAAGTTGCTGGCATTGTGCCAAAACTTGAACCCATTATTATTATTATTATTATTATTATCATTATTATTATTATTGTTGTTGTTGTTATTATTATTATTATTATTATTATTATTATTATTATTATTATTATTATTATTATTATCATTATTGACAACTTCTCAATTTAATCTCTGTAGGGTGGAGATCTGGATCAATATATTGAAAAATGTGTGAGGGCTAAAAGCACAATAAGTGTAAAACAGACATTAGATTGGTTTATTCAGATATTGCTGGGAGTCAACTATATACATTCACGACATATATTACATCGAGACTTAAAGTCAAGGTAGGACCTTTTTTTCCTGTTATTTTGCTTGTTTAACATGCCAACATAAATTAAATGTTACACATACAAAACTGCATGCACACACTCATACACATGTATTCACTCACACACACACATTCACTCACATCATCATCATCATCTTCTTCCTTTTCTTCAATCATCATTGTCATTTTATGTCCACTGTCAATGCTTGCATGGGTTGGATGGTTTCCTTACCTAGATAAGTTGTGGGTAAACTAATTTTCACTCATATTTCATTCTGGCTTGGTTTATACAGATGGAGACCCTTCTCTAACACCAGCCACTTTTTGGAGTGTACTGAGTGCATTTCTCTTGGCGCCAGCTCTGGAGAGGTGTCATGTTCTCGATAGGACTAAAGAATCCTCACAGCTTCAAACTTTACAGAGTATGCTAGATGTGTTTTTCATAAAACCAGCATCAGAGAGGTAGCCATGTTCTCATTACCACTAAAGGGACTTCATAATACTATATTGCTGCTTGCTTGTTTGTTTCTTTATTGAGTGAGAAGCATGAGAGGCAACAATGGTTATGATAAGAAGGATATACGATAATGGGATAAGTGACAAGTGTATTTGGTATTCTGAGATACCTAAAATATTAAAGGCTATATAACTATGTGTAAGACATACATAAGCCATTCAAAACAAACGTCAAAGACTGTTATGTTCACTTGAATATTTATTATTTGTTATATAGTGTCAAAATTTTACAAAAAAATCTGACTCCATACAACAACTAATAAATGTTCAAGTGAAGTTAGCAGTCTTTGGTGTGTGTTTTTGAATGGCTAAAATGTATCTTCCATGCTGCAGTTATTTTAATTCTAACATATGGTCTCAAATCAAATCACTTGCCTGGCATGTACATCTCCTATCTATATATTTTTTCTTATTCCTTTCTGTTGTAAAGGTCTGAAAATCATTTATTTCTACCGACACAAATTTTCAGTTTTGTGTGGTATAATTTATTTTTGAATAGACTTTCTTTGGTTTCTCATTTTTTACATTTTTCTTCAACCAGCATTTCAACTGTCTATGCCCAATTTTGCCACACTTAAAACAATCTTTATTAAAATGCGGGTCCCTGCAACCATAGCACAGTTTTGGATTTATATTTTTTTTTCTGTACTTTCTTTACAGGTTTGTATATTATTCTTATTATTATTGTCTTCTATTTTTCTTGTATCTTCTCAAAGGTTTTTAATTTGTTGGCATTCCTCAGCCATTTTCTGCAAGGTTAGTTTCACATCTTGATTCAACTTTGATAATATTCTTTTTCTAATTTCTGCGTCCCCTGTCGCCACAAGCCCTTTAACAAATATTAGGCACTCGAACATATCTGGTTTTAATTCTTCCATCTTAAACCTTTCACAAGCCTTATGGACAATACCAGCATATGTTACAAAGTCATCGACTCATTTTTCTTTAAATAAACATTCCCAGGTTTGTATATTATTCTTATTATTATTGTCTTCTATTTTTCTTGTATCTTCTCAAAGGTTTATTATTTGTTGGCATTCCTCAGCCATTTTCTGCAAGGTTAGTTTCACATCTTGATTCAACTTTGATAATATTCTTTTTCTAATTTCTGCGTCTCCTGTTGCCACAATCCCTTTAACAAATATTAGGCACTCGAACATATCTGGTTTTAATTCTTCCATCTTAAACCTTTCACAAGCCTTATGGACAATACCAGCATATGTTACAAAGTCGTCGGACTCATTTTTCTTTAAATTTAAACATTCCCACCGAATGTTAAACAGCGAACTTTTTCCCTAAAAATATTAATCAAAATATTTATTGTTTCATCAAAACACAATTCCGCAGGCTTTCTCGGCAAAATAAAGTGACAAAAACTTTCATGTTCCAGAGGGGTAAGTTTACGCAAATGTAGCCTTACCTTCCTTTCACTAGACCATCCCTTGCATTCCTCTCTGGATATGTCTTCGTATCACCTGTAATACGCAGTAAAAGGTAGTTCCTTCATCCGGTTTGTACTGAAATTCTTCGATGAAGTTTGCATCATCTTCTGCTGAAAATGATTCTGTCGTATTTCTTGACTGCAGTAACAACTCTGTTAACTTCTGTAGTTGCTGCTGTTGCTGCTCTTGTTGTTTTCTCCATTTTGGTGCTATTTGAAACCTAGGTGCACTGTTGTATCACATGTTCAACGTGCGATATAACAGGATAATAATAATGTCCTCACAAATCATTCTACTCAAGATACTGGTAATAACCCTTGACAATACGCAACTCTTGGCTTTACACTTCTGAAGGACCTCTGCGTATGTCCATTTATATTGTGGCGCAGTCCATAAGGAGCCAACCAATAGGGGTGTTCTACTTCCACACGACAATATATATAATATAAACATACAGACATGACAGAAGTAAATAGACACCCCATAAAACATCGTTTTTATGTTTATTCCAATTTGCAATGGTTTATATTTTTTATTAATTAACATTTTTATGTTTCAGGTTCTATATGTGACTGTTTAATCATGCCATGTACAAAAGAAACCTTAGAACTGTCTGAATTTCAAAGAGGCTATATTGTGGGTCATTCTGAAGGTGGACATCATGTAAAATCACAGAAAACCTTAGGATCCCACTTTCTACAGTTAATAAAGTAATTGTGCAATTCACTAGAGAAGGGAAGGTGTCCACATCACCTTGCCCAGATCAACCAGGGCCCTCTGGCATGACCCTTCTCTTTGTTAAGAGAAGTGTGGAGGATAATCCTCATTGCAAGGCCTCTGACATAGCAGAACAAGTTGATGTCAGTCCCAGAACAGCTGTTGGGTATCTTCACAAACTTGGCTACTATGGCAGAGCAGCAAGAAAGAAGCCACTTCTTTGACCAGCCACATCAGGCAGAGAAAGGACTGGGCCCGTGAAATGGTGGAGAGGTCACTAGCATTTTGGGACACTATCATATTCTCTGATGAATCCAGATTTGCTGTATTTCCTGACAGTGGTCGAGTGTGGTTCTGGACACTCAGTGATCAAAAATTTGATGTGAAAAGATTACAGCCAGCAATGAAACACAGTAGATATTCTGTGATGGTCGGAGGAGCAATTTGGATCAATGGTTGATCAGAACTGGTGAGGGAAACATAAATGTGTCCATATTTCAGAAAGGACTCCTTTCAATCTTCTCCAGTGGTGAAATGATTAAAGAAGACTCTGTATTTATGGAAGATGGGGCTCCTTGCCACACAGCTAAAATAACCCAAGATTTGCTGGATGAGAATGGCATTAAAAAGCTTCCATGGCCAAACCAGTCACCAGATATGAACCCTATTGTACACCCCTGGGACATAATGGACAGGTCACTTCATTAAAAAGAACAAGAAAGCATCTTCAAAGCCAGATCTTTTGAGATTACTGCATGAAACTTAGCAAGAAATTCTGCAAGTGAATATTTGTCATCTGATCAGTAACATGCCTAATAGGGTCCTTGCATTGAGAAATGCAAAAGGCATGTCTACTAAATATTAAATATTCACATTATAACATTTAATGAATAATTGGAATGTATAATTTCAGATTTAAATAAATTTTAATGATTATGAAGGTGTCTATTTACTTCTGTTATGTGTGTCTGTGTGTGTGTGGTGTGTGTGTGTGTATCATCATTTAACATGTCTTTCATGCTGGCATGGGTTGGACAGTTTAACAGGAGCTGGTGACACAGAGAACTGCTTCAAGATCTGCTGTCTGTTTTGACATTATTTCCACAGCTGGATGCCTCCTAATGTCAACTATTTTACAAAGTGAACTGAATGCTTTTTCGCATGGCATCAGCACCAGAAAGGTCTGTTTGATAAGTTAAATAAGATTCAGGTAAAACCTTATGAAATGCTATGCAAAGCTCATCCAAAGTTATTGGTTACCTGATGTCATCAGACAGCAGAAATGCTCCTGCTACTGGATATACATCAGGAATGATTACACAACAGCTCACCAATGTACTGTAGGTGTAAAAATGGCTTGAAACAATTGTAATGGTTTTAAATAGAGAATGTCATTCATTCCATTTTCTATCATTTATCTATCTATCTGTCTGTCTGTCTTCACTGTTCCAATAAGTGTCAAAAGCCTTGTGAGTAGATTTATCAGACAGCATGAAGCCTGTTGTGTGTGTGTGTGTGCATGTGTGTGTTTTCATCTTTGTCTTAACTGCAAATGATAGTTGTAAAACAAGTGCTAGTATCATCCAAGCAGTGTAATTCATTTCCAATCTTCTATGAAAAATGTCCCATCATGGGGAAATATTAACTCACTTGGAAACAAATGGGGGTTGGGTACATGAAGGGCTGTAAAAAACGGGTCATTGCTGGTGAGGGTATTATGAGATCAGAGTGCAAACCTTACTTAAACCTCTTTGTAACATGCAGAAGTAACATTGAGTCTATTCTTTAACATGCTGGTTCCCACACAGCACATGTCTTGAGGAATAATTCTTAAATAATTGTTTTTCATCATATATTTTGCATCTGTACATGACCTTTCAAATAGAACTGAAGTATCATGATACACACTCACTGTCACATTACTGAAGAATGTATTTTTTGGTATGTTTGTTCTATATTCCTGAAACAGTAGCTGTTAAAGTCCTTCAAGTTTTTCCTTTAACTGCAATGGATTTCAATTTTACAAAAAGGAATTTGTTTTTGCCAATATATTAACTTCTCTGTTTCACTTCTTATAGTAAGCAGAACAAACTATATTCCATTACTGTTTGAATCAAAATGAGAAATCAGCAATGAAAATATGTATATAATATACATATAGTCTTTTTTGAAGTTTGTGTTGTGTTGTGTTGACAGACTTGCTTTTAAAATTCCTGCATTGTTTTTAATCAAAATGTGTTAATTGCTATGGTAACAACACTACCTATCTATCTACACTCCCTCTTTCTTTCTTTCCCTCTCTCTCTGTATTTGTATATTATTATTATTATTATTATCATCTTCACTTAGGTGTTGATGTATTCAAAATCAGAGGTGTGGCAGAAACAGTTTTAGTCATAAGTTACGTCAGTCTAAATCCAAATTTAGGGAAGACAGTTCTCTGCTAGCATTTCACAATTTTTGGTTATATCAACGAGAAAGTTAAAAGCTTGTTGTTAAAGACTATCCTTAATATTAACATTGTTTAATGCTATCATCAACATTCTTCCAATAAAGGATATAAGTAACAAAGCTTCCCTCTTTTTACATCCTTGCATATTAAATTGTCCTTCCAGTTGATTTAGTATTTGATATTCAAATGTCATGCCTAACATTTAGGATTCCTTGGCTATTACTCACTGATAATTGTTTGAAATGGTTGACAATATCTTCTACATATTTCATGATATTTAAGGTTAAAAACAAATAAATAAACAAACAGGCACCAGTTATTTTTAAGGCTATGAGACTGAAATGCAGTTAAATGAGTGGAAACCTGAAAGAACTTAACAGATTTTCTTTGCTATATGTTAATGAATATACTAATATATCTAAACACTTAGATCTTGAAGATATGATAGTGTTAACAATAATAATATAATAATAATAATGCCCTGATACAGTACCAGGCATTGGCTCTCATGGCTTCTCATCTTAACTGATTGGTAGTGTTATCATGTACATTGTTTTGTCTTGGTATAAAAGATGGGCTACAGCAAATATTCTGCTCAATACTACAGATTTGCTTGTCAGTTGTTTGACCGTAACCAGTTGAGCATGTCCCTTGGTGGCTGACGATATGTGCATCTCTGATCACGAGCTGAAGTAGTTGGGAAGCATCATAGCCATATGTTGAGAGGAATTCTTTGGGATTTGGATAATTCACCTCTGGAAACATGGGTGCTTCATTCATCATCCTTAGACAACCCTTATTCAGGGACATTTTGAGCGGGATGGGTTACTTGACCTGAAGAAAATTTAACTCAGCCCCACCTGCAAGGTCTTGCATTGTTTATCTTGATATGAGATCACCATGTCGAGCACATATCATTGTGATGCATGTGCCTGGTATACCCTCATCAGACGAGTAGTCATGATGGGTGTATTGGGCTTCGTATAATTTACCCTAGTGTCACTTTGATGGTATGCATTGCTCTCTCATTCATTAATAATAATAATAATAAGGACAATAGTCATAATCCTTTCTACTATAGGCACAAGGCCTGAAATTTGTGGAGAGGGGATACGTTGATCACATCGAACCCCATATTTGACTGGTACTTAATTTATTGACCCCGAAAGGATGAGAAGCAAGGTCAAACTCGGTGGAATTTGAACTCAGACTGTAAAGACAGATGAAATGCCACTGAGCATTTTGCCTGGTGTGCTAATGATTCTGCCAGCTCGCTGCCTTAATAATGATAATGATGATAATAATAATAATAATTATAATAGTAAAAATAAACAAAAAAAAAGGAGTAAGCACTTCCTACAGCAGAGGTTAAATATTTGTTTACTATCACAGTGATCAATGGGTGCAGTGATCTTGAAAAAAAAAAATTATTTGAGGATGATCTCTGGCTTACCATCCATACAGGAAGTGCAAAAACTTGTTTTAACTGGTATGTCACATATATTGTGAAGAACATTGTTGCTGTGAATTTTCTTTCCTTTTCTCCCTTATTTTCTTTTTTAATTTTTTTTTCCTTTTTTGCTTTGCCTTTCTTCTTTCTATTTTCTATCACATGACTTTGTAAATGAACCATCTGGTGTGTTTATATTAATGGCCTACATAAGGTGGAAAGCTGGCAGAATCGTTAGCATGCCAGGCAATATGTTTAACAGTATTTTGCCCATTGCTACATTCTGAGTTTAAATTCCGCCAAGGTCAATTTTGATTTTCATCCTTTCAGGGTTGATAAATTAAGTGCTAGTTAAACACTGGGGTTGATGTAATTGATTAGTCCACTCCCCACAAATTTCAGGCCTTGTGCCTATTGCTGAAAGGATTTTAACAGCCTGCCAATGTATAACAGTGAGTTTTCTTGCCCTAGGTGTTGGGAAGACACTTGGCAAGAAATGGAAACAGAATTGAAAGAAGAAGAAGACAATAATAATAATGATAATAATGATAATGATAATGATGATAATAATTATAATAATAAAAGTAGTAATAATAATAATAACAACAGCAACAACAACAACTATAATAATTATAATAATAATTTTCTGTTAATAATAATTGTAGAATAAAGATACAAATTTGTGGAAGTGATATGTAGTTTATTATGTTAAGCACAACCCTTTTTATTGATCCTTGAAAGCTGGGAAATAAATTCAGCCCTGACAAGATATTAAATTTGAATTTAGACTGTCATAACTTAGAACTAAAACTGTTTCTGCTACACCTCTGTCTTTAAACATTCCAACACCAAAGTGAAGATGATAATATTAATAATAACAGCAACAACAACAACAATAATCCTTTCTACTATAGGCACAAGGCATGACATTTTGGGAGAGGGGGCCAGTCAATTAGAATGACTCCAGTACACAACTGGTACTTAATTTATCAATCCCTAAAGGATGAAAGGCAAAGTTAACCTTGGCAGAATTTGAACTCAGAACATAAAGACAAATGAAGTGCTGCTAAGCATTTTGCCTGACATGCTAATGTGTCTGCCAGCTCGCCACTTTACAACAACAATAATAGAAAGAAGAAGAAGCTATACCTGGTCCCTCAACACTATATACTATATAAAAAAATAGCTCTGATAGGAACAACCCACATCCTACACAAAACGCTATCAGTTCAATGATACAACCCAAACAAAATAACCCACAAACACAAGATACATTCTATACTTAAATGTCCAATAAAATAAACAACCACTACTACTACTACTACTACTACTACTACTACTACTACTACTACTACTAATAATAATAATAATAATAATAATAATAATAATAATAATAATAATAATATTAATAATAATAATAACCAGAACATGATAGTTACAAATAAATGTTGACATCATACATGTAGTGTCATTCATTTTCAGTCTTCAAAAAAAAAACGTCCTGCCATGGAAAAATAATACCTTGCTTGGAAATAAATAAGGGTTGGTGACAGGAACGGCATTTGATCATAGAAAACCCACCTTAATGAAAAGAGAAATGAGTATGACAATGACTATCATTGTAGGAATGCTTGATCAGAATTGACTTGGATTAGATAGCAAAAGTAATGATCCTCCTCCTCTTCCTTCATCATACTTGGATGAATTGAACAGAATTTGTTGAGGCAAATCTTTTTGCAGTCAGATGCCCTTTCTGTTGTAGACCCTCACCTATTTCCAAGCAAGATAATATCTCCCCATGGCCAGGCATGTTTCCATGGAGGATTGGAAATGAATAAAACTGCTTGTATGACAATAACCTTTGTTTACAATTAGTGTGTGATGCTGAGAAAGAGACACAAGCACACACATGCGCATGCACACACACACACACACTTACACACACATACACTTACACACATACATACTCACATACAAATGTGTGTGATGGGCTCCTTCCAGTTTCTTATTTCTTTACTGCCCACAAGGGGCCACACACAGAGGGGATAAACAAAGACAGACAAATGGATTAAGTCGATTATATTGACCCCAGTGCGTAAAAGGTACTTAATTTACGACCCCGAAAGGATGAAAGGCAAAGTCAACCTCAGCGGAATTTGAACTCAGAACGTACCAGCAGACGAAATATCACTAAGCATTTGGTAGTTTCTGTTCACCAAATCCACTCATATAGCATTGCTCTGCCAGGGAATATGTAGAAGATACTGGCCCAAGGTGCCACACAGTAGGATTGAACCCAAAACTACATGGTTAGGAAGCTGTACCCTGTGCCTAACCATGCCTACATTTCATTGTCTTTATAATACATTTTTCATGTTGTATCTTTAGGAACATCTTTTTAAAGAATGGCATCATTAAAATTGGAGATTTCGGAATTTCAAGAATATTGGCAGGACCATCAGACTATGCTTCAACTTTTATTGGGACTCCCTATTATATGAGCCCAGAAGTGCTGAAACATGAAGGTTATAACTGCAAGGCTGACATTTGGTAAGCGCTCATTATTTTCCTTTACATCAAAAATTTTATTGTTTTTACACAACAGTATGCTATGATGATTTTGAGAGAGACCTGGTTACTATTTCATGCAATATGATTGATTGTGTAGTGTTTCCCTCACTGACTCTTAAAAAAAACTGACTACTTTATTATTATTATTATCATTATTATTTTTTTTTTTTCTTCTTTCAAATTTGCTTCCATTTCTTGCCGAGTGTCTTCCCGACTCCTATGGCAAAGAAACTCATAGTATACATTGGTAGGCCATTAAACTAAACTCAATAGTTCGTTCATTTTTTAAATTTTTTTAAAGTTAAATTAAAATACATGGGTAGTAATAGTTCTCACATCGACAATGCTCTTCTCAATACGTGTGATGTACCAGTTAAGACAATCTTTTGCACTTCTTGCAGGGATGGTAAGCCAGGGATCATTCTCATATAATTTTCGGTTCCCTTCTTGATCATTCCTAGTGCTCCTACGATCACTGGTATTGTAACCGCCTTGAGATGCCACATTTTCTCAATTTCAATGAGTAGGTCTTTTTATTTTCTGAGCTTGTCAAACTCTTTTGCCGAGATATTATGATCACAGGGGATGCTCATGTCGATCAATAATCAAACTTTATTGTTTTGGTCTTTCACAACAATATCTGGTTTATTAGCTTTGATGGTTTGGTCTGTATGTACTGGAAAGTCCCACAGAATTGTTACATTTTCTCCTTCGGTTACAGCTTCAGGGTGGTGATTATACCACTTGTCGGCAGTTTTGATATTGTAATGCCGACTTATTAGCCAGTGTAAATATTGGCCAACTCTGTCATGTCTTAATTTATACTCCACTGGTGCTAAGACTTTACATCCAGAGATTAGGTGGTCCACTGTTTCAATCATGTCATTGCAGAATTGGCATTTTGGGTCTGCTCCATTTTTCATCACATTGGCATGGTAGTTCCGGGTTAATAGGCTTTGATCTTGAGCAGCCAGGATGAAACCTTTAACAAGTTCCCCATGTCGCATCTATTTAGGGATCCTGCAATCATTCATTCTAACAAGGTGTCCAGTTCAATGTAACCGGTGTTTGTACACCATCACTTCAATACTCAATTATATTGGCTTTCCTCAGGACCTGTGTATGTCAGGTCACTTGTAAGGCTCTCATGGGTGCTGCTGGTAACATGGAACCCAGTACAACCTGTTGCATGGTCAGGTTGTCAACAACTAAACCAGCACCCCAACCAGGCTAGCCTGGTGAGGAGGGTTGCTAGAAACCCAGTAGAACTAAAAACAAGACCATAACTAACTTTTAGGAACATTGTGTGCTCAAGACTACCTTTTATATAGGCATACATATAATTAAATCGTGCTATTACAACCACATCTCATCATTCAAACACAAAAATAAGGAAAATGTGACATCACTTAGCAAGCTAATATGGCAACTTAGGGATGAAAAGACTGAATATGAGCTAAAATGGTCAATCCTAAGTTGAGCTAAACCATATTAAATAGCAAGAAGTTGACGTGAACTTTGCCAAGAGGATTCATTCTAAATATTTACATCAGAGAGTAGCTTTATTAACTGTAGGCAGGAATTAGCAACATACTGTAAGCATTCTTATAATAAATCCTAGATAACTTTAACACCATAGCAAGAGACATAGGTCAGGATAGGTATGATGCCTAAGAGATAAATGTGAATTAACTAATTTTTATATGTATATATATATATATATAATATATATATATATATATATATATATATATATATATATATATATATATGTTTTTATTTTGTTTTTATCATCATCATCATCATCATCATTTAACATCTATTTTCCATGCTGTCATGGGTTGGACAGTTTGACAGGAGCTGGTCAGCTGCCCAGGTTCCATGTCTGTTTTGGCATGGTTTCTACAGCTAGATGCTCTTCCTAATGCCAACCATTTCACAGAGTGTACTGGGTGCTTTTCACACGGCACTTCAATATGGCACCAGCACAGGTGTTTTTATGTGACACCAGCACACAAGCTTTTACATGGCACTGACATGGGCATTTTTACATAATGCCAACATGGGTGCATTTATGTAACACCTGCATGGGCACTTTTATGTGGCACCAGCACAGGTGCTTTTACATGAGTGGCACCAGCATGGATGCTTTTACATGATACTGGCACAGGTGCTTTTATGTAGCACCTGCACAGGCGTTTTTACATGACCCTAACACAAGTGGTTTTTATGTGACACCAACACTTAAATGCTCTCAAGACAAGGACCTCTTGGCTGAGTGAGGGATGTAGAGGACATGCTGTATGTATGGACAATATATGAATATCTTTAATTGTTATTTTAAAGTCAAAACAATGCAAATTATAAGAAATAATACAAGCAGATGGTTTGTACTTTTGCCTTGTATTTCAATATTTTGGGGTTAGAACCATTTCTTCAGAAAATCTTCAGAGAAATGGTATTGTGAGCTGACTTCTCTATTCTGTAGTGTGTTTATATGAAGGGTTGCATTGCATGATCAATAAAACAAGTTGGTGTTTGGAATATAAATAAATATGAAATTTTGACGGAAGATTTTAAATATAAATCACTTTGAGGCTGGAAGTTTATATTGTAAAATCAAAAGCAGTCTTGTGTGGGTTGATATCAAAAGGGTTAATCTCTTTACTTCTATGGTTTTGTAAAAAATTAAAGGAAACTTCAAAAAATTATTTCACCTTCAACTAATTTTTATATGGTGCATTGTTGTGACCCTGAGAGAGAGGTGGTGTTGAGTGAAATATGTAATTTCTCTTTCTCAACAAAATTTTTCTCTCCATTACTTAGTCCGACTGTAACGCTTTCATGCGATTAGTTGAAGTGTGAGAGAAAAACAGGGAGAAAGAAAAAGGAGAGAGAAAAAGAGGGTAAGGTGAAGAGTAAGAGAGAAGATGGAGAGTGCTGCATATTAATTCTATAAAATTGTGCATAAAGTATATAAAGTGTATATATAAAGTGCATTAAGTAATCATTGTATTCCAATTTCCTTCACTTTTCAATGATTAGTAGATGAGCAACTATCTTTTGATACAGACACAACACAGGCTAAGCTTTCAGGTTTTTTGGATAAAGTTTTCAGAAATAACCCAATAAGTTTGCCATTAACTCTGTGAAAATTCCATGAGTCCTGTTAATCATCATTATTATTATATGATCATATCATCAGCCAGTAAGAGACATTCTCAACTGGTTATGGTATTATATATATATATATATATAGTATTGAGCAGAATATTTGCTATAGCCTATCTTGTACGCTAAGACAAAACATATACATGCTAACACTTCCAATCAGTTAAGATCAGAAGCTGTAACTAAGTGGTTTGACAAAAGTGACCATCAGAATAAGTACCAAGATTAAGAAGCAAAATAAGCACTGGGTTCAATTTGTTCAATTAAACCCTTCAATGCAGTGCCTTGGCATGGTTGCAGTCCAATGACTGAAACAAGTAAATAATGAAAGCTAAATCCTATTTTTTGTCATTGAATCTTTTCAGGTCTATTGGCTGTATCCTATTTGATATGTGTGCATTGGAGCATCCATTCACTGGAGAATCTTTTTATTCAATTGTGAACAAGATTGTTAAAATGGAACCACCACCTCTGCCCAACCGCTATCCCGAAGAATTAAGCAATATATTCAATCTGTAAGTTATCTTATCTTTTATCTTTACTCATGCTGGGGAACCACCTCAAAGTGTTTTAGTTGAATGAATTGACCCTAATTGACCCCGGTACTTACTATTTACTCTTTCAAGCCTGATACTGAATCTGTTGGTCTCTTGTGCTGAACTTCTAAGTCATGAGGATGTAAACAAACCAGCATTGATGGTCAAGTGGTGGTGAGGAACAAACACGAACACAAAGACACACACATACATAGATCATCATCATTGTCGTCGTCATTATCATCATCGTCATCACCATTTAATGTCTGCCTTCCATTCTAGTATGGGTAGGATGGTTTGGTAAGGAACCAGCAAGCTACAGGGCTATGCTGAGTTCCAGTGTCATTTTTTACATGGTTTCTACCACTTTACAGAGCATATAGAGTGATATTTTTTTTCCATGCCACTAGCTCCAGTGAGGTTTTCATGTAACTTACACGACAGGAAAGAACTAAGACAAGCCAGGTGTTGACAGGTATAAGTATGACAAAGTGACAAGCACAGGTGTGTTGCTATAGAATAGATAGATGGCTGAAGGAGATGAGAGGAAGGTAATGAAGAGATGCTAGAGCAAACTCTCAAAGAACAAGAAGGTGAGCATCAGAGAGAATGCAGACAGTGGATCATTGGAGGGGATGAGAGAGTGGATGTTTTCATAAGAGTATGAAGTGGGAGTAAACAGGTGGAGGTAGTGCTTAATATAGTGAGTGATGAACAAGTGTGTGAGTGCATATGATTGGAAATACTAGTATGTAGAGAGGTAAGGTGAGAGATACTGGAATGACTCAGGAGGGAGTAAAGAATATATTTCTTTACTACCCATAAGGGGCTAAACACAGAGGGGACAAACAAGGACAGACAAACGAATTAAGTCGATTACATTGACCCCAGTGCGTAATTGATACTTAATTTATCGACCCTGAAAGGATGAAAGCAAAGTCGACCTCGACGGAATTTGAACTCAGAATGCAGTGGTGGACGAAATACCGCAAAGCATTTTGCCCGGCGTGCTAACGTTTCTGCCAGCTCGCCACCTTGAAAGATATGTTGGTAGCGAGAACAATGGGCAAGGTGTAGGAGTAGTGGAGAGAAAGAGAGATAGGGATACATAAGGGGCTTTAGTTCATGGGTTGTAATGGTAGAGAGATGTTCAGAATGGAATGTAGTAGAAGGGAGAAAGAGCAGTGACTGTAGGTAAAGAAAAGAAGCGATTGGTTGAAATAGTGTGAACAGGGATAATGAGGAATGAAAGTAGTTGAAGGGCAGGAAACCATTTGGAATCGGATGGGATGGGATGTAATATCTGCTGATGCTGCTCTCTGCTGAATATGGCAGCTGTGTAGTGATATAGATGGAGGAGGGAAATGTTTGACATGTCAGAGAGAAGAAGAGGAAGAAACCTTTTTTATATATAGATTTTTTTCGATTGGTCTGGAAGGAGGAGCTATACTCATTGTCTTAGTAAGCCCTTCCAGACTGGTGAGATAATCTTGTTATTTTTTTCTCTTGAACAGTTGTAAGTTAACAGTTACAGGGAGATAATTTCTGAAGGCCAGTGTTCTGGCTGAGAGGACTGGGTATAATAGTGAAAGATCTGGAAGGGGTGGACACAATATAGATCATGAGAAGACGGAAAATGAATGAATTGGGAGTGCCTAAGTGGTGGTCACACAAGACAGGCAAGTTCTGAGAAGCAGAAATCACTGTAATAGGAGCAGAAAAAAACAGAGAGAATATGTTTGTGGACCAGAGAATGGAATGTGTTGGTGAACAACATGCTATTCAGTTGAGCAGTTTTTCATCTTGAATGCAGTCTAGGAGGTAGTCTATATATGTAGTAGCAGAACCACCCGAAATATGATAACAGTACTCTATTGTGGTCTAACTTGAGAGTTGTAGAGGCTTAGTAGTTATAGTGGACTGAAGTATTTTCTGATCTGAAGAGGAAGGCCAGTCTTTACAATATTATAGATGTGAGTATCGAAGAAGATCCGCATTGGTGGTGAGGTCTAGCATCTATAGTGACATTGAGGGGTCTAATTGCATGCTGTTCATGTTTAGAGAAAGGAGTTCTGTTCATGTTTAGGGAGTTTTCTCAGTTCATGATATTCATGTTTAGGGATATTTGAGGTGATTGTGTCTTTGTACTGTTGAAGAAAATAAGTTTGGTATTCATTGCAAGATTATTTTGAGGTCTTTCTTCAGGGAGCCATTGTGGGTTTAGCATAAGATGTTTTGAAGTTCTCTGTTTGTACTCTCTCTCTCTCTTACATTCACCTTCCTATAATATCACCACCGTCTTTGACTTCCTTACAGATTCTCCCACTTATCCTTATATAATGCAAGGTAACCATATATTTCCTCTGCAGCAAGACACCTGTGCCTGTCCCTCTATTCCATCTGGAATAAAGCCACTTCTGTCTGTTACAACCCCACTCAGTCCAGGGTTTTTTTTCTTTGTTTTGTAAGTTATTTGGCAACCTTATTAGTACCAGTGTCATGGAAAAAGCATCCAGTACACTTTGTAAAGTAGTTGGTGTTAGGAAGGGCACCCAACCTTAGAAATTGTGCCAAAGCAAACACTGGAGCTCAACACAGTCCTCTGGTCTGGTGGATCCAGTCAAACCATCCAACCCAAGTCAGCATGGACAATAGACATCAAATGATGATGATGATGATGATGTTTAAGGAACCTGTGTGGGTTTGACATGGGGTCCAGTTTGCATGTGGATGATGTTTGGATGGAGAAAAAATGTAAGGACAAAACCAAACATTGGGATGCAGCAGAGTTAATAGAATTTGGACCAGAGAATGCTCCATAAATACATACTGTCATAGTGCAATCTGACAAGAGGCCACTGATCCAAGAGATGAAAGATAGATAGGTGTGCAATTTTAGCATACCAAACATAGTCAAATGTTCTTTTGATATCAAGGCCAACAATATTGCTTTTGTTAAATTTCTCAAGGACAATAGTGCACTGTTGAGTGACATAGGAGAGTGAGCTCTGGCTTTATGAAATTTGTATTGGTAATCATTAACCATTTAGCAATTAAACCAGGCATGTCCAACCCAAATATACTACCTGTTTTATGTTCAAACCAGACAGATTCAGTCTCTCACCCCATCTTACAATGTCATTCTGAAAATAAACAGTCACGTCGTCAAAATCTCAAAGCGACAAGATAATGCAGGGTTAATTCAAAACAATGTGCATAAATATGTAATCTGAAAGCTAAAGGGTTAAGGAGGGAGAAAGGTTCAAAGTATTGGAGAATGTTGTTAATGGCTGTTTCCTTTGCCTTTTAGATTTTGGCAGTGATTGTGATAGAATAGTTAGTTAAATATTTGCATGTGCTGAAAATCAATACAGAATAAAATATCTAACATTGCTTTGATTACATGAGAAAAAGCGCACAAAGTTTACATTGCGTATTTTTCAACAAAAACACTCCTTTTTGATACCAACCCACGTAGATTTGCCCTTCGTTCCATAATGCCAACTTTCTGTATTAAAGCCCTCTCCACCAGAATCCGAGCCTTCAGGAATTACTTCCCTACAACTGTTAATTTACTACTGTTCAAAAGAAACAATAATTAGATTATTTCATCAACCTCAAAGGGCTTGCTAAATAAAAATACAGGTATGTGATGGAGAATGAAATTTTGTTACATCCATAGCTCTTCTGAATTCATTAATGGAGCAAAATGGCTACAAATTCATTAATGAAGTGAAATGTAAATCACAGACTTAGCTTACCAAGTACTTATCTTATGTGTAAATACAACAATGAATGGCATCTGAATTCATCATCATCATCATCATCGTTTAACGTCCGTTTTCTATGCTAGCATGGATTGGACAGTTCGACCGGGGTCTGGGAAGCCAGGAGGCTGCGTCAGGCTCCAGTCTGATTTGGCAGAGTTTCTACAGCTGGATGCCCTTCTAACGCCAACCACTCCATGAGTGTAGTGGGTGCTTTTTATGTGCCACCGACACAGGTGCTAGACGAGGCTGGCGAACAGCCATGCTCGGATGGTGCTTTTTACATGTCACCGACACGGATGCCAGTCAGGTGGCAATTATTTCAAAAGAGTGGATAGAATGCTCCACAATATATGTTTAAAATAATACCTTACATTGAAATTTCATGCTAATTTATGTTCTAATCCTCCTATTGAAGCAGATTTTCTATAGTTGGATGCCCTTCCTGTTGCTAATTTTCACCTATTTTCAAGCAAAATAATATTTCCCCATGGCAAGACATGATTTCACAGAATACTGGAAATGAATGATACAGCATGTATGACTGTGGCAGTTAGTCATTTACAACAGCCACACAGTGTCAAACCTGAGAGACACAAACATACACACACTCACACTCTCACACTTACATAGACAATGGGCTTCTTTCAGTTTTCCTCTATCAAATCTACTCACAAGGCTTTGGTTGGTCCAGAGCTATAGTAGAAGACACTTGCCCAAGTTGCCACATAGTGGGACTGAACCCAAAACCATGTGGTTGCAAATTGAACTTCTTAGCCACACATCCATACCTGCATTTAACAAAGTAATTTTACTAAATTTCTCATTGTTTTCAAAATTAATCAAAACAAAATGATGACAAAAGGGATTGCAGGAAAAACTGCTTTTTAATTTTATTTTGTGATCAATAAATTCAACAATTTAAGTTTATATTTTTTTAGACAAATCCTAAAATTAAATGAAGAATAAATATGTTTAGACATCTAAATAAAATGGACGCAGACACAAAAGTTAGCTAAGTTTGATTCCACTCTCTTTTGATTCTTATTTATGTGGCTTTTGTACAGGCTTGGTTTGGACATTAAAAAATGTATTTTATAATCATAGCAAAATTCTCAAGAAATTAAGGTGCTCCAGCATGGCCGTGGCCTTTCAGGCTAAAACATTTTGAAGGACTTAAGGATTTATTCCTTTCTTTTTTTTCTCTCTTTTATAGAATGTTGAAGAAGAACCCAGCAGAACGACCATCAACCAGAGATATCCTGAAAATGCCTTTTATTTGTCGACATTTTCCTGTAAGTACATTTGTGTGTGTGTGCTTGTGCATGCATGCATGCACCTGCATGTGTGCATGTATCGTGAGAATCCAAAATGTGTTTTTGGATTTGATAATCAGAAAGTTTTTGCCTCTTTGTCCTGGAAATTTCATATATTTCTAAACCAATTACAATAATTTAACATCATCAAGCTTATCATTACTGGTGAGCTTGAGGCCAGTTAAGTGTTACCCTTTTTATACCAACCTGTCTGAAACCAGTCCTGGTTCTATAGTACAAACTTGTTTTAAAGTGATTTCAATTGAAAACATTCTATCACAATTTTATGTCAATTTATGTTTCAAATATCCGCTTAATAATGATAGAATTATTTTATTTTATTAAATTCCTCATTATTTTTAAAGTTATTTGAAACAAAAGCATTGTATGGTAACAAAAGGGTTGACGTGATCTAAATTAAAATTTCCCATTAAAATTTCATACTAATTTATATTTCAAATATTTACTTAATACCAACAAAACAGTTTTATTAAGTTTCCCATTACTTTTTTAATTAATTCATGTAAAGACAATTTCAACAGAAATATGATAAAATGATTTGAACTAAAGTTTTCCATCAAAATTTCATATTAATTTGTTTCAAATATCAGCTCAGTAATGTCAAAGTTATTTTACAAAATTCTCCATTATTCTCAAAATTTATGGAAACAAAGGTGGTGTATTTCAAAAAACATATTGTAATGATATGACTAAATTTTTTTTTTTTTTGGAAGCACTCCGTCGGTTACGACGAGGGTTCCTGTTGATCCGATCAACGGAACAGCCTGCTCGTGAAATTAACGTGTAAGTGGCTGAGCACTCCACAGACACGTGCACCCTTAACGTGGTTCTCGGGGATATTCAGCGTGACAGAGAGTGACAAGGCCGACCCTTTGAAATACAGGTACAACAGAAACAGGAAGTAAGAGTGATAGAAAGTTGTGGTGAAAGAGTACAGCAGGGGTCACCACCATCCCTGCCGGAGCCTCATGGAGCTTTAGGTGTTTTCGCTCAATAAACACTCACAACGCCCGGTCTGGGAATCGAAACCGCGATCCTACGACTGCGAGTCCGCTGCCCTAACCACTGGGCCATTGCACCTCCACTTATGACTAAATAACCTAGCATTCAATGTAGAGGCCATGGTGTTGCACTGCTGGAATCCACCTTTCTTATTTCTTTACTGCCCACAAGGGGCTAAACATAGAGGTGAAAAACAAGGACAGACAAAGGAATTAAGTCGATTACATCGACCCCAGTGTGTAACTGGTACTTAATTTATCGACCCTGAAGGGATGAAAGACAAAATTGACCTTGGTGGAATTTGAACTCAGAATGTAAAGACAGACAAAATACCGCTAAGCATTTCGTCCGGCGTGCTAATGTTTCTGCCAGCTCACCCACCTTTCTGCTAGTTCTTTGATCCCATTCTGAGGTGAAGAACTCTTTCACTGAAGCTTCCATTGCCTCTTGGTTGATGAAGTGTTTTGAGTGCTGGAAGTGAGTGATGAATTGGAACAAGTAATAATCCGAGGCAGCTAGATCCAGACTATATACTGGGGGTGGCATCAGTTTGATTCCCTTAAGTTCTTGGAGTTTATTCCAAGTTTTTCAAGGAGTAATGAGGTCTTGCGTTGTCCTGCTGCAGAAGAGCTCACTTTCTGTTTACCAGTGCCAGGCATTTTTGCTGCACAATGGCATACAACCTCTCCAGCTGTTTAGAATGCTGGTTGGCATTGACAGTGCAACCATCAGGAAAGAACCTGTAGTGAATTATCCCTCATAATTCCACAAGACACAGAGCATCACTTTGTGTTTGAAATGCTCACTTTTGGCGACAGGTTCTGGAAATTGGCCCTTACCTAACCACTGCTTATGCATGTTAGGATTGTGGAAAAATTTTCCCCTTGGGTTGTCACTTGTTCTGATTCATGAATCACTTCTTGTACTCATGTCTCACCACCCAAGAGGAAATGAAAGCTTCAGTGAAGGAGTTCTTCACCTTGAAGGACAAACACTGCTATCAGGGTGGGATCAAGGTACTGGCAGAAAGGTTGCTTGAGACGGTGCAACACAATGGTCTCTACTTTGAATTCCAGACTGCTTTTGTTGTAACTTGACAAATAAAGCAGATAAGTTACCAAAATATTGCAAAACTCAACACAATATATATATATATATATATATATATATATATATATATATGTCCCAAATGCTCATTTAGCCCATATAATATCAATTCCCTGAGACTACCCCTGGCTCTATGATACAAACTTCCTGTTTTAATATATTCTAAATTAAAACCCTCCATCAAAATTTAATGCTAATTTATGTTCAAAACATCAGCTTAATAAGGACAAATTTTATAAAAATTTTCATTGTTTTAAAATTAGATGAAACAAAAGCAGTGTATTTTAACCTATCTTTTTATATAAATTTGTAAATATAATTTATAACTTTATTAGTATATTTTATTATTATATTTTTATAATTTAACTGTTGATTAAGAATCATTTATAAATTGATTCTCAATTTCTTACTTTATTACTGTCTTTAAATTTCTTGCAGAAAATGAATGATGAATGCAAAATTGATGGAAAATTGTAAGTATAATTAGTTGATTAATTAATTAGTCATTACTACCACCATTATCATCATCGTGATCATCATCAATCATTATCATGATCAACACCACCACTGCTACCATACCACTGTCACCACTGCCACCATCATCACCCCCACCACTACCACCACCATCACCACCCCACCACTATAAAAGCCTGTAGGTGGTCACTCATCTGTTAGAAATAGCTGCCTAGTCTCCCTCAAATCACAACCTGCTACTTGAAGAAAATATCATATTCGATAATATGATACTGGGTTCCCTGAACATATGAAAAAGACAGGATATTCATGACCAGAATGGCTTTGATCATAGGTCTTCTTCATTAGGGCTGACTTGGGGCTAAACAACATCATCATGCCACCACTACTTTCACCATTACCTCCCCACTATTATCATCCTTACCGTAATCACCACCATTCATCGTGATTACCTTCCCACCACTACCACCATTGCTTATTACCACTACCACTACCACCACCACCACCACTACCATTGATCATCATTACCTTCACTATCAACACCAACACTAACATGACCACCAACACCATCCCTGATCGTCATCACCATTACAGCTACCACTAATATGACAAGTAAAAACTAAAAAAACTGACTATACCTTTACTCTACAAAATTGTAAAACTGCAAATGTGAGGCAATTTACATACTGATTTTTATACCAGATTTTATTGACTGCTATATTTAAATTGATGTTATCAGGTAATTGAGTGAAGTGCGAAAGATAGGCAGTTGCGCTGGATATATTTATGGTTTCAATTTTAGTACCTTGCAATTTATAAGTTTAAATTGTCCTAATACTGTGAAATAAGCCACTTCAAAATCACTAAAAAAATTTTCAGTAACAATCAGATTGTAAATGGAATCTTTTTTTGTCACTCTCTGTCTGTGTGTGTGTGTGTGGGGGGGTCATAATATAAGAGTTGTAAAGTACATCAAAAACATATTTTACATAGTGCAAGCATTGTCTGATATGGACCTCAATGTATTGTGTTTGTCTGACAGACAAGAATAATTATGAACAGCCCAGCCTGTGCACCTGAGCACTGTATACAATAATTTCATTATATTATTATAAATTTTGATATTATATATGTATGTGTGTATGTACATACCTATTTCTTTACTACCCACAAGGGGCTAAACACAGAGGAGACAAACAAGGACAGACAAACGGATTAAGTCGATTACATCAACCCTAGTGTGTAACTGGTACTTATTTAATCAACCCCGAAAGGAGGAAAAGCAAAGTCGACCTCAGCGGAATTTGAACTCAGAACATAACGGCAGATGAAATACAGCTACGTGCTAACGTTTCTGCCAGCTCGCCGCCTTACACATGCACACATGCATGCATATATATACTCACATATATATATATATATATATATATATATATATATATATGCACACATGCATGCATATATATACACACACACACACACACATATATATATATATATATATATATATATGCATATATACATATGTGTGTGTGTGTGTGTGTGTGTGCATGTGTGTGTAGATAGACAGATAGTTATAGAAATATGTATGTCTTTCTCGGAGCAAAAATTTCTTGGAGTGGATTCCTTGCTCTCGCCACTTTTAGCCACTTCTTACAACACACAGGGAATACAGCAACTGCATTCTACCAGTCCATCTTCCCCTAGCCGCAGGGGTGTTTTGCTAGTTAATCCATAGCTGGGATCCTTACTGATGCTACCGCTCCAGGCCAGAGTAGACCTGGGAACAACAGTGGCTAAAAGGTGGTTCCACACTCCTCAAACACTGAAACCAGGGCCCAATTTACAGTCATACCCTGGACCTAGAGAAAGCATATGACTGTGTGGATGGGGATGCAATGTGGCAGGTGTTGCAGTTGTATGGAGTAGATGGTAGATTTTTGAAAGCTGTACAGAGATTTTATAGAGAAAGTAGGGTGTGTGTTAGGGTGGGTGGTGAAGTATGTGAGTGATTTAAGGTGAAGGTGGGGTTAAGACAAGGTTGTTTGATGTCTCCGTGGCTGTTCAATTTATATATGGATGATGAGGTGAGAGATGTGAATGCTAGAACCCTTGTAGGAGAGCCCAAATGGTGGGAGTAAATAGAGAGAAATGGCAGGTGAGTCAGTTGCTTGCTGATGATACAGCACTGGTGGTAGGTTCAGAAGAGCAACTGAGGAGACTGGAAGTAGAGTTTGGAAGAGTATGTGAGAGGAGGAAACTGAAAGTGAATGTAGCTAAGAGTAAGGTGATGAGATGTTTGAGAGATGGAATGGCTGGTAGGATGGGTGTGAATATAAATGGTTAGACGTTAGAGGAGGTGAGTGTTTTTAAGTTTCTGGGATCACATGTGATGGCTGATGGGAGGTTAGCTGAGGAAATGGGATATAGAGTGAGGGAGGAGAGTAAGATACTTGGAGTTGTGAAAGGTATGCTGAGAGATAAAAGGTTGAGTATGAAAGTGAAAAGAGGTGTGTATGAGGGCGTGATTGTGCCGACAATGTTATAAGGTGTAGAGACGTGGGGGCTGAGAGAAGCAGAAAGGAGGTGGCTAGATGTTTGAGGGCTATGGTCGGTGTGACACGGATGTAGAGGATGAAGAATGAGGAGGTGGAAAGGCAAGCAGGAATGAGAGAAAAATTAACAACCAGAATGGATAGACAAATGTTAAGGTGGTTTGGCCACATGAAAAGGATAGCTGAGGAGCAGATGGTAAGGAGGGTAATGAAGGCAGAAATGGTAGGCAGCAGAACCAGAGGCAGACCTCGGTTTGTGTGAATGAATGGAGTGAGGAAAGATTTGGTGGTTAGAGGTATTGGAGTGAGAGAGGCAAGAGAGTATATAAATGAGAGGAAAGCTTGGAGAGTGTTTGTGGACAGACGAGTGAATTTGATGTTGCCCAAAGGTGTATGGAACCAACATGATGCAGCGGGAGCAAACCAGCATATGCTGTCAGGCCCTGCTGCTGATATTGGTGGGTTGCATTCTATGCCTTGACCTGAGCATAGGATGGGGCTCACCTCTTTGAGCTAGGAAATGGATGAAATATATGGTGTGTCTTGTGGCTACCCAACTCCTAAAAAAATGGGGAATAAGCCTGGGTATGTATATATATTTATATATATAAGTTTGTATAAATGGTTGAAAATTGCTTTTCTGTGACAGTACAATAATCAACAACATTCTTCAGTTTTCAGGGTTCCAAGGACTAGATAATGTATTGAAGCCTATTTTAGGCCAAAGTGCTTAATTTAAGAGTTGAAACATTTTGTTGCCAAAATGTACAGTTTTTGTTAGAATTGTAGAAGATATAAACAGACCTTGATCATATATATTATATTGAAAATTAAGTTGCAAATATGACCCTTACAATGCTTAACAACAAACATCAGAAATCTTAGTTACTGCAGCCTCAAAAATCCTGATATTTATAACTTATATCACTCTTTAGCTGCCAAGCTGAAAACGTCAGAGGCAGTTATCACCTCAGAAGCTATAATGTATAATAAATGGTCCTTCTTAAATTCCACACTCTATGACTGCTGCCAAAATCTTTAGATTCAAGAAGAATAAACACTAAAACTGGTTGCCTGAGAACTCTAAGAGAATCAACAAGCTTCTGAATTATATGTTCAAGGCCTATATAGCAAATCTGGACAATTAGTTATCATGTGCTCTGATAAAGTGATAGCAAGCTCTTCAGAAATGAGTTTCAAACCACTCTATACTTTTATATATGAATGGTGATTGCAGATGCTCAGGAAATTAAGATGTATACAGATAGGTATAATATGTACAATTTCTGTGATGCACTAAAGACTCATTATAGCCCTGGGAATTATTCCATAGTACCATTCAAGTGACTAGACGGTTGGTGCTTCTCAAGTGAAAAACCAGTCTACAACAGGGGTTCACTGCAGAGAACATTTCTACCACCAGTTCTTAACCCTTTCGTTACTGAATTTCTTTTGAGGTGCTCTGTGTTTCTTTCAATTACATTAAATATAACAAAAAATTTAGTAAAATAACTTAGTTATCATTAAGCTAGTGTTAGGAACATAAATTGTGACTGAGGTTTGGTGGAAGATTTTAATTCAAAACTTATAGAAACAAGACATTTGTACTCAGAGCCAGAGCTGGTTTCAGCCGGGTTGGTAACAAAAGGATTAAATTAACCTATGGATCTAGCAGTCATCATAGAGTAATTTTGTGAAATGCCTAACATTCATTAAAATAATAAACCAACAACATTGGCTGAAGTTAGTTTCATTGTCAAAACAAGAAAGCTCTTGGTCCTGACAGTATTCTAGCAGAAATCTTGAAGGAGAAATGGTTATTTGTGCTCAATAGCATTTTGTTATATCTCAAACATGTGGAACTAGGAGAATATATATCAATATTAAATGGATACCAACATTGTCAAAATCTATAAGAACAAGGGAGACAAATCTGTTTGCTCTTATAGTTGGTATAAACCACTCCCCTGGCTCTTGCTGGGAAGATACTAGCAAAGGTTATGCTTGACAGCCTAGCAGATATGATCCTTTTACAAGACAGCATCAAGGAAAATGCCAAGAACAATACGAGAATCTGTTCATTGCATTAATGGAACTATCAAAGACTTTTAGCAGAATTGACGGAAAAATTCAGTGGGATATTCTTAGCAAGTTCGGTTGCCTGTACAAATTCCCGAATTTCCCATGCCAATTCCACATCACAGTGCTGATGACTCAAGATGTTAATGGAGCGCTGAAATCTGAGCCCCTCAGTGTAAAAACAAGAGTCAGACAAGGTTGCATGCACACTTCTGTACTGTTTAATATTTTCTTCATCTTTGTGATCACACCGTTATACAGAACAATGGAAAGAACAACAGGAGTCACTATTAACTTTCAGCTTAATGGAAACATTTTTAATGTCTGAAAGCTGTTCAGAATTTAACAGATCATTAAACTATTGCATGTTGATAATTGTACTCTTGTAGCTAATTTTCCAGAAGCTCTTCTAGCCAAAATCTTGGCAATTGTTGCAGCTTATAAAAGATAGGAACTGGTAGTTAACTTTCGGTTAACACTAAGTCATCAGTCAATGGCCCACTTTACCATCCTCTTCCCTCCCCCCTTTTCTTTTCTTTCTTTCTTTCTTTTTTTTTCTACAGTGCCAATGACTAACCTGACCTTCCCAATTCAGATACCAAGGAAGTATAATTTCCAATGACTTCATTTTAGACGAAGTGATAATAAAATCACCACAGACTTCTGAAACCTTTGGGAGGTTCAAAAAGAAGGGCTTTTCTAAATAACCATCTCTGTGTAGGTATGGTTGTGTGGCTAAGAAGCTTACTTCCTGTAGTGTGATGGATGAAGAGGACATCAGAAAAAGAAGCAATGGGAGAAAGAAATACAAAAGGCCTTACCTCGGCGAAATCAGCGGTCTCTCACAAATTCAACACGTCCTGTCGCTTTGTCGTCTATGCTGGAACTGCCGGCGCTTCCTTGCTGACCACACGTGCTTCGTTCTTGACCACATCTGCTTCCTGCCACGCATGAGCCCCCCCCCCCCAGTCTTCCGCTGGCCCCTGCAAGCCCTACGTCCGCCCACCTCATCTGTCATCCTCTCCACCAATACCACATATCTCATCACGTCCCATAACACCGACCGCCAACACCAACTTCCCAACCATGGGTTTTATTCCCACCCATGAGTCTTGGTTTCAGTCCCACTATGCAGAAACTTGGGCAAGTGTCTTCTACTGTAACCCCAAGCTGACCAAAGTGTTATGAATGGATTTGGTTGATGGAAACTGAAAGAAGCCTGTCATATACATATATATGTATGTGTGTGTGTTTGTGTGTATCATTATTTTGACATCATGTGATGATTGAATCTGAGCAGTGATGTCGTTTGTTTGCTGACTTTTATGGTGAAATATTACCTTGCTTGGAAACAGATTAAGATTGGCAACAAGAAGGAGGATCTAGCCGGAGAAAAAATCTGCCTCAGAAAATTTCATCTGACCCATGAAAACATGGAAACGTGGACATTGAATAATGAAAATAATGATGCCAATGATGATAATGGTGATGATGATGAGGGTGCAAGACACAAACCACATACTGTCAATATATTGAGGACCTTTAAAGAATCTATAGACAGAGAGAGGGAAAGGGAGAGAGAGATAGATGATGTGATGGTCGTGGCTAAAATGTTTTTGATCAGAGGTTTTCTCATTCAAGACACGCCTTAGGCTAAACTACTACTACTACTGCTGCTACTGCTGCTGCCACCATCGCCACCATCACCATCACCACCACCACCATCACCAATACTACTACACTAAACAAAAATGTTTGCTGAGTGAATTCAGAAAATCATTTTTGTTGTTGTTTTATCCCTGAATTGAAATATTTCATTTTATTTTGTGTTGTTCCTAGAGAAGCAATAAAACACCAGTGGTTGGAGAATACGACAAAAAAAAGAGCTTTAAAAGCTAAAAGCAAATTTCATGTGAGTATGCTGTATTTTATACATTTTGAAGCAAGAACCTGACATAAAGGTGATTGGAGCGGGATTGAGTTTCAGTACAAAACTTTTATGTTAGTTGTGGTATCAGTTTTAAAATGATGGCAGTAGTGGGGTTTTATTTACATAGTGCCCAGCAGAAAATAGAGATAAAGATACAAAAATACTGTATAGGACAGAGGGACTGTATGTAAATGAGTGCAGGAATACTAAATAATGTCATCAGATGGTCTCATGCCTGGTTACCCAAAACACGAGAAAACATCATGTTATTAATACATTGTTTTTGTCTTATCATTTGTATTCATCATGCGTAATAATTCTCATCACATTTTAATCTTAATTTCTGCTTGTTTATCATCTTTGAAATGTGCTTATTAAAATTCATGTTTAACCTTTTTTTGATAGCAGGCCTGAGTTTTCCTTTGGTTCTATGATACAAGCTCATGTTTTAAAGTAATCCAAGTTAAAAACCTTCTATTAAAATTTTGTGTAAATTTAAATTCGAAACACCGGACTCATAATGACAAAGCTTTCTTATTAAATCTTTCATTATTTTCACAATTAATTGAAACAAAGCCATGTATTTTAACAGAAACATGGTAACAAGAGGGTTAACTTTCCTGAAACCAATCCTTGTTTTGTGATACAAATTTCTCCATCAAAATTTTATATAAACTAAAGTTCCAAATACCAGCTTAATAGTGGCAAAATTATTTTAGTAAATGCACAATTAATTGAAGCAAAGTTAGTATAGTTTAACAAAAATATTGTAGCATAACTCTTTTGATGTAATCAACTAGCCCTTCCCCCACAAATTTTGGACCTTGTATCCATAGTAGAAAGCATTACCACATTAAACTGTACCGGTAAAACATTAAAAGTACCCAGTACATGCAGTAAAGTGGTTGGCATTAGAAGGGCATCCAGCCATAGAAACTATGCCAAAACAGACAAAATGGAGCCTAAGCAGTTCTCCAGTTGACCAGCTCCTGTCAATTCATCCAACCCATGCCAGCATGGAGAACAGACATTAAATGGTGAGATGATAATTATTTCGATTTTTGCCCTGTTTTGCCCTTCATGTTTTTGGGGGTCAATAAAATAAGTACCAGTCAAGCACTGGAGTTCATGTAATCGATTAACTCCGCCTCCAAACTTCCAGGCTTTGTGCCTATAATAGAAAGGATTATTACCATCATCATCATCATCATCATCATTATTATTATTCCTCTTTTGTAGAGCTCTCATTGACTTCAAGTTTCACTTGAAAAGGAAATTGAGAGTGGAGAGGGAAGTGCTATCCTCGAGTGAGTTTATAGAAAGAGATGAAAGTTGCAAAAATGGCAATTGTGGATGGTACCTCTCTAAGTGTAGAGCTGTGAATCAGAGAGAAGGAATTGTAGAGGGCACTTGCTCTTGAGGTTTCAGGGAAATCTCAGACAGTGGGGCTCCTCAATTATCCTTAGAGGCTTTCCTGTATCAAGAGGGCCACATCTCTATCACCTTCTCACCACTTTTCAATTTTTTTTATTATTCTCTTTTACTCTTTTACTTGTTTCAGTGATTTGACTGTGTCCATGCTGGAGCACCACCTTGAGTCGAGCAAATCAACCCCAGGACTTATTTTTTGTAAGCCTAGTACTTAGTCTATCAGTCTCTTTTGCTGAACCGCTAAGTTACGGGGACGTAAAAACACCAGCATTGGTTGTCAAGCGATGTTGGAGGTACAAATACAGACACACAAACATACACATAGATACATACATATATATATATATATATATTATATATATATATATATATATATATATATATATATATACAACAGGCTTCTTTCAGTTTCCATCTACCAAACCTACTCACAAGGCTTTGGTCAGCCCAAGGCTATAGTAGAAGAGACTTGCCCAAGGTGTCATGTAGTGGGACTGAACCCGGAACCATGTGGTTCCTAAGCAAGCTACTTACCACACAGCCACTCCTACACCTATTTATTTATTTTATTCTATTTATTTATTATCATTTCATTATATGTAAATCCC